>NC_080172.1:95419281-95730948 GCF_950295315.1 Erinaceus europaeus
GCTTCAGTCATTATCAATGAATTAGTAGGATTTAAAAAATGCAACAGGGTCTCCTGGGAATCATAGCAATGCTAAAACAAGGTGTCACAAAAAAAACAGAATGATTAGTATTATCTCTTAACATCAGCTAGTATTGATAGGTGGGTGGTAATTTCATGAGTTTCTCAAAATTTACCAGAACCATTATAAGATAGCAATATTTTTTTTCTCTGATTTCTCTAGTTTTGATGGAAGATTGCCAAAAGAATATCATCTTCCAGTTTTAAAATTGTGTGAGCTAAGAGGAAAGCTAAATTGTGTGTGATTGTAGAGGCTTACTAAGGTACACTTCTTTTGATTTATTGCCAGTGCCCTGTTTGTTCCTCTGAGTTCATGAACTACGTGCTGAAATGATCATTGAGTAGGAGGAGCCTCCAGAGTGGGTCACACTTGAAAACTTACTTAGCCATCTTATTTACTCTAATACAAAAAAGATACTTCTCAGAAAAACAAGCAATTCAGAGCCCAGGTGCTCAACAAGTTACGACAAGGAATGCTTAAGTTGTCATTCAAGTATTGCTTACATGTATAAAGAAATGAGATCTGATCATTGGATTTAGCAATCTGAAAGTCACTGATGACATTAATAAGTGCAGTTTTACTGAGATGATGTGGGAGAAAGCCTAACTGGAGTGGCTCCAAAACACAGCCATGGATTTCACACAATAAAAGATTTTTTTTTCTTTTGCAACAAGCTGAATAGATATTGAACAATACGTACTTTTAAAAGTACTGCTATGGCTTCAAGAACTAAGAAAAATAGTCAACAACTAACCATTACCAGAATACAAAACATGAAAATCTCAAAAGCTGAGCTGAAAGCAAAAAAAAAAAAAAAGCTATTACTATCACTTCTATGGATAAAAAAAGGAATTCAAAGCCCTAATATAATCCAAAGAACTCCATAGCAACAGAACTAGAAGTAGCTCAATATATGTCAATACAA
Organism: Erinaceus europaeus; assembly: GCF_950295315.1. Classification (NCBI taxonomy): domain Eukaryota; kingdom Metazoa; phylum Chordata; class Mammalia; order Eulipotyphla; family Erinaceidae; genus Erinaceus; species Erinaceus europaeus. Next base: position 95,420,267 of record NC_080172.1, read on the forward strand.
AAATGGATACATACAACGGGAAATAATGATACAACATATACAAGTAAGAGGTTTGGGAGGATGGTCACAGAAATAGTTTGATTAATATACTGCATTAATATGTAGCTCTACAGCAGTGGGAGTCTTCTCTCTCTCTCTCTTTGTCATGTGAAACCATCTTAAGCAAAATGAATAATTTTTTAAAAAAGCATTATTACCTAAATTAATGGATAGCATAAGAGACATAACAATAAAGTGCAAAAATATCCATAAGAATTCGGTTTCTATTTCATAAAACTTAAAATAGCAAGTCTAAATATATGCATGTATGAATATATGTATGAATATATGTGTGAATATAGATATATATGTATATCGAAATGAGATAAAATGGGGAAGCATCTTAAAAACACAAAATACAAGATGGAGGTTCCCTTGGGAAGAAAGAAAGGAGCAAAATAAGGATGGTACAGGGATGCATTGGATCGACCTTCTTGTGGTGCATCCCGTGAGTACCCATTCATTGGGGAAACTGACGATCCTTCCTAGAGGACTGAATCCACATGGATCCCAGTCACTTTCAAAGCCAGCAACAAGCAGCTCCTAACAGCTTTCAACCTGATGCTGTTGACAGGCTACGAAGGAAGGGCAAATGCTAGAAGAAGAAGAAGGTAACTGCAGCAATATTAAGCAAACAGGTAACTGCAGCAATATTAAGCATTTTAGTTCTTTAACTGGTGCTTTTGTCCAGGAATTTTGGGGTTATTGACTGCCTTCACTGAACTTTCTGTTCAAATATCACCTTTGACTTTGATATTTTTATCCATGAGTGTCCTGCCCTCTTCATTACTTTATTCTGATTTATTTTATGATTATAGGAAAGGCATTCTGTTTTATAGACATGTTTTTGTGTAATTGCCTACTAGAAGGAAAGTTCTAGGTAGGCAGAGACTATCTTGTTGAACCCTGTGAATCTGCAAAATGCATTTTGCTGGTCAAATGAATTCAAGTCCATTTCAAATAGCTCTGGAAGTCACATCTAAACTTTCCTTCTAATTGGCAAATCTATCTTTTAAGTCATTTTGTCTACATCAAGTTTATCGATTTATAGGTCGCTGTACACTCTAAAGTCAGCTTTCTTCCTAGTAGAAGAATAATCAATTCTTAAACTGACTTTCCAATGTTTAAAATAGCACTGAGATCTGGGAGTAGAGTACCTACAGAAATTACTCCTAAGATGCAATGAGCTCATTTATCAGCATCATTTCCAATAGACGATAGTATCACTGAATTTGACAATGAATTCCCATTTAATAGAAGAAGACAATTCTGTGGAAAGTACCTTGACTAGACATTAAACTATTCAGAATGGAAAGCTTAATCTCTGATTAGTATATAAATCTGGAGAAGTTCCTGTTACTTAGCAATTGTGCTACCCAACTTGTTAAAGAGTAACAGCTGTCCTGATGTACCTCAAAGCAATTCTCTGTGGTTACATACAAATTAGTACGATTGTTGAAATAGGAGCTATAAAACTTTCTTTTTTTTATTAAGAGTATTGAAGAGATTATTGAAATCCTTTACTGATTTCTTTCTCTTTGAACGTAAAAGGACATTTCATAAAGTTCCAAGTTTAATAAAGATTTTTGCAAGATCTGCATGACTTTAATAAAAAGTAAAGTTCTCATGCAACCTATTTGTCACTTATTAGAAATTCTAGAAAGTCTAGTGTGGCAGTACACCTAGTTGAGCAAACACATTACAGTCATAAGGGCTTGGGTTCAAGCCCCCAGTTTCCACCTGTAGAGGAAAGTTTCACAAGCAGTGAAATAACACTTAAGGTCTCTCTCTTTCTCTCTCTCCCTCTCTCCCTCTCTCTCTCTCCTACCTACCCCTCCCCTCTCAATTCCTCTGCCTTTACCCAAAATAAATAATTATATCTTTGGATACATATTGTAGAAAGTGTTGGAAATCCCAGGTTCAGTTCCCTACGCCACCATAAACCAAAGCTGCTCAGTGCTCTAGTAAAAAAAATTTAAAAAAAAGACTTTATGATATGTATTTAGTAACCTTTAATGTGCATTCACAGCCCCTACTTCTAGCATTTCTGTTAGATAAATTAACAAATTCAATATAAATTAATCTTATTTTCTTTCCTCTGCTCCTCTTTGATATTCATATGTGCATAATATTATGTGTGTAATATATATATTCACTTACCACATTAATAATAAAGAAAAACTAAAAGCAACCTGGTGTCCAAGAATAACAGAGTTAAAGAATGAAAAATTTATTGCATAAAGTATCATGCACCATTTAGAAAGATGGTGACAAGAGACCACATAGCTACATAAAAAATACTTCCAGTATAGCAAGTTTTCACATAAAACAGAGTACATCTATTCTCTGATGCTTTCATTAAATTCACAGACAGCTGAACACATTTATACCACACATCACATTTAAAAGGTTTTAAAATTGTTCCTTGATAGTTTTCACCTGCACACTTCTTTTCATAAGATGATGTTTTTTAATTAACTGATTAATTAGGAGAGATACAGAAAGAAATTGAAAGGAAAGGGTGAAATAGAAGTGGAGAGGAAAAACATACCTGCAGCACTATCTCTTGCCTTTTTCGATTAAATAGATTGATAGATCAATTTAAGCCTACAGAAATAAGCATTCTGTAGGGTTCAGCAAGTCAGTTTTGCTTTTCATTACAATTTAATAATATGTAATTTATGTTGGATAATAAATAGCACAGTTAGATAATATCATAATAGATAAAGCCTAGTCTTATAAAAAGAATGAATCTGTTATAATTGAGAAGAGGTTATCTAGTTTTAAAACATTTTTATCAACTACTCAAATTAAGATAAAATATGTAATCAAGTACGTAAGTCACTCAAAGTCGAAAGCTAATGTTTCCCGTTTCAATCAATGACATCACCATTCATCCAGTTTGATTTCTTCTTACCAGCTGGAATAATTAGGCTGCGTTGTTAAGCAAAGTACAGAGATTTTTAGGTCTAGATATAGACTCAGACGTAGACAGTTATAAGGCCAGCCCATATCTGTGACACCGCAGTTTCCAGTAGGGGAGAATGAAGACACGGAACTCCGGCGGTGGGGGTGGCATAGAGTTATGCCCCTATTTTCTTATAATTTTTTAAATCACTAATAATTTTTTCAATAAATAAATAAAATTATCTCACACCATCATAGTTAACTGGAATTCTCCAACTATGAGTGGGTGTTAATATGAAAGGAAGCTATATCTTAGTAGTTTCAGTAGTTTCACACCCTCAAGAGAATGAATAGTAGAAAGGAATAAATCATTTCACTCAACAAACACTATTGAGTCCAAGAAACAAGGCCTAAGACAATAAATGTAATAGCCTGGTGAATGAACACAACACTGAGTTTCAACTGATAGGAAAATCATTTAAAAAAAGAGCATTGGGATCCTGATGCATGATGGTGGAAAAGGACCTAAATTGGGGTGGAATGTTCTTCAGGCATCTATCACAGGGAGATGAGAAATGGTACCCATGTATCAACAACTACACTGTAAACCATCAAGCCTCCAATAAAATGATAGAAAGTTTCACTGCATCTCACTGTTTCTAACTGGGAAAGATGAACAAATGGTATAGATTAAGCTGCAAGAAGGGAGCCAGGTGGTGGCGCACCTGGTTAAGTGCACACATTACAGTGCACAAGAACCTGGGTTCAAGCCCCTGGTCCCACGTGCAGACAGAAAGCTTCACAAGTGGTGAAGTAGAACTGCAGATGTCTGTCTCTATCCCTCTGTATCTCCCCAACCCCTCTCAATGTTTACCTGTCCAATAATAAATACATAAATAAACAAATAAATAAATACTTTTTAAAAAAAAAGGAGGGTAGAGGGTAGATAGCATAATGGTTGTGCAAAGATGCTCTCACGCCTGAGGCTCCAAAGTCCCATGTTCAATCCCCCCCCCACACACACACACACACACACAACCATAAGCCAGAGCTCTGGTTAAGACAAACAAATAAATAAATAAAATATTAAAAAAGAAAAAATAGATTAAGTTTCAAGAGCAGTCAGTATACCTACTTTGTACTCACTTTCTCAGTGAGGAAATTCAGTAGCTTGATGTTACTAAGTAAGTGACATGTACAAGTAGAACAACCAGCACCCAAGTCCAAGTGCTTTGACTCTAAATGGAATTCCTTCTTCCCATAACTACATAAGCAAGTTATCACTATCATGACAATAAGCAATGTGTGTTTGGTGGGAAAGGGGGAGCAACAGTCATGCTCTGTAATTTGTCTAGAACCTTTTTAAATGTTCAATAAATAACATAGTAATTAGCCTAAGACATCCTTATACATAAGCAATACTCTTAAAACCACAATGTGTGAGTAGAAAATATTTCTTGGGAGAGTTGACTTTATAACTCCATTATCTGGGTAGCAGGTGTTCTTGAAAGTAAGGGCAACTACATTAAAATTAACAACTCTCTATGCACAGATCATAAACTACACAAATCGACTTCACTGACTATACATTCTCTGTACTGTTCTTTCCACTGAATGTGCACTACCATAGCAGCTCTGAAAGTTTGCTCTTGAACTCTGGAACTCTAACGACATTTATAGTTTGTAGCATGATAATGAGAAGCTGTATTTTAAACAAGGTCATTATTAAATGACTCTGCTTTAATTTGGGTTTTCCTATCAATTTCCCTCCAAATTTATTTAAAATGAGTTGTACTTGGTGACCTATTACCAATAACAGAAGTTCTGTGTGATTAAAGCAATAAATATAGGGCAAAAAAAATTAGTTAACTAGATAGCGCACTGCTTATTGTGCTTGTGACCCAAGTTCAAGCTTGGTCACCACCTCATTGCAGGAGGCTTCGGTGCTGTAATTACTTTCACTCTATCTCTCTCTCTAGCCTGTTTGTCTCTGGATCTGTTTCTCTCTATATATATGTGTGTATGGTATGTGAGACAATTCATTTTTTCCATTTTTAATTTATGATTAATAGTAGGTTACGAGATTGTAAGGTAACTGCGTATTATTCCACACTACTCACCACCAAAGTCCTGTGTCTCAATTTTCCCACCTTTCAAAGATAATCACCATAGTTCCCACAAGTCTTAGAAACAGGTTGCTGCCTTTTGTTTTTTGGTTTTTTGTTTTGTTTTGTTTCAAGTTAATGTGTATCAGTTCTCAAAATACTACAACCATCTTGTTGAGACAGTCTGTAGATTCAAAAAATGTACATACAATACTTGGGGCCTTTTTTAAATTGGTGATTTAATGATGATTAACAAGATTGTAGAATAAAAGGTGTACAATTCCATACAGTTCCCACCGCAAGAGTTTTGTGTCCCATCCCCACCATTGGAAACTTCCCTATTCTTTATCCCTCTGGGAGTATGGACTAAAATTCTTTATGGGGTGCATGAAGTGGAAGGTCTGGCACCTGTAATTGCTACTCTGCTGTGATGGCACTTTTGATGATTACCAGGGCACACCATCATCTTGGGCTCTACTCAGGGAATCCTTGGATTTCAACATAGACCTCTAATACACTAATACACTCCACTCTCCGTCATCATTGGTCACTTGCATTAGGAACACCATCATAAAGCCTCTTGTGGGCCCCTACTGGACCTTGCTTTCAATGTAGAACAGCAGTGGTAGGGACTGTCCCACTTTCTGAAGACAGGCTGGGTCAGCCTACTCTACCACTTGAAGAAGACTGGTCCTGAAATGAGTGCAGCCTAGAATGTTCCTAGCTGTGACCATGGAATGAGAGCTCAGTCTGACAGGGATGTAGAAGTTACACAAGCTCCTTTGCTAAATATGAGTAGATATGAGCCCTAGGTCAGATTGACTGGGATTACAGTTAATAGTATTTATATACTTTCTTCATATTTGGGAGTTACTCTCTGCCTTAACCCAGCTCTCTGCTCCTGTTCCCAACTCTGGCACCATCTTCCCAGACAATATTTGGGGCTTTAAATGTATGTTCTGAAAACTTTTACCAGCATATAGTCATAGGAAAAATGAAAACTTCCTTTCAAGAATTTATGGAGCTGAAAGCTATAACACAAATAAGCATCTCTTCCCAAAACCAACATATAAATAGAAATTAAGTTGTATGTGACATCAGTCAACTACATGTGCTATTAGATACCAAAAGGGTATGCTCAGAGTCCTTTGGACTACTTTAGATAAAGTTGTTCAGTAGAACTAAAACTGTACCTTCGAGATTTCAGTTATAATGAGAGCTAGATATTGTAATTTAAGTTAAAAAAATATCTGTTTGTTTTTTTACGTCTTTTTACCAACATTCTCACGGTAAGACAGTAACAAAATAACATTCTCACAATAAGAACAATGGCAAGTCAATAACTGAGTAACATTACAATATTCTTTAAGAGGTTAAAATTAGTAAAAGACTCTGAGATGGGTGGGGACCAGGGTTCAGGTCCTGAAACATGATGGCAGAGGACCTAGTGGGGGTTGTATTGTTATGTGGAAAACTGGGAAATGTTATGCATGTATAAACTATTGCATTTACTGTTGAGTGTAAAATATTAATCCCCCAATAAAAAATTTAAAAAAGAAACATTAATACAAAAAAAGAGGTTAAAATGTATCACCAACCATTTTCAGTCCATCTTGGATGTAGCTTGAAGAAATCATGTTAAGTAAAATAAGTCAGAAACAGAAGGATGGATATGGGATGATCTCATTCACAGGCAGAAGTTCAAAAACAAGATCAGAAGAGAAAACACTAAGCAGAACTTTGACTGGAGTTGGTGTATTGCACCAAAGTAAAAGACTCTGGGGTGGGCGGGTGTGGGGTGGGGGGTGAGGGGAGAGTTTAGGTCCTGACACAGTATGCCAGAGGACCTAGTAGGGCATGTACTGTTGTGTGGAAAAATGAGAAATGTTATGCATGTACAAAATATTGTATTTTCTGTCAACTGTAAAACATTAATCTTCCAATAAAAATTTTTTAAAAATCACCAATTTACATCACATCTATTTTCCATTTCTTTTCCTGTCCTAGAAATATAAGACAGATGAGAAAACATATTATATACAACTTTACCTTGTTCAGTTTCAAACAGAAACTCAGGTTATGACTTCACTCCACATAATTCAGTCTTCAAAATTAGTTTGAAATTCTTGAAAATTTATCCAAAATATGGATATTTACATACATATATATATAGTATATATTTACTACCACATTAATAGAGAAAAAATTAAAAGTAATGTGGTGTCCAAAAAAATAGTTAAAAAAAGAATGAAAAATTGATTGCATAAAGTATCATGCACCATTTAGAAAGATGATGACAGCCACCACATTAGTTGGGGTCCTCTTCAGGTAGTCCTGAGATTCCCAAACAGATATGGTGGGCCTATCCTCCAATAAATTCCTCTCTCCATTGTTACTGGTCATCTCTATCGGAACAACACAATAGACCCCTTTGTGGGACCCCATAGGACCTTGCCCTCAACTTGGATCAACAACGGTAGAGAATGTTCCATCCTCCAAAAGGAGGATGGACAACATACTCTATGCTGCACCTGAGGAAGATGGGTCCTAATATTGGGGCAGCTTGGAATGTTCCTACTAATGACCACAGAATGTGAGCTCAGATCTACAGGGATGCAGAAGTCACATAGGCTCCTAAGCTGAATATGGGCCCCAGACCAAATCAAATCGATGGGGTTTCCAGTCAACAATATTTATAGCCCTTCTTCATATTTGGGAACTACTCTCTTCCTTGATCCAGCTTTCTGTCCCTTTTCCAGCTATGACATCATCTCCCCAGACAACAACTCGGATCCACCTGCATATCAGATTTCAGGCTCAGGGGAAAAAAGAAAAAAAAAATAGTATAGCTACCGGCTTTTTGAAATATAACTAAAATATGCCTATTAGCTATCTACAAAATGGAGGACCCCCCTCCAACACTTCATCTGCACTATTCCAGCCTTTAGGTCCATGATTGTTCAACAATTTGTTTGGCTTTGTATATTAACTCTCTTTTCAGGTTCCATCCAGATGCTAGCATGATGTCAACCAGACTTCCCTGGACAGACAACCCCACCAATGTGTCCTGGAACTCCTGCTTCCCCAGAGCTCCACCCTACTAGGGAAGGAGAGAGGCAGGCTGGGAGTATGGATCGACCTGTCAATGCCCACGTTCAGCAGAGAAGCAATTACAGAAGCCAGACCTTCCACCTTCTGCATCCCATAATGACCTTGGGTCCATACTCCCAGAGAGCTAAACAATAGGAAAGCTCTCAGAGGAGGGGATGGAATACGGAGATCTGATGGTGGGAATTGTGTGGAATTGTACCCCTCTTATCCTGTGATTTTGTTAATGTTTCCTTTTTTTAAATAAATTTTAAAAAGAAAAAAGATGACAGAGACTACATAGCTCATAAAAAAAAAAATACTTCCAGTATAGCAAGTCTTCACATAAAACAGAGTATGTCTAGTCTCTGATGCTTTCATTGAATCCAGACAGTTTAACACATTCCTACCACACATCACATTTAAAAGGTTTTAAAATTGTTCCTTGATAGTTTTTTTTTCTAATTTTTCCCCTTTTGCCCTTGTTTTATTGTTGTTATTGATGTCGTCGTTGTTGGATAGGACAGAAGGAAATGGAGAGAGGAGGGGAGACAGAGGGGAGAGAATGATAAGACACCTGCAGACCTCCTTCACCGCCTGTGAAGCAACTCCCCTGCAGGTGGGGTGCCCGGGGGCTCAAACTGGGATCCTTACGCTGGTCCTTGAGCTTCATGCCACATGCGTTTAACCTGCTGCACTACCGCAGCTCCCCCTCCCCCCATTCCTTGATAGTTTTCATCTAAGTTTCCACATGCACTCTTCTTTACATAAGACAATGTTTTTTTAATGAAATGATTAATTAGGATAGACACAGACCTACAGAGAAATTGAGAGGGAAGGGGAAATAGAGTGGAGAGGAAAGCAACACCTGCAGCACTGATTCAAGGCTCATGAAGCTTATCACCCTGCCGTGGGGATCAGGGGCTTAAACCCAGGACTTGTGCAGTGCAATGTGTGAAACACTCAACCAGCCATGCATAAGACGATGCTATTTAGCTCACTTCCTTCACACGTTATTATCTTACTGAATCCTCATAAAATCTAAAGTCGTGGGAGTCAGGCAGTAGCAGCAGGTTAAGTGAGCATGGTGTGAAGTGCAAGGACCTGAGTAAGGATCCCAGTTTGAGCCCCTGGCTCCCCACCTGCAAGGGGGGTCGCTTCCTCAGGCAGTGAAGCTCTGAAGGTGTCTATCTTCCTCTCCCCCTGTTTTCCCCTGCTCTCTCCACTTTTCTCTGTCCTATCTAACAATGACGACATCAATAACAACAATAATAATAACTACAACAATAAAACAACAAGGGCAACAAAAGGGAAAATAAATAATTTTTAATATTTAAAATTTTAAAAATCTAAAGTCGTGGGGCTGAGTGGAGGAACACCTGGTTAAGCACACATGTTACAGTGTGCAAGGTCCTGGGTTCAAGCCCCAGTCCGTTCATGCAGAAGGAAAGCTTCATGACTGGTAAAGCAGGGCTGCAGGTATCTCTCTGTCTTTCTCCCTATCTTCCCATTACTATCAATTTCTGGCTGTTTTTATCCAATAAAAATAAAGGTAATGAGATTTTCTTTAAATCTAAAGAAGTAAATATTTGTTCATAGAGTAGTTATTATTGTTAATGATGTTATGAGAGGTTTACCTAAAGATATTAAGGTACCCCATCTCATTACTATAAATCAACCAGTCACTGATTTACTCACTACAATGAATAAATATCTCCTATTCTAGCAAAAAGAAAAAAGGAAAGGAAACTTTACTATTTAAATACTATCTAGCCCAAAATACAATTAAAGTTCCAAATGGAAGCCACATATATAACTTTGTCTTCTATTAATTGAGCTGAAATGTAAATACAGATATGTCAAAATACTTTGATAATATATTTTCTATAACCTGTTAAGTATTAAATCTCAAGTCCATTTGTAACCAATACAAGAAAAAATGAGATATTTTCAATCTTGTCTTTTTCTATGAAGTCTTTGAACTCTATCTTGTGTTTTACATTTACAATTAATTTTCACTCTGCTTAGCTACATTTTGGGTGCTTAAGAGCCATGCAAGACTAGATCCTACCATCTTGGACAGTACAGCTGAAAACCAAGTAACTGATGAAAATAGTTATGAGTGTAAATTACGAGATAACAATCATTGCTCAAAAATAATAGTATTCCTATAATTCAGGACTAGTTTTATTCCCATTCCCAGATGGAGAAGAATTCTATTTCCCTTTTTTTCCTTTTGGCATATCATTCTGAAACCAAAGTATGTACCATTTTAGTGAGAAAATGTTAGCAAAATGCCCCAGACTATAATGGAATAAGAAATGTCACTGGAGTAAGATGTCTTGGTTATGAGAAAAAGTGAAAAGTAGTCAATGTCTCTCATAAAGATTGATTGCCATTCAAATAGAGGAAGCCTTCAAGGATTGTCAGGCATTAAGCCAGCCCCCCCTGCCATTGATCTATCTTCTTTCTACCTTGAGACCCGCCCTGCCTGCAGGGTAACATTAATCCCACCAGTTAAAACCATCGCAACAGTTGCTAAGGAAGTTCTACCTACCCAGCGTGCCTTTTTCCCTTCTCCACCCCCTTTGCTAGCCATTTCCATTTCCGACTTGCCACTTCTGGTTTTATCCTATAAAATCCACTTCCGCTTCTGGTTTCTTTCTCTTCCACTTCCTGACCTAGAGGAGGTCAGTCTTGCAGACCGGGAGTCAGACACTGGCCATTGCGGCTGGCTCCAAGTGGCTTAACCCGCTGCACTCACACCCGACTCTGTAAAGATTTGTATTGCTACCACCACAAGCTTGGTTCCTGGATCATCTCTCTCTCCAGCAACGCTAGCCTGGCAAAGGATAACTTGCATATTTCCAATACAGAAAAAACTTTATTTAAAGGTTAGCAGTTAACAATACTTCACATCACATTAGAGTTATCTCCATAGCTTGGGAGTTCCAAGAGAGAAAGTAAAGAAAAATCCTGGAGGGGAGTAGTTAGCATAATGGTTATGCAAAGAGGCTTTCATGCCTGAGGTTCCAAAGTCCCAGGTTCAATCCCCCTTACCACCATAAACCAGAACTGAGCAGTGCTCTGGTAAATAAAATAAAATAATCCTGGAAGGATAAAGGGTTATGATAGCAACAAAGATTTCAGATCAATTCCCAAGACAACATATAGGAAAATAAATTAATAAAGCAATGAGATTTTTCAAATCAGAGGGTTATATATATTGTTTCTTTTTTTTCTTCATTATAAAAAGGAAACATTGACAAAACCATAGGATAAGAGGGATACAACTCCACACAATTCCCACCACCAGAACTACGCATCCCATCCCCTCCCTTGATAGCTTTCCTTTTCTTTAACTCTCTGGGAGTATGGACCCAAGATCATTGTAGGATACAGAAGGTGGAAGGTCTGGCTTCTGTAATTGCTTCCTCACTGAACATGGGTGTTGACAGGTCGATCCATACTCTCAGCCTGTCTCTCTCTTTCTCTATTGGGGTAAGGTTCTGGGGAATCAGAGCTCTGGACACATTGGTGAGGTTATCAGTCCAGGGAAGTCTGGTTGGCACCATGCTAGCATCTGGAACCTGGTGGCTGAAAAGAGAGTTAACCTATAAAGCCAAACAAATTGCTGATAATTATGAACCTAAAGGCTGGAACAGTGCAGATGAAGAGTTGCGGCGGGGGGAGGGGGTGTCTCCTTTTTGTAGATATCTAGTAGGCATATTTTAGTTATATTCCAAAGGTCCTGTAGCTATATTAGTTTCCTTTTTTTTCCCTGAGCCTGAAGTCTGATACTTTACAACAGTTTAAAAGTGTCTAAGATGGAAAAGATGAATAGACACCCAAGTGTGTGTGTGTGTGTGTGTGTGTGTGTGTAGTTGCAATCCTTATAGATGTTCATTTGCAGTTATAGTCAAAACTAGGCCTCTTGATATAATCCTTCAACAAAAACTAGTTTATAATAATTTTATGCAATCTAAGTAAAATAAGTAGTCAAGCAAGGACTACTCCAGAAAAGTTAATAGGCATCTAGATTATTATCCAGTATAATGGCTCCTGAAACAAAGTACAGTGGAACCTCATAGAAGAGATCATAATCCAAGCATGCATGAACATGCTTTGAAAGTGAAGTCTGGGGGCGCTGGCAGTAATGTACTAGATTAAGCGCACAGTGCAAAGCTCAAGGATTCTGGTTCGATCCCCCGGCTCCCCACCTGCAGGGGGGTTAGTTTCGCAAGCCATGAAACCAATCTGTGGGTGTCAATCTTTCTCTCCCCCTCTGTCTTCCCCCCCCCATTTTCACTCTGTTCTATCCAACAGCTGTAGCAACGATGACACTGGAAAAAAGATTTCCACCAGGAGGAGTGGATTCATAATGCAAGTGATAACCCTAGCGCCAAAAAACAAAACAAAAAAAAAAATCAAACAAACAAAAAAAAAACAAACAAAAAGAAAGGGAACTCTGATATAAACCTATATATAATCCCTGAGAGAAACTCATGATTAAAACCATGAGTACATTTCGTCTACTAGAATGAGTTTGATGTAGTGGAAACAGAATATTCCAAGGCCAGGCTAGTAGATGCAAGTAATTTCAAAAACGAAGAGAAGTCAAGTGGGTGAGGTGATAGGCTGGGTGAAGCTAAAGAATTATTCAAGAAATATGATCCTGCAGCCCATCGAAGCTAAGGGTTGTGGGTTTTACCTTCAGTCCAAAAGCAGAGACTTTTTAAGTGACTTCTATATTTGCTCCCTGATCTCTTGGTTGTTTTTAATTCTTATCTGAAAGCTCAGGGTTACAGCATTTGATAGGGCATTTAAGGGGAAACACAAAAACTAACTAAGCACAGTTAGCTTTCTTGGGTGGATGGCAGTGCATCTAGGAGAGTGCACACATTACCATGTGCAGCGACCCAGCTTCAAGCCCTCAGTCCATACTTGTAGGAGGGATGTTTCAGGAGGAATGCAGCAGTCCTTTCTCAAATTCCTTATGCCCTTTCAAAAAAGAAAGAACAAAGGAGAAAATAATAAATAATAAACAGCTAAATTCAAGAATATCAGTAAAAGAAATTAAAAAAACCAGAAAACTCAGTAAATTCACTCACTAAACTTATAAAGTTAGCATTTTCTTAGAGATTTCTAGATCTAAGTTTCTTTTTCCTTTTTTTTTTTTTTTTTTTACCAGAGCACTGCTCAGCTCTGGCTTATGGTAGTGTGGGGGATTGAACCTGGGACTTTGGAGCCTCCAGCATGAGAGTCTATTTGCATAACCATTATGCTATCTACCCCTGCCTTTCCTTTTTTTTTAAATATTTATTTATTCCCTTTTGTTACCCTTAATGTTTTATTGTTGTAGTTGTTATTGACGTCATTGTTGTTGGATAGGACAGAGAGAAATGGAGAGAGGAGGGGAAGACAAAGGGGGGAGAGAGAAAGATAAGACACCTGCAGACCTGCTTCACTGCTTATGAAGCGACTCCCCTGCAGGTGGGGAGCCTGGGGCTCAAGCCAGGATCCTTATGCGGTTCTTTTATATTTATTTTTCTTTAATGGCCTGGCTGTAGTTTCTATGGAGTTTCATAAAATTAATGGCTTGTAATATCTCATTAAAGGGCAAGTCTAAGGGCACCTTTTTTTTTTTTTTCATTTCTTGAATCCCTCCCTTAAAAAGCAACCTCAGGTAAATTTTTCTGAGAAATGGACTGCTGCTCTAAGCCTTCTTTGTAAAAACGGATGTGGTTTCAACTCACTTCCTCTATCTAATAACAAACAATATGTGCATGTGCCACACACACACACACACACACACACACCAATAACTATATCAAAACAAGAAGAAAGATAGGATGAAGTAGTGTAAGCAATAATTTCAGAATTACTGTTTTTACCTGACCCTGTCATTTGTCACTCACTGATGGCTGGGAAGACACAATTTCTCAAACAATCATCCTTCTAAGAAGATGCTGGCATAGTTATAGCTCCTTTCTCATGTGCCCTTTTTCCCCTTTTCTAATTCAAGAAGTGTCTTCTCTCTTGCACACTTTCCTCAACCTTTAATTATCAATAATTTTCTTCATCTGATGGTCTTAGACTGACAGTTTCATTTTTTCTTAATTCAGTCATCAAATCCTTTGTATCATTGCTTAAGACCCTTTACTTCCAGTCTATTCTCAGTGTAGATTAAAAAAAAAAACTAGTTAATATCCTTTGTCCAAAGGTCCTGCACATTTTTAAGAACCAAAGAAGCCCCTAAACCTTTTCTTCTCATATCTGCATTTTCTTTTCTTTTCTTTTCTTTTTTAATTTTTACTTATTTTCTCTTTTGTTGCCCTTGTTTTTTATTGTTGTAGTTATTATTGTTGTTGTTATTGATGTTGTCATTCTTCAGAGAGAAATAGAGAGAGGAGGGGAAGACAGAGAGGGGGAGAGAAAGATAGACACCTGCAGACCTGCTTCACCGCTTGTGAAGCAACTCCCCTGCAGGTGGGGAGCCTGTGACTAGAACCAGGATCCTTACTTCATCCTTGCGCTTCCCACCACATGCAACTAGTCTGCGCTACCGCCAGACTCCCGTTCTTTTCTTTTTTTAAAATTAATGATTTAATAATGATTAAGAAGACTAATAGGGGGGTACAATTCCATATACTTCTCACCACCAGAGTTATGTGTCCCATGTCCCATTCCCTCCACTGGAAGATTTCCTATTCTTTGTCCCTCTGGGAGCATGGACCAGAATTCTTTACGTGGTGCAGAAGGTGGGAGATCTGGATTATGTAGTTGCTGCTCCCCTGGACATGGACGTTGGCATGACCTGAATTTTCAATTTGTTTTGTAGCATGTCCTAGAAATTTCTCTCAGATTCATGTCCTAAGAAAACAAGGTCAAGTAAGATTATATGCAATATCCCTGTGATACTCTGGCTATTTTGAACAATAGAGCAACTCTTTATGGGCAAAAAAAAAAAAAGAAAGTTAAATCCAGTATGATGTCAAAGGGAACGAAACAGTGAGTCTTACTGGGTGTTTATTCTTCCTTCTCTCTTACCACTGGGAATAAAGCTTACAAACCCAAGAACAAAACTAAAGTAAAAGTCTTCATGACAAAATTAAGAGTGAGTCATGAAAAAGGAATTGTGCTGAGCATGTGTGCAGCATGATTCTCAGTTATGAGTATCAATTCATTTGTCTGAGAAGAAAACAGGCATTTTAAAATGCAGGGCTAGTTAAACATGTTACTTATTTTATAATGTTAATAACATTTTTTGAGGGTTCGCTAATCTCAAAAAGCTTCAAAAACATATTCCCTTGCTCTCGCTCTCCAACTATCATCTTTACATAAATAATTGGTTATGGCCCAAAATAAAAAAATGACTTTGACAACTGCAAGCAGGGTAAGAGCTTGTGAGCTTGTATAGGGACAGACGATATCAGCGCCACAGGGTGACTTGAGACCATGTGTTATCTTATGATAACATTCAACTCACTTCTTTCAAGGCTCATAAAATGCAAGTTTTTCATCTAACCACTGAAATGACTGTTCTATTTAGATAATATTCCCTCGCTGAAAGGTTAGTCTCAATAGAATTTTTCTGATTAAAATATAAAAGGGGTATGTATGAAGACTCGGATTTGTGTCCCTGGCAACCCAGTGTCCTCAAAAGCAGTGCAATCCTGTCCTCAATCTGCAAGGCCTATAATGCTTCACAGACCATTGTGTCCTCTATACTCAGATCCCTCTCCTCACATAATAGCAAGTGGCAAACCTTCATTTCTACACATATCATAATCTTTCTTTGTGGCATGCACTAAAGACCTCTCATATGATGAACTGCCATCTCCCTCAACCTCAAAGGTAACCGGCTATAAAATTGCTTTATGTTCCTAGTATTCTTAGTCCTCAAGTAAAAATACTAGCTTTAATTCAGTCTTGGCAATATGGTGGTATTCATAAAGCATTCAAGCTGTACTTTTGAGTTTTAGAATGTCTTCAGAGCTTTCTGGTTGAATGACAGTCTAGCATTTAGCTGGGTGGGGGATTTTATTTGTTTTGTTTTGTTTTGTTGTGTGAAAAGCACTCACAAGCATTTGACGGTATCTCTAGAGCCTACATAGAACTTCCAAATAGAGAACTACTTTGCATAAGTTTTCAAAATCTTCTTTGGGAATACTTAAGAGCCAAGAATTGGATGAATGTTAAATGTATTGCTGGTTAAATTAGAAAAAATAATTTTTTTTTAAAGTCACAAGATGAAAATGGTTGTGGCTTTTTCCAAAAGGAAAGCATAATGTCTGAAAGTCATTGTTTTCCAAAACGAAGTTCTGAAATGAAGAACATGCATTTAAAGTAACTGTGTCAGACAATTTGAGATGGAAGAATACTTGTTTACTTTTTGTAGAAAAGGACTTGTTTTGTGCCATCCTTTGCTGAAAACATTTATCTGCTTACCCCAAACAAAATTCATTCACTTAAATGTTTCACTATCCTCTCTTCGTTGGTTTAGATTTATCTCCATATTTCTTTCATTCATTCATTCATTCATTCATTCGTTCGTTCAATTAGTTTTACCAGAGCACTGCTCAGTTCTGGTTTATGGTGGTGTAGGTGTTTGGACCTGGGATTTTAGAGCCTCAGGCACTAGAATCTGTTTGCATAACAATTATGCTAGCTCCCCGTCTCCCATATTTATTCTTAAGAGATATTTTACAGATGACTTTCCCGCCTGTATTCAGCTTCTCTGATTCTAACATGCATTTTGTATCTTAATTTTACAAGCTCTCTGTTTGGATCCGGAGATATTTTTTTTCTCATATGCTTCCCCTGCTTTCATAGATTGCCTTCTTTTTAATCAGAAAAAAAAAAAAAATGTTTTCCTTTGCAATAGGCCCTTTAGACTTTGTCCAATGACAATATGCCCAGCCCATGTGGTGGTAGAAATTTGATAATAACAAATATAACTAGCTAGCCTTCTGAAGACAAACTCTAGGACTCTGCAATGTGCCTGTGTCATAGGAAATCAGAGAGGTCATGTATAGCTCAGATTCAGTATACACACAGCATATAAACATTGTTTGACCCTTATTATCACAGACTATATATAACTTTTTCTTTTAGTTTATTTCTTCAAAACTATTCTCTAATAAAAATGTGAGCAGATTTGCTATTTCATTAAATATTTAACATCTTGTCATTAAATCAGTTCACTGTCAGTAAGATATTTTATTCTAGAATCCAGGGAGGGAGGGGAATGATAAAAATCTGTTAAGAAGAAAAGGAACAATCATATATATAAAATGATTCAGCACTTCCCATCATTTCCTAGGCACTATCCAACCTAAACCAACTAGAAACATTTTGCTTTATTATTAAAGGCATTTAGCACTACATAATAAAGTTAAATTAAACATGTCCTCATGGTAATTATTTTTATGTATATTTGCATTCATCTATTAGAATATGTTACTTGCATCTTATAATACCAGACCTTTTAAAAGAATACCTTAATACTACTATTCTTTTGCCTTGAACATTTCATGGATTTATAACAAGTAAATTGAGGGACTTGGAGTGATACAACCAGTAAAGCACACAAATTATGATATCCAGTAAACTGAACAAACTGGCAGTCACAGAAGATGTAAGTCATTGGCTAACCTTAGTAAGACATTAATGTGCGACGTTTGGCTGGACTGTTTTGTATTGTCATTATCACCTAGTACTTCAAGTTGATTGTTCCTGTAGCAAGTAAGATTATGGTGGCTCAAGCACATTAGCAAGATGGCAATACAAAAAAGAAGCATAATCAGTGAATTTATACTCTGAATTTACCTAATTGCATAATTAATCTATGATATTTAGTATGTTTCTTTTAATAATATTTGGAAACATCTGCTTTGCACTCCTTGTGGTAGACAGTATAACTTTTCCTTTCATATAATTTTGTTTATAAGGCAATCCTGTACTAGTTGAAATTTTCAAAATAATTCTGAATTTTCCAAAGCATAACTCTAATTATTAAAGATGGTCCTTATAGTTCTACTAAGACCTCTGAAAAGAGAGCTCCAACAATTCAGCTGGTTACATAAAATGTCAAACAGCACAAAATAAAATGCTATGCATCACCCCTGAATTAGTCACACATCAGCAGGAAGCGAAGTGAGGACACTGAATCCTGTGTCCTTTCCTACTTGTCCTCTACGTCACTTATGAAAGGACCCATCATAGCACACAAAAACATCAATAATGATTATTTTACGCCCCATCTCTTAAGTACTCACACCTCAGCAAAGCCAGGTGAAGAGAGTCGTTTTATGTCTTCTCTGTCTAGATGCTCATCAGTATCATTGAAGGAAACTTTCAAAAGGAAACAGGAGCCAGGCAGTGATGCACCCCGCAATAGCAGTGTCCAAGCCCCTGGTTCCCACATGCAGGGGGGAGGCTTTACAAGCAGTTGAGTATGCTGCAAGTCTCTCTATGTCTATTTCTTTTTTTTTTTTTTAGTATTTTATTAGATTTTATTTATTTATTAATGAGAAAGATAGGAGGAGAGAGAGAAAGAACCAGGGATTACTCTGGTACATGTGCTGCTGGGGACTGAACTCAGGACCTCATGATTGAGAATCCAATGCTTTCTTTATCCATTGTGCCACCTCCCAGACCATGTCTATTTCTATTTCTGTAAGAAAACAAGAAAAAGAAAAGGCCACTGGGAGCCTTGGTGATAATATTGCCAGAAAAAAAATAATGACAATAATAATCACAGCAACAAATGAGTTTTGGAAGAGGGAGAATCGCGTTGAAGGTTTTTATTCAAGATTAAGAGATGAGCTTTAGAATTATCTCTTGAGGGAGTTGGGCTGTAGCGAAGCGGATTACGCGCATGTGGTGCAAAGCACAAGGACCATCATAAGGATCCTGCAGGGTCGTCACTTCACAGGTGGTGAAGCAGGTCTGCAGGTATCTTTCTCTCTTCCTCTTTGTCTTCCCCTCCTCTTTCCATTTCTTTCTGTCCTATCCAACAACGACGACATCAATAACAACAATAATAAGTACAACAATAATAACTACAACAATAAAAAAGGGCAACAAAAGGGAAAATAAGTAACTATTAAAAAAAAGAATTATCTCTTGATTTGTGACTTTGAGTAAGACTATCCCTTGATTAGTAAGGAAATAAATTTTTCTGAGCAAATATCACTAGGAAAGTTTTTTTTCAATAATAATTTATGATTACTTGTCTATCCAGAATTTGACACTTTTCACTTTCTGAAGATATTTCCTACCCTCATTTCACCAGCTTTCTTACATTACTGCCCTCCATGATCTTCACTCGCGCCCTAATAACTACTTCTCACTTAGAGTACTTAAGACACCAGGTTTTTCAGAAATAAAAAACTACAATAGAAACATTATAAGGATCTGGAACCAGAAAAGGCCTAGAATTGCCAAAACAATCTTGAGGAAAAAGAACAGAAACGGAGGCATCACACTCCTAGATCTCAAATTGTATTATAGGGCCGTTGTCATCAAAACTGCTTGGTACTAGAACATGAATAGACACACTGACCAGTGGAATAGAATTGAGAGCCCAGAAGTGAGCCCCCAAATCTATGGGCATCTAGTCTTTGACAAAGGGGCCCAGACTATTAAATGGGGAAAGCAGAGTCTCTTCAACAAATGGTTTTGGAAAAAATGGGTTGAAACATGCAGAGGAATGAAACTGAACCACCATATTTCACCAAATACAAAAGTAAATTCCAAGTGGATCAAGGACTTGGATGTTAGACCACAAACTATCAGACACTTAGAGGAAAATATTGGCAGAACTCTTTTCCACATACATTTTAAAGACATCTTCAATGAAATGAATCCAATTACAAAGAAGACTAAGGCAAGTATAAACCTATGGGACTACATCGAATTAAAAAGCTTCTTCACAGCAAAAGAAACCATTACCCAAACCATGAAACCCCTCACAGAATGGGAGAATACCTTTACATGCTATACATCAGACAAGAGTTTAATAACCAACATATATAAAGAGCTTGCCAGACTCAACAAGACAACAAATAACCCCATCCAAAAATGGGGGGAGGACATGGACAGAATATTCACCACAGAAGATCCAAAAGGCCGAGAAACACATGTAAAAATGTTCCAAGTCTCTGTCAGAGAAATGCAAATAAAGACAACAATGAGATACCACTTCACTCCTGTGAGAACATCATACATCAGAAAAGGTAACAGCAGCAAATGCTGGAGAGGGTGTGGGGTCAAAGGAACCCTCCTACATTGCTGGTGGGAATGTCAATTGGTCCAACCTCTGTGGAGAACAGTCTGGAGAACTCTCAGAAGGCTAGAAATGGACCTACCCTATGGTCCTGCAATTCCTCTCCTGGGGATATATCCTAAGGAGCCCAACACATCCATCCAAAAAGATCTGTGTACACATATGTTCTTGGCAGCACAATTTGTAATAGCCAAAACCTGGAAGCAACCCATCTGTCCAACAACAGATGAGTGGCTGAGCAAGCTGTGGTATATATACACAATGGAGTACTACTCAGCTGTAAAAAATGGTGACTTCACTGTTTTCAGCCGATCTTGGATGGATCTTGAAAAATTCATGTTAAGTGAAATAAGTCAGAAACAGAAGGATTAATATGGGATGATCTCACTCTCAGGCAGAAATTGAAAAACAAGATCAGAAGAAAAAAAAAAAACACATACACAAGTAGAACCTGAAATGGAATTGGCATATCGCACCAAAGTAGAAGACTCTGGGGTGGGGATGGGTGGGTGGGGAGAATACTGGTCCAAGAAGGATGACAGAGGACCTAGTGGGGGTTGTATTGTTAAATGAGAAACTGGGGAATGTTATGCATGTACAAACTATTGTATTTACTGCTGAATGTAAAACATTAATTCCCCAATAAAGAAATAAAAATAAATAAATAAATAAAACATAAGGTTTAAAAATTGTCTCAGAAGTTCTAATCAGAGAGACTATATAATATACAAAATAAGAAACAAATTGCTCAGAGAGGTTAAATAAGTTGATCCAAAGCCAAACTTTACCATTGTTTGGGCAAATGACCTTACCAATGTTTCCTGGAACTTCACCTCTCCAGAGCACTACCCCACTAGAGAAAGATAGAAAGGCTGGGAGTATGGATCAACCTGTCAAGGTCCATGGAGAAACAACTATAGAAGTCAGAACTCACACCTTCTGTACCCCATAAAGAATTTCGGTCCACATTCCCAGAGGGGTAAGTGATAGGGGAAGTAAATAAGAGGTCTCTATACACCCATTCCACTAGGACCTGAAGCTTTTGTCACTAAAATCTTGTTTTTTATACCATCAGTGAAAGAGGATCTGGAAAACACCAGAAGAAGTCAGGCACTATTTCTCTTATTTGAGAGAGAAGAATAAAAAAGGAAAGACATAGAAGTAATAATAGATGTAGGAGTGAAGTGAAGGCAGACCATTAAAAAAATAAAATTGGAAAAGAGTGATATATATATATATATGTATATTTTCATCCAATATCAGTGACCTTGAGAGAACTACTGCAGTTTCCAGTGGAGGTAATGGGCACACAGTACTTTGGTGGTGGGAACTGTATGCATTAATACCCCTACTATCTTGCAATTTTATAAATCTATGTTAAATCACCAATTGAAATAAATAAATATGACATCTTATTCTGTAGACCCACATATTATTCAATGGTACACAGAATAAGTGGGTAAAAATCCTTATAAATGGAAACTAGGTGAAATAGATATACTCTACCTAATATGTAAAAAATACCATTAAAACTATATACAACAGGGACATAAAAATAATATCCTGGAATCCAAGTTCATTATTATATTGGTGGTGCTGGAGATAAAACATGAGACTTCTCACATGCAATCTCCATGTGCTAAATCCCTGGTCAAACTTTGCTTTAAAAAATACCCCTGCATATTAGATGTCAGGCTCAGGCAAAAACTAGTGAAGTCATGGGCCCCTTGGAATAGACCTAAAATAGACGTACTAGCTTTTTCCAAAATGGAGACCCCAAATCTTCATCTGTGATATTCTTGCCTTTAGGTTCACGATTAGTGAACAATTTGTTCTGCTTTATATTCTAACTCTTTTTCAGCCACCAGGTTCCAGACGCTACCATGTTGGCTACCATGATGCTAACCAGACTTCCCTGGGCAGATAATCCCACCAATGTGTCCTGGAGCTCTGCCTCACCATACCCCCACCCCACTATGGAAAGAGAGACACAGGTTGAGAGTATGGATCAACCTGTCAACACCCATATTCAGTGGGGAAGCAATTACAGAAGCCAGACCTTCCACCTTCTCCACCCCATAATGATCCTAGGTCCATATTCCCAGAGGGATAAATAATAGGAAAGTTTTCAAGGGAGGGGATAGGATACAGAGTTCTGGTGGTGGGAATTGTGTGGTCTTGTCAATATTTCCATTTTATAAATAATTTTTTTAAATACAGGCTGAGACTGTGTGTGAGTGTATGAGTGTATTTCCGTAGAAGGTGTGATACAGGATAACCAGATACATTTTTTTTCAGTAAAAATAGAACTAAATAAGGCTTACTGTCATGTAAGTAGCTTAATTTTACACTTTTCCTATTAATTTACCACAATCTAGAGGAAAGAAACACACTTGATTTTTAAAGGAAGCTTCAGATTCGCGTCAATCTCTTTGAAAAGCAGCTCTGTCAAAAGAAACTTATTTCTCGTTCAGAATCCTATTGCTCTGGTATCGTATTATGTTTCAGAAATACACTTAGGGTAGCCTTTGTTACATGTTTCTTTCATGCTTTTCAAGCATAACATGTGAGATATTGGTTGAATTTAAGTCGCTTGATGGTTTGTTTTCTATATGGATTAATAATAGAAAATAATTCAGTGTAGTTTGTGTTAAAAGTGTGCAGTGGCACAACAGTGATGAATTATGCAGATCTAGATTTTTTCAGTCCTGTCTTCATTCTAGAATTTTCATTCAGTTATCAAATATTTATTAAACACCTACTATGTGCCTCTGTCCAAATGAAGTCTTCAATCCTTTTGAGGTAAGAATAGGAAAAGGCAGGGAATAAATAAATCCACACAAAAATAAACAGTGGCAAGTAAAATAAAGGAAGAAATCATGTTTAATAAGATAAAATAGAAAAGTGACACTGATTGAAATGGAAATGGCTTTTCAGAAGGAAAACACTTGGCTGAAACACTAAATGTGAAACTAGAAGGAACAATACAATGAAAACAGCTTCGAGTAAAGGAAAAATACACCTTGCTTCATTTTCAAAAGATTTTTAGGAGAAAATTATGAATCATATACACTACACAGAAAAGGATATCTTATCTAACACAAATTGTTAGGGCCTTGACATAATCTACATGAGTTACCTGCAGAGTTGATTCTTATCTCCCTTGGGGCAAGATACTCTCAATTTGACCAAGTCTAAGTAAAAGTAACAGATTACTAAGTAGTTTCTATATTAATTTGGAAAGGATTGTTCAAATCTGGATTTTTAAAATCACTAGAATAGCTCATATTTAATCTTCTAGATTGATTCTTAATTATGCATTAAGGTACTGACAGTATCCAGAAATACTTGAACTTTTATCTTTTTTTAGAATGACTTCTTTTGTTTCTTTAAGACATACTCCACCATGTGATAATGAGATGCATGTGACATTTCCCTAATTACAGCATTAATTTATATGGTCTGTGGTGAAATGATCTGATGACATATGTGCAACTTGCTAAAAAGTTGTATAATTAAGTTGCATGTCTATGACAGTAGTCTGAAACCACATCTAAAGCTATGATTGCTGTTCTCCAATTCAAAATGAAAGTAGTTCTCATTAGTCAAAATAAATCCAGGGCTTAGTCTGTGAATTTACAGAGTGAAAATAACAAACAATAGGAGCCGGGTGGTGGTGCACCTGGTTGAGTGCACATGTTACAATGCACAAGGACCCAGGTATGAGACCCTCTCCCCACCTGCAGGGGGAAAGCTTTGGGAGTGGTGAAGCCGTGCTTCAAGTGTCTCTCTGTCTCTCTCTACCGTCCCCTTCCCTCTTAACTTCGGGTTGTCTCTATTCAATAAATAAAGGTAATAAAAATATTTATGTGTGTGTGGGCCAGTGAAATTGAATTGAGAACCAAGAAAAAAGTCACTATACTTACAGACAACCAAATTTTTTGACAAGGGGACCCAAGACATCAAACGGAATAAGGAGAGTCTCTTCAACCAATGGTATTGGGAAAACTGAATTAGGCATGCAGGTGAATGAAACAGGAAGGACCATCATACATCACCATGTACATAACTGTCAACTCCTAATGAACCAACAACATGGATGTTAAACCAGAAACTTCAAATACATAGGGGAAAAAATAGCAGAACTCTTCACATTGTCTGCTTTGGAAATGTCTTTCAAGACTCACGTCTAAGAAGAAAATAAAACAAACAAACAAACCGATGCAGGGGTGGGTAGGTGAGGACTGCAGTGCTGGGTAGGTGAGGACTGCAGTGCACCTGTTAGAATGCACACATAGGCAGGCACACAAGGACTAGATTTCAAGGCCCTGGTCCCCACCTGTAGGGGAGACACTTCATGAGGGATCTTCACAATGTATCCATGCGGAAAAATAATGCATCAGTTTATTCATTTAAATTGATTATGTTTTTAATGAAGGTAGTTTTAGTATCTTTGTGAGTTATATGATCCTTTGTGTTCTTTACTTTTAAATGGCTTCTTATTTTTCGGGGTGTTCCATAAAAAAGGACCTAAGTTGGGGGTGAGAATGTTTTACAAGCACCTATCATGGAGAGATGAGCAATTACACCCATGTGACAACAACAGTACCATTAACACCCTCCCCATAAAATGTTGTGTGTGTGAGGAATAGAGGGAGCAAAGAATTGCAGTAATCTGAAAATAAAGATCATAAAATTTTCTGCACCGTAACTCTTGCCTCCTTGTCTGAAATGTGTTTAGAACTAAAACAATGGGATGGAAAAGGGAAACACCAAGCCAGTTTCCAGATGCTCTGTCATATCTTGTAGTATAGAAAATAAACTAGGGGTCCGGTGGTAGCGCAGCAGGCTAAGCACACATGGCCCAAAGAGCAAGGAGTGGTGTAAAAATCCTGGTTCGAGCTCCCAGCTCCCCACCTGCTAGAGGGTCTTCCCCTCCTCTCTTGATTTCTCTTTGTCCTATCCAACAACGACAACAGCAACAATAAACAACAAGGGCAACAAAAGGAGAGAGAGAAAAAAAGGGCCATTTGGGAGTCCGGCGGTAACGCAGCAGGTTAAGCGCTGATGGTGCAAAGAGCAAGGACCGGTGGGCTACCCACCTGCAGGAGAGTTGCTTCACAAGCAGTGAAGCAGGTCTGCAGGTGTCTTTCTTTCCCCCTCTGTCTTCCCCTCCTCTTTCCACTTCTCTCTGTCCTATCCAACAACGACGACATCAATAACAACAGAATAATAACTACAACAATAAAACAAGGGCAACAAAAGGGAATAAATAAATATTTGCCTGTTTGGTCAATATCACACCACCTGATTATCTGGGGTCATAGTCTGGGAATCCTTGGATTCCCATACACATATGATGGGCCTTGACCTCTAAAGGGTCCATCTCTCCACAACAACTGAACTGTGGTGAATTACAGTGGGGAGGAGTCAAGATTCAGAACTCTGGTGGTGGGAATGGTGTGGATTCAAGCCCCATCAACATGTAATTTTATAATATAAAAATAAAAAATAAGTAAATAGAAAAAATAAAAATAAAAACAAAGGCAACAAAAAGGAAAATAAATAAATATTTTTTTAAAAAAAAATAAGCTAGATTGTTTACTTTCTTCATTTGCTGAAATACGCTGTCTTCAGCCTTAAGCAATAGGAAAAATAGGAAACTGTATTAAAGAGGGTCATCTGTCTTTGCAGATAGAGGCTTCAAATGGAATGACCTCCCTTTGTCTACAAAATATTGATCTTATCTCCTTTTGTGAGATAGAGTGAGTGGATGAATTACCATTCTGTCAAGGAAAAAAATCACTAACATAAATGTCAAAGGAACTGACATTCACGAACAAGTCATAATATTCAAGTGCAGATACAAATCTCTGTTAGATTTATTCATGTTTAATAAATAGCACATTTGCAACTACTATATAAGGAATAATAATTGTTTACTCAACTTCATTATGCACTAACCTATATGAAAAGTTAAAGAAAGAACAAGATGGAAATAAATTATTATGCCCTGAAATCTCTTTGGGGTATTCAATCTCCCACAAGGATACTAAAATTCATACGCATTAGAACCTCAACTTCAGATGAAGATATTAAATAATAATCTTTTGAAAATCAATAAAGTTAATAAAAGATTCCAAAAATAGTGAGACAACAATGCTTCCATTTTAATATTCATCTGTTATCTTAATGAATAATCTATTATTCCTGTGAATCATGAAACAAAACCAATAATAGCTTTAATTTTCTCATATCTCAGCCAGAGGAGGAATGAATAATGCACTGGATATCTAAGAGCACAAAGAATCATTATCATATTACTGACTTAAATAAACAGAATGTCACACTAACCCCTCATATTAACTTATTTGTTCATTTAAATTGATTGTGTTTTTAATTAAAGCAGTTGTATCTTTGTGAGTTCTATGATCCCTTATGTTCTTTACTTTTTAAACGGCTTCTTATCTTTCTGGTGTTCCATAAAAAACACATTGGGATGAAGTCAAGTTTTAGTTAATAAGACAAATGTTTTTATAGAGTTAATGTTTAATATTTTATGAAAAATCTGTTTTCTTCCAACTGTTTCACATAACATTATAGGCCAGCATCTGTATGATAAAAACTGAGATCTATTCTACTCAAATCCTGCTTTCTTTACCTTACTTTTACTCATTTAATCTTGCTACTGTTGTTCAATGAAGAAAGAGCAATTTGTAAAAGATGTTTTTAAATATTATTGGATCTTAAATATTATTGGAACAAGCTTTTTCCTCATCTTCCTTCATTTTTATAGAGCCTTCATTTTTTTAGGACTCATGTATGCACAATTTCACCACTTGTAGTTCAACATTTTCTCAGATGGAGAGAGAAAAAGCAGCAGACATAGCAGCAATGGAGCTTCCCCAGGTGCCATGACATTCCCATCAAGTTCCAGAGGTTAGCATATGGCAAGGCAGGTGTCCTATCCTACCCAATGAGCTATCTCTCCAACCCAATTTCCTTCATTTCTTATGTACCCTTCCAACACCATAACCACTCCACTATTCCAATATGTCTTCATAACACTTGAAAGGCCAGAAATATAGAATGGAAGTGTCTAGTACTGAGATTTAAGAGAAATGTTTTTAAAATTAGTGGGAATATTGTTATTTTTTAAATTTCTTTATTGGGGGATTAATGGTTTACAGTTGACAGTAAAACATAGTAGTTTGTACATGCATAACATTTCCCAGTTGTCCACATAACAATTCAATCCCCACTAGGTCCTTCTCTGCCATCAAGATCCAGGATCTGAATATTGTTGTCATCTATGGCCATACCACCCTGAACATGCCTGATCTCATCTGAATATTGTTGTTGAGAGAGGAGAGATTCATGAGGAACCATAGTGCATCAGTTTTTTTTTCCTTTTTGTTGTCCTTGTTGTCTTTTGTTAATTATTGTTGTAGTTATTATTGTTGTTGTTATTGATGTCGTCATTGTTGGATAGGAGAGACAGAAATGGAGAGAGGAGGGGAAGACAGAGAGGGGGACAGAAAGATAGACACCTGCAGACCTGCTTCACTGCCTGTGAAGCAACTCCCTTGCAGGTGGGGAGCCGGGGGCTCAAACCATGATCCTTAGACCAGACTTTGTGCTTCGCACCTCGTGCATTTAACCTGCTGCGCTACCCCCCGACTCCCAGTGCATCAGCTTTTAACAGTGCATTTTATTTTGGAGAGACTGTGATTTAACAATAATCGACAAGATTGTGGGATAAGAGAAGTCCCCTTCTATCCTTATTTCTCAACTTCTATGAGCAAGATTACCCAATACTCATCCTTCTGTTTCTGGATTATCTCACTAAACATGATTTTGTCACTATTTGCAGATATAACAGTAAACATAGAAAAACCTAAAGGATTGGGGGCCTGGTAGTGGCAGGTTAAGTGCCCGCATTACACTGTGCAAGGACCCAGGGTTTGGTTAAGTGCCCGCATTACACTGTGCAAGGACCCAGGGTTCAAACCCCTGGACCCCATCTGCAGGGGGAAAGTTTCATGAATGGTGAAGCCGGATTGCAGATGTCTCTTTCACCCTCTACCTTCTCTCAATTTCTCTATGTCTCTATCCAATAATAAATAAATTTTTAAAAAGAAGAAGAAAAACCTAAAGAATCCAGCAGGAAGCTCCTGGAAATTATCAATCAATACAGTAAGGTGTCAGACTACAAAATGTCACCTACATATTAGATGTCAAGCTCAGGCAAAAACTAGTAAAGTCATGAGCCTCTTGGAATATACCTAAAATAGACCTACTAGCTTTCTCTAAAACAGAGACCCCAAATCATCATCTGCAATATTCCAGCCTTTAGGTTCATGATTGGTCAACAATTTGTTGTGCTTTATATCTTAACTCTTTTTCAGTCACCAGGTTCCAGATGCTGCCATGATGCCAACCTGACTTTCCTGAGCAGACGACCCCACCCATGTCTCTTGGAACCCCACTTCCCCAGATCTCTACCCCATAGGGAAGAGACAGACAGGCTGGGAGTATGGATAGACCTGTCAATGCTCATGTTCATCAGGGAAGCAATTACAGAAGCCAAACCTCCCACCTTCTGCACCCCATAATGACCGTAGGCCCATACTCCCAGAGGGATAAAGAATAGTAAAGTTGGAAGTTGGGCGGTAGCGCTGTGGGTTAAGCGCATGTGGCACAAAGTGCCAGGACAAGCGTAAGGACCCCAGCTCAAGCTCCTGTTTCCCCACCTGCAAGGGAGTCACTTCACAGGTGGTGAAGCAGGTCTGCAGGTGTCTATCTTTCTCTCCCCCTCTCTGTCTTCCTCTCCTCTCTCCATTTCTCTCTGTCCTATCCAACAACCATTACAACAATAAACAATAAGGGCAACAAAAGGGAATAAATAAATTTTTAAAATTTAAAAAAAAATAATAGTAAAGTTATCAAGGGAGGAGATTGGTGGCTCTGGTGGTGGGAATTATGTGGAATTATACTCCTCTTATCCTATGGTCTTATCAATATTTCCATTTTATTAGTAGAATTTTTTTAAAAAATTAACATACAAAAGTCGGTGGTATTCCTTTGTGCAAACACTAACTCAGAGAAGAAGAAGAAATCAGTCCCATTCACTATAGCAGCAAAAATAATAAAATATCTAGGAATAGGGGGTTGTATTGTCATGTGGAAAACTGGGAAATGTTATTCATGTGCAAACTATTGTATTGACTGTTGACTATAAAACATTAATCCCAGTCCCCACAGGACCTTGAGGGCAACTTGGACCAACAATGGTAGAGAATGTTCCATCCTTTAAAGGGAGGCTGAATAACATACTCTATGCTATACTTGAGGAAGATGGGTTCTGATATTGGCGCAGCTTGGAACGTTCCTACTCATGACCACATAATGTGAGCTCAGATCTACAGGGATGCAGAGGTCACATAGGCTCCTAAGCTAAATATGGGCCCCAGATCACATCAAATCGATGGGGTTTACAGACAACAATATTTATACACCTTTCCCATATTAGGGAGCTACTCTCTTCCCTGATACAGCTTTCTGGTCCTTCTGCCAGCTATGACACCACCTCCCCAGATAATAATTAGGATCCACCTGCATATCAAATTTCAAGCTCAGGCAAAAAAAAAAAAAAAAAAAAAACACTAGTATAGCCACAGGTCCTTTGGAATATAACTAAAATATGCCTACTAGCTATCTACAAAATGGAGGGGCCCCTAACTCTTCATCTGTACTATTTCAGCTTTTAGGTCCATGATTGGTCAACAGTTTGTTTTGCTTTGTATGTTAACTCTCTTATCAACAACCAGGTTCCATATGCTACCATGATACCAACCAGACTTCCCTGGACAGACAACCCCACTAATGTGTCCTGGAGCTCTGCTTCCCCAGTGCTCTTCCCCACTAGGGAAAGAGAAGGACAGGCTGGGAGTATGGATCGACCTGTCAGCACCCATGTTCAGCAGGGAAGCAATTACAAAAGACAGACCTTCAACCTTTTGCATCCCACAATGACCTTGGGTTCATACTCCCAGAGGGTTAAAGAATAGGAAAGTTATCAGGGGAGGGGATGGGATACAGAGTTTTGGTGGTGGGAATTGTATGAAGTTTTACCCCTCTTATCCTATGGTTTAGTCAATGTTTCCTTTTAATAAATAAAAAATTAAGTAAAAAAACATTAATCCCCCAATAAAGAAATTAAAAAAAAAAACTTTTGAAAAAATCCAGAGGGGACCAGGTGGTGGCGCACTTGGTTCAGCGCACATGTTACAGTGAGCAAGGACCCAGGTTCGATCCCCTGGTCCCCACCTGCAGGGGAAAGTTTCACAAGTGGTGAAGCAGGGCTGCAGGTGTCTCTCTGTCTCTCTCTCCCTGTCTATCACCCCCTTCCCTCTCAATTTCTGACTGTCTCTATCCAACAAATAAAGATTTAAAAAAGATTTTTTTTAATCTTCTGTGAAAAAAAGTTTAAAAAAAAAAAAAGAAAAAATCCAGAAATATATCTAACAAAAGAACGGAAAGAATTGTATACTGAAACCTATGAGTCACTACTCAAGGAAATAAAGATACAAAGAAGTGAAAAGATACCTTTGGTGATGGGAATGGTGTTTATGTACACTCCTAGCAAAATGTAGTCATATAAATCAGTAGTTAATTAATATGAGAGGGGGAAATCAATTGTATGTCTCAAAGGTTCTCAAAAGACAAACTGAATCTTTTTAATAGATAGGCTACGTATTTGATATGCGGACTCTCTCAAAAGCCTAGACCAAGTAGATTAGAAGCTTCCAATAGCACAGCTATATACAAGATACTGGGTACTGTACAGCAAACCATAACAAAGGGACTTTTCAAAGTTAACCCAATTAACAAATAATGTGTGGGTAATATTAACTATTGATTGTCTTTTTGAACCCTAAGACAGCAGGAACCTCACATCTTCACTATAGAGCCCCTACTTCCCCCAGTCCTGGCACCCTTGGATAGGGCTCACTTTCCCGTATGCTTCTCCCATTCCATACCAAATAATATTGCATCCGCCGATCACAACCTAACCAAAGCAACGATTGCCATCTCAACATGCTTCACCTCAGAGTGTATCCAGAGACTTCACGTGTGGAGTGACAACCCTTCAGCTTCATTACTCGGGTGAGACCTTTCCTTTTATAGTACACTCTAATTTCATCTCAGGTAGTTCACTTTCTAACAAAGTCCCATAACCTAGACATATACCAGTTTCTGTGAGAGAGAGCGTATGTGCACACGTATCCATAAACTACTGCAAAATATATACCTGAAAGCAGCATTACACTAGAGTTTGCAGTGAGTACCTCCCCAACACTTCCTCTCCACTATTCCAATCTTGGGATCCATGTTTGCTCAACAAATTGATTGGCTTTGTATGTTAACTCTCTTTTCAATCACCAGGTTCCAGATGCCACCAGGATGCTGGCTAGGCTTCCCTGGATTGAGGACCCCACCAATGTGTCCTGGAGCTCAGCTTCCCCAGAGACACACCTTACTAGGGAAAGAGAGAGGCAGACTGGGAGTATGGACCGACCAGTCAACACCCATGTTCAGCAGGGAAGCAATTACAGAAGCCAGACCTTCTACCTTCTGCAACCCTCAACGACCCTGGGTCCATGCTCCCAGAGGGCTAGAGAATGGGAAGGCTATCATGGGAGAGGGTGGGTTATGGGGATTGGGTGGTGGGAATTGTGTGGAGTTGTACCCCTCCTACCTTATGCCTTTGTTCACTAATCCTTTCTTAAATTAAAAATTTAAATAAATAAATAAAAAAAAAAAAAAAAAAAAAAAAAAAAAAAAAAAGAAGTGAAAAGATATTTCATATTCGTAGATTGGATGAGTTAACATCATCAAAATGCATATACAAACAAAAGCTATAAACAAATTTAATGCAATCCCCATCAAGATCCCTTCAATTTTTTTTAAGAGAATAGAAGAAAAGCTACAAATGTTTATCTGTAACCAGAAAATACTTAGAATCGCCAAAACAATCTTGAGAAAAAAGAACAGAATTGGAGGTGTCATGCCCCCAGATCAAACTATATTACAGGGTTGGGCCATTGTACTCAAAACTGCCTGGTTCTGGAGAGGAAAAAAAAACTTTGGGGGAAATCTTCATACTGCATTTCATAATAGTTTTATAAGTTTAAATTTTCACCAATATTGTTTCCCTTCTCTTTACTTCCTCCAGAATGGAACTGAAGGGAATCACATTGAGCAAAACAAGCCAGAAGGAGGATGAATGCTCGGTGATCTCACTCACAGGGTATCTAAGAAACAAAGCAAAAACCAGTTCATGGTGACTTTGTAATGGACTATAGTCAGTCTATGGCAACAGATTTGGGGAAGCAGAAATGGGAAGGGAGGAGTACCAAGGGGAGGTTAGGGATCTAAGTCCATATAGTGGATCAGGTTGACAGTTTGGTGGAGGGTGAGGTATGCGGACACCTCTGTCATGGAAAAGTTTGAAGAGGAGAAGTATTCTTGGCAAGTTTAATAGAATTCACTAATAAAGCTACCTAGTCCTTAGCTTTTGTTTTTGTGATGACTTTTGTTTACTGTTTTAATTTTATTATTCATGATAGATCTGTTCAGGTTTGATTTTATTTATTATTTATTCCTAATTTCGAGGCATGCTCTTTGTTTCTAAGAATGTGTCCTCTTCTAGGATATCCAATGTGTTCCTATATAATTGTTCATAGACTCATTTGTGACCCTTTATATTTCTGTTGTATCTGTGATAACTTCTTTGATTCCTGATTTTATTTGGTTTTTTTCTTATCATTCATGCATCTAGAGGTATATTATTATTTCTTTTACTATTTTCAGAGAACTCTTAAGTTTATATAAGAGAAACCAAGTTCTCATTCAAACTGATACTAACATATGAGCAAAGAGAAGAATTAATTCTACTTGCAGTAGTCAGGGAGAGATATTTTCTGAATAAATTGTCAACATCAAAAGTGATCTTCCATCATCCATTTTGCTGGTAGAATCTGATTTTATTTTTTAGCATCCTCTCTCCCTTCTTGTTCCTCTAAAGTAAATCCTATTAATTCAAAGCAATTATAGTAATCCTAATCCATCTTTCTAGAGATTCATTTAGTCAGGAGTATGTGCATCAGCAATTAAGCTGAGAGGAAAAGTCAGCTGAGATTTATGGAGAAATTCTCTCCAGTCTAAAAAAAAAAGGCACATGTATAAAGATTTATACTATCAACAAAATACAGGTACTTGTTGTAATAGTTTACAACCATAAAATATATTAGCCAGGTCAAAGATAATATGGTGACAGTCAAAATTTTTGTCTAAAAATTTGTTTTAACTTGCACTTATTTATTTAGATTGAAACAGAGAAATTGAGAGGGAAGGTGGAGATAAAGAGAGAGAGAGAGAAAGACCTGTCACACTGCTTGAAGATTTTGCTACTACTAGTTAAAGGAAGAATATAAATTTGTAATATGGTAAAGGAGGGACAGTATAGGTATAAGAAACATAATGTTTTAAAAAGTGAGAAAGAATATATCTACTGCATAAAAATAGATGAATAACCACCACAACTATGGACATCCAATCTTTGATAAAGAGGTCCAAAATATTAAATGGAAGAAGGAGGCTCTCTTCAATAAATGGTGCTGGGAAAACTGGATTGAAACATGCAGAAGAATGAAACTGAACCACTTTATCTCACCAGAAACAAAAATCAACTCCAAATGGATCAAGGACCTGGATGTTTGACCAGAAACTAACAAATATTTAGAGGAAAACATTGGTAAAACACTTTCCCACCTATACTTCAAGGACATCTTTGATGAAATAAACCCAATTGCAAGGAAGACTAAGTCAGAAACAAATCAATGGGGCTACATCAAATTGAAAAGCTTCTGCACAACCAAAGAAACTATCACACAAAGAAAGAGACCCCTCACAGAATGAGAGAAGATCTTCACGTGCCATACATCAGACAAGAAACTAATCACCAAAATAGACAAAGAGCTCAGCAAAGTTAGCAACAAGAAAGCAAATGACCCCATCCAAAAATGGGGCAGAGGATATGAACAGAATAATCACTACAGAAGAGATACCAAAAGCTAACAAACACATGAAAAATTGATCCAGGT
This sequence comes from Erinaceus europaeus, assembly GCF_950295315.1. NCBI lineage: Eukaryota > Metazoa > Chordata > Mammalia > Eulipotyphla > Erinaceidae > Erinaceus > Erinaceus europaeus. The sequence goes on from NC_080172.1 coordinate 95,454,865, forward strand.
TACTGATTGTCAGAGAAATGCAAATAAAGACAACACTGAGATACCACCTCACCCCTGTGAGAATGACATACATCAAAAAGGACAGCAGCAACAAATGCTGGAGAGGCTGTGGGGACAGAGGAACCCTTCTGCACTGCTGGTGGAGATGTAAATTGGTCCAACCTCTGTGGAGAGCAGTCTGGAGAACTCTCACAGAGCTAGACATGGACCCTCTACATGGCCCAGTAATTCCTCTCCTAGGGATATACTCCAAGGACTCCTTAACACCCAACCAAAAATAAATGTGCATGCCAATGTTCATAGAAGCACAATTTCTAATAGCTAAAATCTGGAAACAACCCAGTGGCCCAACAACAGAGGAGTAGCTGAGAAAGTTGTGGTATATATACACAATGTAATATTACTCAGCTGTTAAGAACAATGAAACCACCTTCTCTGACCCATCTTGGATGGAGCTAGAAGGAATTATGCTAAGTCAGCTAAGTCAGAAAGATAAAGATGAGTATGGGATGATCTCACTCATAAACAGAAGTTGAGAAAGAAGAACAGAGAGGGAAACTCAAAGCAGGATTTACTGAATTTGGAGTAGGGCACCAAAGTAAAACCTCTTGGTTAAGGGTGAGGGTGGATGTTTGGCTTCATGGGGAGGGAGAGGGAGGATGGGCTGGGACACAATCTTTTGGTGATGGGAATGATGTTTATGTACACTCCTATTAATTTGTAGTCATATAAATCACTATTTAATTAATATGATAGAGGAAAAATTAATTGAATGTCTCAAACTTTTTAATGCACAGACCATAGGCTGAGTCTTTGATATGCTGACTCTCTTAAAAGCTTAGACCAGGGAGAACAGAAGCAACCGGTGGCATAGCTATATATAAATAATGTCAAAGGACATAAATTATGGTGATGTGTATGATACAGCAAATCCTAACAAAGGGATTTTTCAAAGTTAACCCAATAGCCAAATAATGTAATTATAGCAATAATTATCTATTGCCTTCTTAAACCCTAAAACAGCAGGAACCTCCTACTTCCTTTATAGAGCCTATATTTCCCCAGTCTTGGACCTCAAGAGTGGGGCTCACTTTCCAGCATGCTTCTCTCAACTCAAACCTAATGATATTACATCTGCTGATGTCAACCTAATCAGTGCAATGAGTACCACCTCAGCATGCTTCACTTCAGACTGTCTAGAGACGTCAGGCATGGAATGTCAACACTTCACCCACATTACTTGGGTGAGACCTTTCCTTTCATAGTAGTCTCTAATTCCATTCCAGGCAGTTCACTTCCTAACAAAGTCCCAAAACCTAGATACAGACCAGGTCCCATGAGATAGAGCATATGTTCTCATGTATCCATAAATTAGGGCAAAATATGTACCTGAAAGCAAAAGTACACAATAGTCTGCAGTGAGTCAGTATAAAGTTCCTAGCGAAATAGTATCTCATTAGACTTAGATATCTTCTTCACCTACTTCCTATTACAGTTCTCTCACTCACTCCAAAGCTAACCTTAGCAAAGCAAGGACTGCAAAAGCTGAATAAGGACAAGAGACTGGCATACTTTAATGATGACTCTTTAGTCACTATCAGGCCACCCCATCAGCTGGGGTCCTACTCGGGGAATTCTGAGATTCCCAGATAGACATGATGGGCCTAGACCTCAAATAAATCCCTCTCTCCATTGTTACTGGTCATCTCTATCAGGAACAACACAATAGACCCACTTTGTGGGGACCCCATAGGACCTTGCCCTCAACATGGATCAACAATGGTAAAGAATGTTCCATCCTCTGAAGGGAGGATGTAACATACTCTATGCTACACCTGAGGAAGATGGGTTGATATTGGGGCAGCTTGGAATGTTCCTAGTTATGACCACAGAATGTGAGCTCAGATCCACAGGGATGCAGAGGTCACATAGGCTCCTAAGCTGAATATGGGCCCCAGATCACATCAAATCGATGGGGTTTACAGACAACAATATTTATATACCTTTTCCATATTAGGGAGCTACTCTCTTCCCTGATCCATTGTTCTAGTCCTTTTCCCAGCCATGATATCATCTCCCCAGACAATAACTTGGATTGACCTGCATACCAGATTTCACACTCAGGCAAAAAAAAAAAAAAAAAAAAAAAAAAAAAAAAACTAGTATAGCCACAGGTCCTTTGGAATATAACTAAAATGTGCCTACTAGCTATCTACAAAATGGAGGGGCCCCCCACCAACTCTTCAACTCTATTCCAGCCTTTAGGTTCATGATTAGTCAACAATTTGTTCTGCTTTATATCTTTACTCTTTTTTCAGCCACCAGTTTCAAGATGCTACCATGATGCCAATTGGTCATCCCTGGGCAGATGACTCCACCAATGTGTCCTGAAGCCCCACTTCCCCAGAGCCCCACCCCACTAGGGAAAGAGAAAGACAGGCTGGGAGTATGAATTGACCTGTCAACGCCCATGTTCAGTGGGGAAGCAATTACAGAAGCCAGACCTTCCACCTTCTGCATCCCACAATGACCTTGGGTCCATACTCCCAGAGGGTTAAAGAATAGGAAAGCTATCAGGGGAGGGGATGGGATACAGAGTTCTGGTGGTGGGAATTGTGTGGAGTTGTACCCCTCTTATCCTATGTTTTGTCAATGTCTCCTTTATATAAATAAAAAAAATTTAAAATAGGAAAGCTATCAAGCAAGGGAATAGGATACAGAGTTCTGGTGGTGGGAATTGTGTAGAGTTGTACCCTTCTTATTCTATGGTTTTTTCAGTGTTTCCTTTTTATAAATAAATAATAATAAATAAAGTAAAAAATAGAAAAGAGATCATGGTAGTAAATGTAAGTAAAATAAAATAAAATAATAGATGAATAAGTACATGTTAATATTTTATTTTATTTTATTGTCACCAGGGTTATCACTAAGACTCAGTGCCTGTTAGATGAATCCACTGCTCCCTTGTACTATTTTTTTTATTTTTATTTATAAAAAAAAAAAAAACACTGACAAGACCACAGGATAAGAGGGGTACAACTCCACACAGTTCCTACCACCAGATCTCCATATTCCATCTTCTCCCCGATAGCTTTCCTATTCTTTACCCCTCTGGGAGTATGGAGCCAGGATAATTATGGGGTGCAGAAGGTGGAAGGTCTGGCTTCTGTAATTGCTTCCCCACTGAACATGTGTTGACAGGTCAATCCTAATCCCAGCCTGTCTCTCTCTTTCCCTAGTTTACCCGGGCACAAGGGAAACGGGACTTCAGAACACATTGGTGGAGTCATCTGCCCAGGGATGAGCAATTGGCATCATGGTAGCATCTGGAACCTGGTGGCTGAAAAAAAAGTTAAGAAATAAAGCATAACAAATTGTTGACTAATCATGAACCTAAAGGCTGGAATGTTGCAGATGAAGATCTGGGGTCTCAGCTTTGGAGATAGTTAATAGGCCTAAAATTTTAGTTATATTCCATAGGGCCCATGACCATATTCTATTTTTTAAGGAAGTTTCTGGTTCTATAATACTTTATCCCTCTCCTCCACCAAAAAAATATATATACACACATGTAAAGCTTAATAACTTCATAAGCATGCACATGTGCACACTGTGTTATTTAAGCTTTTGGTAACATTACAAGGTCTGCAGAAGAGTATTAGGCTATGTGGATGCATAAGTTGCTTGTTTCTAAAGAAAAACTATGTTGCCTTAACTCCAATATGCTTTCTATGAGTGTGGCAAATAGTAGTCAGATACTACACAATCTCATCAGTTTTCACTTCTCCACTTTTTTGTTCTATCCCTTTCTTCATGTATACTACCCTGAGAAGCTCCAGAATTTATCTTAGTGACTCACCAGTGTTTAAAAGTACCCTTTAGCTAATTGAACACATGGGTTATGTTACTTGTTTTAATAGAAACAGGGATATGCAAGCCCCTATTTCATTTCTTCATGAAGGAGATTTTTGACCTGATTTGCTCTTTTACCTCATCCCTGAAGTAAGACATTTCAAAACATGCTGAAGGATATTAAAGTGCTAAGCCAAATTTTTTCCCTTGAAATGCATGTCATGTGTAACATTTCAAAGGTCATTCTCCAGACTTCGTGCTTTTAAATTACAATAACAGGAAAATGAAATGAAAGCATCTAGCCTGCCAAAGCCTTAGAGCACAAGAGAAACATCTTCTGAGAATGTGCAGGAAACTCTATTCGATATTGAGTTTTCACTTTTTCACCCAGTGACTATCACAGTGTCTGACATGAAGGAGGCACCCAGTAAATACTAATTGAATCCACAGTTGAGTAAATAAGTAAGTGAAGATTACAAAAATGAAAGGAAACAGTCCCTTATCATAAAGGCATTACAGTCTAATAAGGGACACATAACAAATATATGTATATATATATGGCAAACTGATACATTTATAAAAGAAATACACCATGTGATAAGTAAATTACCAAATACACATCATTAAGGCTAGAAAGTTTTAACATCCTAGATGACACAAATATACTGACAGAAGCAGATAAGCCTTTAGGTAGATAAACTCTAGGGGGTGCATGATGATGGAAGTGTGCCTGACAGGTTTGAGAAGGGTGCCCACCTAACTGAAGGAAGCTTCCATGCTGTGGTACCTATCTGTCTTTTGTTTTTTAAATATTTATTTATTCCCTTTTGTTTCCCTTGTTTTATTGTTATAGTTATTATTGTTGTTGTTATTGCTGTCATAGTTGTTGGATAGGACAGAGAGAAATTGAGAGAGGAGGGGAAGACAGCAAAGGGGAGAGAAAGATAGACACCTGTAGACCTGCTTCACTACTTGTGAAGTGACCCCCCTGCAGGTAGGGAACTGGTCTTTATCTATCTGAAAGTCAGCTCAGAACCTTGAAGCCTTGACAAGGAACACACACACACATATCAAATCAATAAAACTTTAGTCACGGCTGTGCCTTCAAGATAAAACCCTGGGTGAAGGTTACATAGACATCCAACATTGCAAACCAACTCTACCAGTTACTAGTTATATAAACCTAAAAAAGATTTGTCATCCTATAGGCTTCTTGCCCATATATATATAAATATATATATATATATATATATATATATATATATATATATTCAAACTCAAGCAAAGATTATGAAGACATGGGCTACTAGAAACATTCTAGCTTCCTTCTACCCTAAGGTTCCTACTTTCCTTTACTCTACTTCTATTTTATCATTCCTGTTTATGAAACATTTTTGTCCTGCTTTCCAGCATACTGCATTTTAAGATGCAGATGCTACTATGAGTCCATTCTGACTTCCCTGGGCAAATGACCTCATCAATGCTTCCTGGAATATCACGTCTCCAAAGCTCAACCCTACTAGGGAAAGATAGAAACAGGCTGGGAGTATGTATCAATCTGCCAATGTCCATGTTCAGTGGCGAAGCAATTATAAAAATAAAAATGCCCACCTCTTGCACCCCAAAAGAATTTTTTCAGAGGGATAAACAATAAGGAACTTTCCAATGGAAGGGATATAACATAGAATTCTCTGGTGATAGGAGCTGCATAGATATACACCCATATTGCAATTATACCTGTTATAATCTTATAAATCAATATTAAATCACTAAGACAATATTTTTTAAAAATCAGTCTTTTCACTATATATCTGTGATTTTTTAAAAAAAATATATATATAACACACAGCTCCTTCAGAGCTTCAGGCGTGAAAGTCTCTTTCTTTAACCATTATGGTCTCAACCCCCACCTCTCTGTGAAATTCCTTTGGGGCATTCTTTACTTCTTATCTTTCTATTCCTCTGGCCCTCCTCAATCATTTCATCCTCCTTTTCCAAGCATTGAAAACCTAAAAGGTAGTGACAAAGTAGGTAATGGCTCAGATACTTCTTCATCTACTACTTTACTATTATATTCCCAACCTGCAAGTAACTAAAGATATCAAATCTTTCTCCCCTTTCAAGTTAACCTCAAATTATTAGGGCAAGCATTCTGTAGGCATAACTGATAATAGCTATATGTTAATGTTTACTAATCACTCTATAAAGTTCAAAGCATTTTCACATCCATTTTCTCATTATAATGAAAGAAAGATAATCAAGTAATACCTATAAGAAGTAAAGGCTTAAAGTCATGAATTTCATGAGCCAAGGAGAGATTAAGGTAGTTGTGTTAGTCATCAGTAAACTGCCACATCACTCCAAAACACAGCTGAAAATAGTTCATAGTCAAGGTTCTTACACAGAGGATTCTTGCTGAATAATTAAGATTCTCTGATGAAATGTTATTTGATTCCCATATGTTCCAGCTTCTGTCTGCTCCAGCTTTCTGATCCTATCCTCAATTCTAACACCATCTTCCCAGACAATAATCCTAGTCCAACTGCATGTTAGCTGTTGGGCTCAGCCAAAAATTAGTAAAGCCATGGACCTGTTGGAATATAACCAAAATAAATCTCCTAGCTCCTTTCAACATGAAGACCCCAAGTTTCATCTGCTATACTTTTACCTTTAGGTTCCTGCTTATTAAGCAATTTATTCTGCTTTATATCTTAATGCTTCATAGCCACCAAGTTGCAGATGCTACCATAATGCCAGTCTGACTTCCCTGGGCAGACAACCTCACCAGTCCTGTAACCCACCTCCCCAGAGGCCCACCCCACTAGGAAAGATAGAAACAGGCTGGGAGTATGGATCTACCCGTCAACATCCATGTCCAGTGGAGAAGACCTCCTATCTTCTGCACCTCATAATGATCCTGGGTCCATACTCCCAGAGGGATAAAGAATAGGAAAGCTTTCAAGGGAGGGGATTGGATACAGAGTTCTGGTGGTGAGAACTGTGTGGAACTGTACCCCTCTTATCCTATGGTCTTATCAATATTTCCACTTTATAAATAAAAATTATAAAATAAAGAAATTTTATACCTTCTATATCTTGCCTGTCTGCCAAAGGAGATGAAATGTTGGTTGAATAAGACTAAGTAACACTAATCAAGACAGAAAAATATTTTTGCCTGTTTATCTGACAGCATGTTCTTAGCCTACTGCATTTTACTTTATCATTGACATGTGGGAGGTCTGAACTCACTTAGTCAATTATAGTGACAACCACCCTATGGACCATAATTATTAATGTTCATGCATGAAGAAAATAAGGATAAAATTCAAGATCTCTGCTTTTCAAAATAGAAATTCAAAATTTTTGTGGACTATAAGCTGATTTGGAAAGCACTACTATTTCAAAAAACAGCTCACATGGGGTTTTAGCATACATTTTAAACAGGTCCAAGCACTGTAATGTAGCAAATCTAGTGCTGAGAGCAACAGCAGGAGGCCTAGCCTTGGCTTGAATACAACTTTCTCTGCTGGTCTGCAAATCACTCAGACTCTTCTGTATCTAATTTTCTTAATGGTTGTTTCTCTTCTTGTCTTGCTTATGGGTTTACTCTGAGTATTAGATGAAATAAAAGCACAATGTGCACATTAAAAGCACTACGTGAACAAAAGTTCTGTCTTATTCTCTATATTTAATTCATAATGGTACTTATAATCATAACTGTAGTTAAAAAAACATACAGGTTTCCCTAAGTTGTTTCACTTGAATTCTCAACAGCTCCTCTCAAGCACTGTCAGCTAATGCTTCTCTTTATTTTAATATGCCGTGTTAGTGTCTGAGGCAGGAGAGAGAATCCAGGAACCAAGCTCGTGGTGGTAACAATACAAATCTTTATTCAGGTGGGAGCTCCCGATTCCGGTGTGAGCACAGAATCCGGCATGAAGCCCAGCCAGTCTATCTTGGCGTTACTCTCGATTGCACTCTGTCATTTCACGAACATCTCATAAAAACTGCAGCAAAGGTGGGCACGAGGAATAACATCATTGCAAGACTGGCCAGCTCCTCATGGGGCGCGAGCGCTTCCACACTACGATCATCATCCCTGGCATTATGCTATTCCACTGCAGAATACTGTGCCCCAGTATGGTTCCATAGCCCCCATGTCCACTTGGTCGATTCCAAATTATATTCCTCCATGAGGATAATTTCTGGAACCATCCGTTCCACCCCAGTTCCATGGCTGCCAGTCCTTAGCAACATTGCCCCGCCAGATATTCGTCGGGATGCGGCATCATCTAAGTTCATTTCCCACGTCTACGCTCGACCGGACCTGCCAATATACGCGGATATCTTCGCCCACCCTGTCCAACGCTTGATGTCTAGTCACCCAATCTGGTCCCCTACGCCTACACTGAACTTCTCTGTTCCAGTCTCTTGGAAACAAGAGTTGGCAGTCAGCTGAGGTAAAGAACAAACACCTCATCACAGACCCCTGCAAGCGTCAACCCGGCTTTGACCTAGCACATTATGATCGGGCCCTCCTCAATCGCTATCGAACAGGCCATGGCCGGTGCGCCGCTATGTTCCATCGCTGGGGAGCCAGATTCGACCCGATCTGCCCCTACGGCTCCAGACAGACTATGACCCACATAGTCAACAACTGCCACCTCTCCATATTCAAAGGAGGTCTCAAAACTTTACATCAGGCTCAACCTGACGCTGTTGACTGGCTACAGAAGAAGGGCAAACGCTAGAAGAACAGTGGGTTAAGCCACGTGGCGCCAAACTACAATGGCCACCTCCCCCTCTGCATGCTAGCCCTTCTCCAAGTCGGGAAGCAGGAGAGAAAGGAGAAGAGGAGAGAAGAGAGTGAAACCAGGAACAGAAGTGGGCTTTATAGAGTAAAACGGGAAGTGGCAAGTCGGGACAGAGATGGCTGAGAAAGAGGGTGGAGAAAAGAAAGAGCGGGGAAGGTAGAAAGCTTCCATAGCAATGGTTGCTAGTGTTTTAACTGGCAGAATTAATGTACCCTGCAGGCAGGCTGGGTCTCTACATAGAAAGTAGATAGATCAAAGGTGGGGATCTTTCAGGCAAAACAATGATTATGTAAACAGGCCATAGTGCATTGAGTAGAGCAGGGGGGGCTGCCCAACATTAATATGTATCAATAATTTGTTTTCATAGAGCTTGAACTTACATTCTCCTCCAAAAAATGCATTAACTCAGGACTGTACCCTCACTATGAATTAGCAATAGTAAAGACTGCCCCACTCTCCAAAGGGAGGCAAGGTCATCCTATTCTGCCAGTCAAGGAAAACTGGTCCTGAAATGAGTTCAGCCTAGAATGTTCCCGGCTATGACCAGGGACTGCAAACACAGACTGATAGGGTGTTGGAGGATGTACAAGCTCCTTTGCTAAAGATGTATATATATGGGCCCTGGATCAGATCCACATGGGAAACAGTTAATTGTATGTACATATTTTCTTCAAGTTTGAGAGCTACTCTCTGCCCTAATCCAGCTTTCCAGTCCTATTCTCAATTCTGGCACCATCTTCCCAGACAATGTTTTTACACCACCTCCATGTTAACTATCAAGCTTCAGCAAAAATTACCAAAAACATGGGCCCCTAGGAATATATCTAAAGTAAACTTTCTAGCTTCTTTTCACCCTAAAATCCCTATTCCCATCTGTTCTATTCCACTTTTTTGGCTCCTGTTTATTAACCATTTTGTCCTGCTTTATATTTTAATGCCTTTCAGCAACCAAGTTGCAGATGGTATTATGATTCCTTCCTGACTTCTTTGGGTAGATGATCTCATCAATGTGTCCTCACCTCTCCAGATCTGTACCCCACAAGGAAAAGAGAGAAACAAGCTGGTGTGTGTGGGGGTATGAATTGACTTGCCAAAGCAGAGAAGCAATTACAGAACCCAGATATTCCAGCTTCTGCACCTCATAAACAATTTTGGTCCATATTCCCAGAAGTGTAAATGTTAGGGGAAGATGACCAGAGAGTTCTGAACTCCAATTCCATCAGGACACAGGAAGAGAGAGAGAGAGAGAGAGAGAGAGAGAGAGGAAGAGAAAGAGAGAGGAGGAAGTACATTTGAAGTAGTAGGTGTGACTTAGAAAGGAAGAGAAGGCAGGACAATTGAAATTTTAAAATGGTCAAATATAGATAGACAGTTATAGAAATAATAATCAACCTATATCTGTAATCTTGGGAGAATTACTGTAGTTTTCAATGGAGGGAATGGGGTGGGAACTCTGATAGTGGGAAAGATGTGGAATTATATATCTGTTATGTTATAATTTTATAAATCAATATTAAATCATTAATAAAAATATTACAATAAAAATTCATTAACTCCTAAAAGCCTCTAAAGTATATGTTCTGTTCAGATTGTCCATTTATAAAACAAGGTTTCACATGCTGACATAATTATAGACTTGCCCTAACATTCAGGTTACAATGAAGAAAAAGGGATTGTGTCTACATGAATGTCTATAGGAACTACTCCAACTACAGTGTTCAAGCAAGCAAGTTCACTGTGATCCCTGACACAGCAGTACTTTGAGCCACTAATGCAACAGCTGGAAAAGGTCAGGTACAAGGATCTGAGAGAATGTGCTTACAATATTTCCATAAGAGAAAAAAAAAACCTAAACCCATATTTGATTTCTCAGATTTTTATAGTGAAATGAAAGGAGGGGGTGGTAGTTCTAATCCCTTTCATTTCTATCTCATTGATTCACTGGCTTTTATGAACCAGCCACACCTTGTGGAAAAATTTCATGACCATAAATTAACCATGCAACTTGATATATGTGGGCTTATGCATAATAAAGTTCTTTTAAGATAAACATAATTAATATACACAATTTTCATTTCCCCCAAGGTTTACCTTATTCTACAAATGGGTAATTGCCACTTTTATGGCTTTAATCTTGGGTTACATATATTTAAAAAGACAAACATAATCATAAGTATTTGAAATTAAAATAATAGTTACCTTCAGGGAAATTGCCAATGAGTAGAAGGGACATTGGACACATCCAGGGGCAAAGCTAAAATGCCAATTTCTTTATTTGTTAGAATTTGTTTATTTTAGAGAGAGACTGAAAGGCAGAGAGAGAGAGTATGAAAGAGACCACAGAACGGAAGCTCCCTTCATTGTGGTGAGGCTCAAACTTTGGTGGTACACATGGAAAAATGGCACACTATGCAGGTGAACTTAATAAAAAAATAAAATGTAATTAAAAATTTTTAATTATAAAAATTTATTTATGTATAAATGTATGTATTGTTTATAAGAGAGAGAAGAAAGAGAGAGAGAACCAGAGTATCCCTGGTGCATGTCAACCTGGGAATTAAACTTGGGACTTTGTACTTGAGGGTCCAGTGCTTAATCCACTGCACCACCTCCTGGATCACCATAAAAATTACAAATTATTCAAGTCTGTGGTTCCCACCAGCAGGGGGGCAAATTTCATGAGTGAAATAGTACTGCTGGTGTCTCTGGCTCTTTCCCTTTCTATCTCTCTCTCCCCTCTCAACTTCTGTCTCTATCCAAGATAAATAAATAAAAATATTTTTTAAAAAGACTTTCTAGCTGGTGTAAGAAAAGAGGAAAGATGGTAAGATTACAGAAAGTTTAAGTTTCTAAGCTTACTTCTTTTTATGTTTATTTATTTATTCCCTTTTGTTGCCCTTGTTTTATTGTTCTAGTTATTATTGTTATTGATGTCATTGTTGTTGGATAGGACAGAGAGAAATGAAGAGAGGAGGGGAAGGCAGAGGGAAGAAAGAGTAAAGATGGTAAGACTACAGAAAGTTTACGTTTCTAAGCTTACTTTTTTAATGTTTATTTATTCTCTTTTGTTGCCCTTGTTTTGTTGTAGTTATTATTGTTGTTGTTATTGATGTCATCATTGTTGGATAAGACAGAGGGAAATGGAGAAAGGAGGGTAAGATAGAGGGGGAAGAGAAAGATAGACACCTGCAGACCTGCTTCACTGCCTGTGAAGTGACTCCCATGTAGGTGGGGAGGTGGGGAGCTGGGGGCTCGAACCGGGATCCTTACGCTGGTCCTTGACTTTGCACCACCTGCAATTAACCCACTGCACTACTGCCCGAATCCCTCTAAGCCTACTTCTAAGTTTTATTTAAGATATCAAACTGATTTAAAAATATATATATATAAACCTTTTAGTAGGGACAAAACACTCCTTGCACAAGAACTAAAGAATTAATGTTTACCTAGAAATTCATAGCTTTTATAAGGAAGATTTTAACTGGGATGTGAAAGTTGTGAATTACTCGGGTGAGACCTTTCCTTTCATAGTATACTCTAATTTCATCTCAGGTGGTTCACTTTCTAACAAAGTCCCAAAACCTAGATATACACCAGTTTCTGTGAGAGAGAGCTTATGTGCACACGTATCTATAAACTACTGCAAAATATATACCTGAAAGCAGAAGTACACTAGAGTTTGCAGTGAGTATCCCCCAAACACTTCCTCTCCACTATTCCAAGCTTTGGGTCCATGATTGCTCAACAATTTTTTTGGCTTCATATGTTAACTCTCTTTTCAGTCACCAGGTTCCAGATGCCATCAGGATGCTGGCCAGGCTTCCCTGGATTAAAGACCCCACCAATGTGTCCTGGAGTTCAGCTTCCCCAGAGACCCACCCTACTAAGGAAAGAGAGAGGCAGACTGGGAGTATGGACCGACCAGTCAATGCCCATGTTCAGCGGGGAAGCAATTACAGATGCCAGACCTTCTACCTTCTGCAACTCTCAATGACCCTGGGTCCATGCTCCCAGAGGGATGGAGAATGGGAAAGCTATCAGGGGAGGGGGTGGGATATGGAGATTGGGTGGTGGGAATTGTGTGGAGTTGTACCCCTCCTACCCTATGGTTTTGTTAATTAATCCTTTCTTAAATAAAAAATTAAAAAATTAAAAAAAATTTCTTGACTTAAAACTATTATTAAGTATGGTTATTTTGGAGGGCATGAATAATATTGCGATATGATGCCTCATGGAAAAGAAGCCTAAATGTTTACAAAACAAACTCATTTGCAAAATAAAAGCACAGTTATAATCTGAGATTTGCACTCCAGAACTTAATAAATTTAAGATATTAACACAAGAAAATACAGTTTCATTTATTAAATCAGTAATAGTCATCAAATGTTCAATATGTACTAAACCCTAGGTTATAGTGAGCCCCAGTGCTAGGGAAAAAAAAAAAGACTATGTTTATGCCTCGGGATGGGGGCAGGGTGAGAGGTGAGAAGGAGTGCTTAACATTACTATGATAAAATTAAATGTAACTTTTAGAACTTGTTTGAAAATTTATCCCCCAGAAGGGTATTTAGGAATGCAAAATAACAAAATCAAATATAACATAGTATTTCTCATTTGAGCATGATTATCCATAAAAAAATAGTTTAATTTTCTCAGTACACTCTACCTGCATTATTTTTGTAAGGTGTTAACAAAGTGATGGGCCTAATGTGAACATTTATGGAAACTATTCCTGTACAGTGATATACAAAATTGAATGTCTGCTCTTACCAATAAGCAGTGAACAATTTCTCACTTAGGAAAGTGTATTACATGTATGAGGCTAACCTGGGGTCATTTAGTAAACTGTCTCCAAGCACTAAATAACCACTAGTTTCAAAGAGTTAATGAGGCCCTTAAAAAGCAAGTGATTTACTTCTTTCTCACTGGAAGGGTCAAGTCAATCTAGTCATTAATTTCCTCACTACTCCAGTGAGGCAAGAAAAAGAAGCACATTATAATCCCAATTGCATGACTGGTACATTAAAGTCCAGAAGTGCTTACTGACTGGCATGAAGCCACAGAGAAGTTATGTATGGAGCTGTGACAGGAATTCATACGCCTCTGGGACCTGTGCTAAATCCACAAAACTTATCTTTTATGTGCTATGGATTGACCTCAATAAATCTGGTAGTGTGCTCATGTAAATAAGCACAGCTCAAATTAAAAAATAAAGACTTGGGAGCACAGCAGGTAGCACAGCAGGTTAAGTGCAGGTGGTGGCGCAAAGCACAAGGACCAACATAAGGATACCAGTTCAAGCCCCCGGCTCCACACCTGCAGGGGAGTCGCTTCACAGGCAGTGAAACAGGTCTGCAGGTGTCTATTTTTCTCTCCCCTTCTTTATCTTCCCGTCCTCTTTCCATTTCTCTCTGTTTTATCCAACAATGACAACAACAATAATAAAAATAACAAGGGCAACAAAAGGGAATAAATAAATATTTAAAAATAAATAAAGACTTAAGATATGGAAAATGTAATCCTACTTTAGGAAATGATTCAATAAATAATGGAATATTGACTCAAAATTTATTTACAACTGGAAGATTTTCAACATTTAAGATAACTGATAGTAGTTCAGTAGTTTGAATCCCAGAAATCCTTTTCATGTAGTACTAAGTGTATTGAATTGACTTTGAACCAAGGATCCCAAAGATGGCAGTCTGCATCTGGATTCAGCAAACATAATTAATCCAAGTTCAAGAAGAATGGCTGACTTATTCCTTCGTCTCTGCAGATTATTGATGAGGTTTTGAGCAGTTCTGAACTCATTATTTGCCTAGTGATTCAAGTGGACTTAGGTAAACATATTAATCATTAAAACTCTTATGCAATAGTTATTAAATTATGGTTTGAAGCCACAGATTGCATTGCTATTCTGGTATGTAAACAAAACAAACAGGTCCATGTATTCATTATCTTTTAATGGAAGAGACCATCAAATATACATACAGGTAGACATTATGAAAGGTGGTATAAACTATATAGTATTTTAGTAAGTACTGGAATATATAATTGGGGTAATAATTTTTCCATTGTGGGACAGGCATGAAAGAGGTAGCATTCAGTTTAGATTCTCTTGAGGAAGACTGAGGTAAAGCTAATTAGGTTAAGACAGATAAGAAACAAAGGCAGCTTTAGGAGCATAATCTGTATCATTCCCCATATATATTTTATGCCAGTAACTTAATTTAGTATTACTAGAAAAAGAAAATCTTTCATTGAAATATATTTGGTAACACTGCCTATTTTAATTTTATTATTAGTCCGCTTGGGATGATTGATTTTTCAGAGACCATTCTCTTTAATTCTGTTTGATCCTCCAACAACCTTAGCAGTCAGGTAGCATGATACAGCTAGACTCATTGCACATATGGAAATCTGGAGTCGGACATGATAGGGTTTGCTTAATTTGCCCAATGTTGCATTGGTTACTAGAGTGAATTGACATCAGAACTCAGTCCTAGATTTTCTGACTCAGGATGCAGAGCTATTGAAGAGATACCAAAGAAATACACAGGAAACATTAAATGAAAGGCAGAAATTCCATAGTAACCTGGGCATATGCCCAAAACTTACCATATTGATATGAACTGATCTTGGAATCTGAAAAAGATGAATGAAATTAACACACTTGTCAGATGCATCAGATACACTAGCCAATGTATATTATTTTAATGAAGCAATCATTTTTTAATTTTTTAATTTATGATTAATAGTGGCTTACAAGATTGTAAGATTACAGGGTATGGTTCCGCACTGCACCCACCACCAAAGTACATGGAGGAATTTATTTATCTTAACCCTATCACTTGACTTCTCCAATTCATATTATTACCAGATATTTTCTTCAGAGAGTTCATAATCTATAATATTTGTAAAATACATTTTTCATAGCTTTTTTTTCCATCTTTACTAGATCATCAATAACACAGAAGCTTAAAAAGGAAACATTCAGGGGGGCAGGTGGTGTTGCACCTGGTTACACCCACATAATACACTACACAAGACCCAGGTACAAGCTCCCCAGTCCACACCTGCAGGGGGGAAAGTTTTGCAAGCAGTGAAGCAAGGCTACAGGTGTCTCTCTTTCTCCCTCTCTATCTCCCTCTTCCCTTTCGATATCTCTTTGTCTCTATAAGACAAAATAACAAACTTTTAAAAAGAAATATTCTGAGCTAATGGAGGAAATATGAGTGCTAACTGCCTATTTAAAGCTTACCTTTTTATATTCATTTCATTGAGGGGAAACAATAATTTACAAGATAATTGTCACATGAGTACAGTTTCCTACTTTCCCAAGATGGTATCCATACATCACACCCACCACTAACCAAAGTAGTCCTCCACCATCATGCACTGGGTTCCCTGCTTCCTCCTAACTTCTCTGCATCTCCACTCAGGGTCCCTGTCTCTGCTGCAACATAACATGGCTAGTCTAAGTTTCACCGTGTTTTCTCTTTTATAGCATACACAATCACAAATACATGTTTTCCTAAATACACCTAAAAACAATTCTAGTTATATTTAAATTTCTATTTTTCATTATCATTAATTTCATTTTTATTACCAGAGAACTGCTCGGCTCCGGTGTATCGTGGTGCAGGGGAACTGAACCTGGGACTCTGGTGCTTCTGGTAGGAAAGTCTTTTTGCATAACTAATGTGCTATCTTTCTAGCCCTACATTTCTGGTTAAAGGTTGCCAATGACTCCTTTGAAAATGACTGCTATTTGAAAGTAATACTCAGTGCAGTGGTTCTGGTCTATAACTCATGTAATGAGCCCAGCATAGAGTCTGTTGGACACCACGTCTCCTCCACTTCGCTTCAGACATCAGATGGGCTTAGGGTCCGTGACTGGAAAGTTCTCTGAGTAACATAACATGCTGAGTTGTAGATCTGCTTGTAGGACATTCTGTAGCAGAAGGAAAGGAGTAAGGAGACTCAAAACCATAACAAAGGGACTTTTCAAAGTTAACCCAATTAACAAATAATGTGATGATAATATTAACTATCGATTGTCTTTTTGAACCCTAAGACAGCAGGAACCTCACATCTCCACTATAGAGCCCCCTACTTCCCCCAGTCCTGGAACCCTTGGATAGGACCCACTTTCCCATATGCATCTCCCAATCCAAACCAATAATATTGCATCCTCCGATCACAACCTAACCAACGCAACGATTGCCACCTCAACATGCTTCACCTCAGACTGTATCCAGAGACTTCACGTGTGGAATGACAACCCTTCAGCTTCATTACTTGGGTGAGACCTTTCCTTTTATAGTACACTCTAATTTCATCTCAGGTAGTTCACTTTGTAACAAAGTCCCAAAACCTAGATATACACCAGTTTCTGTGAGAGAGAGCTTATGTGCACACGTATCCATAAACTACTGCAAAATATATACCTGAAAGCAGAAGTACACTAGAGTTTGCAGTGAGTACCTCCCTAACACTTCCTCTCCACTATTCCAAGCTTGGGATCCATGATTGCTCAACAAATTGTTTGGCTTCATATGTTAACTCTCTTTTCAATCACCAGGTTCCAGATGCCATCAGGATGCCGGCCAGGCTTCCCTGGATTGAAGACCCCACCAATGTGTCCTGGAGCTCAGCTTCCCCAGAGACCCACCCTACTGGGGAAAGAGAGAGGCAGTCTGGGAGTATGGACCGACCAGTCAACACCCATGTTCAGCGGGGAAGCAATTACAGAAGCCAGACCTTCTACCTTCTTCAACCCTCTATGACCCTGGGTCCATGCTCCCAGAGGGATAGAGAATGGGAAAGCTATCATGGGAGGGGGTGGGTTATGGGGATTGGGTGGTGGGGATTGTGTGGAGTTGTACCCCTCCTACCTTATGTTTTTTGTTCATTAATCCTTTCTTAAATAAAAAATTTTAAAAAAACCATGTCATGACAAAGGAACAGAGACCAACCAACCCAGCTCTATTGTGCTTTAGGTATAACCCTGAGCCTTTCAAAGCTGACATCTGGCCTCCGTTCAGCTATACTTGCTTGTCTGCCACTAACCTACCACCACCAAGATTTCTGAGAGTAACAACAAGCAAAACGCTGTGTTACACCTCCAGGTCATTCAGTTCAGTTTTCATATGAAGACCTCAGACATTCTGCATGTGGTAAAGGAAATACTACTATGGTGTCCCAGTGAAAAAACAGGTAATTGACACTGAATCTTAGAACTTCTCCTGTTTGGGGCTCTTTACACTTAAATCTGAGTTAATAATTTTAATTTCTTTCCTTTCACTGATATAAATTTTATGGTACTTATGTAATTATTATTTTCCAAAACACATCATTCCAAAACATACTGATTGCATTAGCTAAGCAGTTCACTTCAGACTCTGCAAGAGTAACAACATACTTTTGCTTTAAATAATCCATTATCAATGATTTGGATATGATTTCAAGATTTAAAAAAAACTATAAGGACAAACTCAGATAATAAGTCCAATACTACTTAAGGAGTACCTTTTATAATTGAAAATGAAATGCAATTTTTGGTACAGAAATGCACTTTGTCTGAACTACATAAATGTCTTTCATGAGATATGGACTCCAACAGATGAAGAGGAGTCAATAAAATCAAATAAAATCAAAAACAAATTTCTTTGCTGTAATTGAGGTTTCACCACTCCAGACCAACTTTTTCAGACAGAGAGAGAGATGGATAGAGGAAAAATCACTGCAGCATCAAAGGACCCCCTACCATTCTACCCTCCCCCCAGTGTAATAGGGACAAGGCTTGAAGCTGGGCTATGTTCATGGCAAAGCAAGTGAGTTCCCAGGTAAGCTATCTTGCTGACCCTCAGCTTTTCAGTAATTGAAAGTGACTTCGTTTAGAAACCATGCTGTCCAGTCTTCCAATTATAGCAGGGCCACTATGAGAAATTCTTGGTCATCCAAAAATTTTGGTTCAATAGCAAATATTTGTTGGTATGCTTCTAATTCTGCTTCTAAAAACCCCTTCTGTTTCATTTGGTCTAATCCACTGTATTCTATTTACATAACCACTGTTAACTAAGCACCACCCTCCCTCCAGGGCATTGGTGGTTCAGTGGTAGAATTCTCGCCTGCTCTGCCCCCTCTCTTGTCACACCCTGATTTTCACCAGTCACTTTTCTCTCCACCCTCTCTACATCACATCCTGTTTACACCCTACTTGGCAGGTATATTAGTTTTAGTTTAGCTTAGTTTGGCTTAGATTATGCTGTGTTCCACATGAATAAAGACTGATCTGCGTACCACTCAGCCATGAGTCCCTGGTCGTCTGACTCCCGCCCGCAAAGCTAGCCCGGCAAATATTCATTTAAAAAAAATATCTTTATGGGAGCTGGTGCAGTGGTGCACCTGGTTGAACACACATGTTACAGTACACAAGGACCCAGGTTCGACCTCCAGACCCCACCTGTAGGGGAAAAGATTTGCAAGTGGTGAAGCAGTGTTACAGGTGTCTGTCTCTCTCCCTCTCTATCTCCCTTACCCTCTCAATTTCTGACTATCTTTATCCACTAATTAAATAAATATAATTTAAAAGTTTTAAATGTATATATAAATGTGGCAAAGGGTAGATAGCATAATGGTTATATAGCCTGAGGCTCCAAAGACCAAGGTAACATTTTCCACACCACCATAGGCCAAAGCTGAGCAGAGCTCTGGTAAAAAAAAAAAAAAAAAAAGTGGGATCCCTAAACCCCTTATGTAAGACATGAATTGCAATGGAAAGTAAACAACAGCTAATTAACTACTTAGGTTCAAATTCTAAGACTGGGGGTCAGGTTAAGTGCACACAGTGCAAAACACAAAGACCAGCTCAGGGAGTCGGGCGGTGGCACAGTGGGTGAAGCGCACGTGGTGCAAAGCGCAGGGACCGGCGTAAGGATCCCGGTTCGAGCCCCTGGCTCCCCACCTGCAGGGGAGTCGCTTCACGGGCGGTGAAGCAGGTCTGCAGGTGTCTATCTTTCTCTCCCCTCTCTCTCTGTCTTCCCCTCCACTCTCCATTTCTCTCTGTCCTATCCAACAACAAAGCAACGTCAACAATGGCAATAATAACTGCAACAAGGCTGCAACAACTAGGGCAACAAAAAGGGGGAAAAATGGCCTCCAGGAGCGGTGGATTCATGGTGCAGGCACCGAGCCCAGCAATAAAAAAAAAAGGAACAAAAAAAGAAAAAAAAAAAAAAAAAGACCAGCTCAAGGATCCCGGTTCCAGCCTCCAGCTCCCCACCTGCAGGGGGCTCACCTCACAAGCAGTGAATCAGGTGTGCAGGTGTCTATCTTTCTCTCCCCCTCTCTGCCTTCCCCTCCCCTCTCAATTTCTCTCTGTCCTATCCAACAACAATAGCAACAACAGAAAAAAAAAAAAAGATGACCACCAGGGGAAGTGGATTCATACAGGCACCGAGCCCACACGATAACCCTGGAGGCCAAAAAAAAAAAAACCAAAAAACAATCTAAGACTCTTCACATGGCATAAATAAATAAATAAAAATAAATGAATGAACTGGTGAATAAATGCAAGTGCTGTGTGAGATTGTGACCAAGGTTTGTATTCAATATATCCATTCACCTATAAATTACCAGAATCTGGCATAGTAAATGGTATGTAGCAGTCCCAGAGTAAGTTTTGTCAAATTTACTCTTCTTGCAAGCTAGGATAAAAGTTTAAGCAACCATTATTGTCATAGAGCATGTTGAAAAGTATCATGTGTTAAAAATTTCAAACCCTATTTTATTAGTTTTTATTGCTTTTTCCTTTCTTTTTTCTACCAAAATATTTCTCAATATTTTGAGCAATAATGAACTAACCAATAGCTAGTTAATAACTAATAATAGTTAATAAATAACTAACCAATAGTTACAATTGGTAATGCTGTGGATAGAACCAATGGGACCCCTCATATTACAGTCCCATGCACTACCACTGCGCTATCTCCCCAGAAAAGATTTATTTGAGAGAGAAATAGAACCAGAGCATGACTCAAGCACATGCTGTGCTGAAGGTCAAATACAGAGCCTCATACTTCCTAGTTTTGCACTCTTCCACTGCACCACCCTCAAGGACTTAAAGCCCTAAGTCCAAGTGTCTCTAGCAGCCGCCTCCTAGAATATCTAGCTAATATAGTTAACTCTGTTTATGGGAAGAATCAGATATGACTCTATGTAACTCTTCTTGGAATAGCAGCCTAATTTTTGAAGTCTTCTGAAATAACACTGTCTGAACACAAACCTAGCAATTTCTAAGAGAAACTTAGTAAGGAAAATTCCTTTTTCTGGTGGTTTCTATGTGACTCTCTATTTGAGCTACTATTCCACATTCCAGGGAATTATATACATATACATTCCAGGGAATACCAGTGACTGCAATAGTTGTCATGCCCTCATTTCCTTCTATTTCCTTTTGTTCCTCTGTCTTTCCCATGTCTGAAAGTGTGGTGGAAGACTACTGTTCAAATTTGGGAGCACAAATGATCAGAGTCAAGGTGAAATACCTGGGTAGGAAGAAGCATCAATGCAGAATGCCAAAGCACAGTAGAATGGAAGGAGCCATCACAGCACTGGATGTAAAGCAGACCTAGGACCACAGAAAGTCACAAGAGATGGGCATAGATAAATCAGCCCCAGAAGCTAGACACAAAGCAAAATCAAAAAAGAAAATGACAGCATGCAAGTGGTAGGAGAAATGCAAGAGAGCAAGAAAAAGAGAATTTGTTTTGATGACCCCTGTGATACCACTGACCAGAAAGTCTGACCTTGCTGTGAATGAAATGATCTCCTCAGGATAAAGTCCTGGTCTTCATCTGCATAGAGGAAGTTTCATAAGCAGTGGAGCAGTGCTGTGGGTATCTCTTTCTCTCTGTCTCTCTCTCCCCCCCCCATCTTCTATCAAAGAAAACAGAAGCCCAGCTATAGCCCTGGTAGCGAGAGGAGACAGAGAGAGAGAGAGAGAAAGAGCTTAATTAAATCTGTATTGTCTGATATAAGCTGTCTATATTTCTCATTTGTAGCACTCACTGAATTTGGCTATTTTACTTATTTATTTTGCTGCCAGAATTATTGCTGGGACTCAGTGCCTAAGTACCAAATACACTGCTTCCTGTAGCCAGCTCCCCAACCCCTTATTTTAACTTTTTATTATTATGACAGAGAGAAATAGACTGAAAGAGGCCGAGAGAGAGAGACAGAGATCCCTGCAACCTTGTCCAGCTGTCATGAAGCTTCCCTCCTTCTGGTGAGGGCTGGAGGCTCAACCTGGGTCCTTGGCACATGGTAACTTGAACACTTTACCAGCTGCACTAAGGCTGACCCCCACATTTGGCTATTATCTATTATTCCTACAGTATTTAAGCTGCTAGTCTTGTTTACCTCCGTATGTCCAGTAAAAAGCACTGCAAATGATCTATACTATATATTCAATACATATTTGCTGCACAAATTAATGCGTTAAATAACAAATAGAAAAATGAAAGAAAAAAAACAAAAAGGAGTGATGTGACAGAAGTGATTTTTTTTATTTTCTTCTTTAAAAAAAAAGTTGGTTGAATTTGTCTGAAATAAGTACCTTGCATAATTACAAAAACAGATAAAATGAGTGGAAGAAATCTATTTCTAAAACATGAGACATTGTGTGATTACATTCATATGAGATGTCCTAGATAGACAATAGAAAAGACAGATTAGTTGCTGCCTGTGGCTGGGGACTGAGATGGGAATGAGGAGTGAATGCTAAAGAGATGTCTTGTTAGTATGATAAAATGTTCTAAAATTAGATTACAAAGAGATTGATACAACTCTGTAAAGATGCTGGAAAAAAAACACTGAACTGTATACATTTTAAGCAAAATTCTATGGAATATAGACTATACCTCCAGAAATTTGTTCAAAATATCTTAAATATTAGTTGAATTTACTTCATTTTAAAATTTTAATTTAAGCTCCCAAACAACTTCATAGTTGTATCTCTGTATATACCCTTTAAATTATTTTTCTCTCTCACATATTATCTTCAACTAAAGATAACAGACACAAGTTTATCACAAAGTGTGAGACCATTCACATAAGATAAGTATCTCAACACATAAACTACACTACATAATATAAAAACTTTTTTCTGGATTTTTTTGTATTATTGTTGTTCTTTCTCCCAAATACACACACATACAAACTGTCAGTAATTAAACATAATAAATCTAGTATGTATTGGAGTACAAGCAGCATTCCACAATAAATAAATTTGAAGTGACTGGGACCACTATTTCTTCTTCCTTTCTTTAATTTACACATATCTCAATATCATCTTCTAAATCATATATCCTCATCACAAAGAAACAACTGTCCAACCACTGAGCTAAATTCCTCATGTTCTATAAAAGGAGGGAGAGATTCAGTGGGGCAGTAGCTCAGCGGGTTAAGAGCACGTGGTGCAAAGCGCAAGGACAGGCGAAATGATCCCAGTTCCAGCACCCGGCTCCCCACCTGCAGGGGAGTCGCTTCACAAGTGGTGAAGCAAGTCTGCAGGTGTCTGTCTTTCTTTCCCCCTTCTGTCTTCCCCTCCTCTCTCCATTTCTCTGTCCTATCTCACAATGACAACATCAATAACAACAATAATAATAATAACTACAACAACAATGAAAAACAACAAGGGCAACAAAAGGGAAAATAAATTTTAGAAAGAGGGAGAAATTCTGGGGAAATACCATGGTAGTTATGCAAAAGTCTTTCGTGCCTGAAGCTCTGAGGTCCACAGGTTCAGTTCCCACCTGCAGGGGAGTCGCTTCACAAGCGGTGAAGCAGGTCTGCAGGTGTCTATCTTTCTCTCCCCCTCTCTGTCTTCCCCTCCTCTCTCGATTTCTCTCTGTCCTACCCAACAACGACATCAATAACAACAATAATAACTACAACAATAAAACAAAAAGGGCAACAAAAGGGAATAAATAAATAAAAATTTATAAAAGTAAATACTTTTAAATAAGTAAGCTCCTCATGATGCTTTTTGTAAGATGAAAATAGATTTTTCTCCTATAAGTAAGACATCTCAGAATTGATGGGAAAAACTTCCCTGACCACCTGTCATTTTTCCTTCAGAGACTCCATCCTATTTATGACAACACTATTATATGTTCAAGTTTATTTGACAGGGAGTAGGGTAAAGGGTTTTTGAAATTTCAACTCAGCAATATATCTATGAGTTGAGTTGTCCTAACATAGGTTCACAGAGGTTTGAAACACAATAATATCCAACCCATTAATAGAAAAGCTATCATAAACTCAAATATGATATATGTACAGTAATAAACTCTGCTTAACCTCCTATAATGACACAAAAGAGAAAAGCATGAAATAGAGAGTAAGGGGAAGCCTAAATTTCAGAGAATTCATACATACTCCAAAACGTTGCTTCAGAGTTGGGGGAAGGCAGCTAAACAATCATTCTTTCAAATATTATTCACAGATGGAATCATTTAAAATGACAGCAAAACAACAAAAATTCTGAAAATAAAAAAGCAGTGGAACCTCTGGCCCTACATTAAAATAGAAGGTGGAGTGTGTTAGATATCCAGGATCCTCTGTCATTTCTAATTTGACAGAACTGTGGAAAGGCACATTTTCTCCACATTTCTTTTTTTTTTTCCTCTGAAATCTGAATGTCTGTCTTGCCTCTTGATATTATTGCAATGGTCAGAACACTAATGTTCGTGAAAATTTAAAAAAAAAGAAAAGAGTATTACATGAATCCAATCACAAAGAAGACTGAAACAAACATAAACCAGTGGGACTACATCACATTGAAAAGCTTCTGCACAAAAAAGATACCACCACCCAAACAAAGAGGCCCCTTACAGAATGAGAGAAGAACTTTATGCACCATACATCAGACAAGGGGCTTATAACCAAAATATATAAAGAGCTCACCAAGCTCGGCAAGAAGAAAACAAAAGATCCCACCCAAAAGTGGGGAGAGAATATGAACAGAACAGTCACAACGGACAAGATCCAAAAGGTCAACAAACACATGAAAAAATGTTCCAAGTCATTGATTGTCAGAGAAATGCAAATAAAGGCAACAATGAGATACCACTTCGCTCCTGTGAGAAAGTCATACATCAGAAAAAGTACCAGCAACAAATGCTGGAGAAGTTGTGCAAAGAAACCCTCCTGCACTGCTGGTGGGAATGTAAATTAGTCCAAGCCCTGTGGAAAGCAGTTTTCAGAAACAGTATATATGCATACCTAAATACCTTGAAAACACACACATGCACATATACACACAGCTATACAAAGTGAATATGCAAAACAAACCATTGCTGACTCAAGGTAATGAGTATCCAAGTGTTCATATTGCTTCCTCTCGATCTATTGGGATATTTGGAAACTTTTAATATAAAGTTAATTAAAAAATCATGTTATGCATAATGTAATATAACCACATGTGACATAATATAATTCTATTTAAAGTTATCTAATTAGCAAACCCAGAGCTGATAATTGTCTTTCCAGTACCAGATGAGTAACAGTTAATTGGGACTGGAAAAGCCACAAAAGCCTCCTGAGAATGCATGCTTCCTCATCCTGCACATTGCTTCACATAAGCTCTTTGTATTCTCCTTTCATTGATTTCCTAGTTCCTGTGATGTATTTCAGTTGCCTTCCTCTCCACCCTCAGTTGTTACTATTTTTTCTACCTACTCCATCCTATGTAGTCCTTGTCTCCCCAGAAATGAGAATAGAGCATAGAGTAATCAGCAACTAACTTTCTGATTATGGCAGAACTCACACTTAACGCTTATCTGATTCTAGAGTTCAAGCTACTATTCTGTGCCAGCTCACAAGGTTAGTTATTCTCTAACCAAATGTACAGAACTGAGGGACTCTGCCTGGATTCTTTGTATTATGCCTCAGGTTTTGTTTTTTTTCTCAAGTTCAGTCTTGTCCTCATTTCCTTACTATTACACACAGATCCCCAGTCAACTTTTTTCTCCCTGTGATAATTGCCATTATGCACTCTCTGTCCCCAAGGTTCCTTTAATTTTCTCTGCCCTTGAAAATATGTACAAGGGAAATTTATAATAGTCTGATTTTAATGTGTTAATTTATGATCATAATGGAGAAACAGCAGGGATAACAAAGAAAATGGAACAAATGTAGAAAAATTGTATCAAGATTAACTACATGAAGCTGCCAATATTCATTGTTTTTACCTATAAAAGAAGTAATTTCACATGGACATATGAAATGTTCTAAATCTTTTCTGAGGGATTAACAACAAAAAAAACCTGTGCTTTTACATCAAACACGTCCTTTCATCTAATCTTACCTGTAACATACAATTGTATTTAAGAGAGAAAGAAAGAGGGAAGGAAGGGAGGGAGGGAGGGAGATATTTTATTTATTTATTTTAATAGAGATAGAGTGAAATTGAGAGAGGAAAAGAAGAGAGGGAGAAAGAAAGAGAGACACCTGCAGACTTAGGTCACCACTCAGAGCCCTGTGTCCTTGTGCATGTTAATGTGTTCACTTAACCAGGTGCTCCACCACCTAGCCCCCTCTCCATATCTCTGTCTATCTATTACAGTTACTACAGTTACAAGGCAGTTGTCTACAAGAAGCCAGCAAACAGGCTACTGGTAAATCCTGAAAACTTCCCAGCCTCCAGGCCATGAAAGGCTAGTATTTACGGTTATTTTTACTACAGCAGCCCAAAATGATTAAGACAGAGGATTTCCAGAGTGAGCAATGTTCAATCATACAAATTATTTCACACAACAAGCACATTTCATCAAAATAACTTCTGTTAATAGTTTGGGAAGGTCTCTTGCTGGGGCTTCTTTCTATACAGTCTTTTGATGGTTTCCTAGTAAGGGCAATACTTTGACACAGAAAGTGTTAAAAAAAAAAAAAGTGATTTGGGTCTTTGCAAAATACAATAATGTTTTTTAAAAGACTTGTTAACATAAGAATGACTCCTTCATTTTGGATAGTACTAATTCTGGGAGAAAGCGCAAATAGTGCTACATAAGAACTCAGATTTCTCAATATCTTAAGCTACTATTGATCAGTAGCATTCCCAAAGAGCAATTTTACATCGTTCATTATAAAGTGATTTCTCTTCTTAGAAAAACTGTGCTTTTTGAAAACATCAAGGCAAAAACAATTCATTTAACTTTGCTTTTTTTAGTCAACGTCTACAAGCCCTCATAGTCAATGAATTCCCCTGGCCATCCATTAACCATCTTTCTAGGCTGCTCACTGGCCTTTAGTGCCCCATGTAATACTGCAGCACTTTAAGTCTTACATGAAATGTTTTTGTTATTTTGCACCTTTGCTCTTTCTGTCATTTTTAAACTCTGAACTTTCTGTCATTTTTAAACTCTGAACATTTTTAAACTCTAATTTCTCAGCTTCTCCTTTGAACTTGATGTGTATTATGTGCCTTTTGTGCCCTTAATTACTTTTTGCACTTTGGGGTTGATCCATGCTGGTCTTCTATTCTGACTATATTGATTGCTGTATCCATATAAGTCTTCTGCCATCTAAGAATACTGTTTTTCTTGAAATTATTTCCTTTCCTTCCAGTGCTGAAAACCACTATTTATTTCTATTAGTTCTATCCAGGAAATCTCAGGACATTCATTGTTGTGACAACCAAGATCTATTATGCAAACTCACAATTATTTCTCTTTTAAAATTAGTTCTTTATATTCAAATTTGAAAAAGAAACTGCATTATCAAAAGCTAGAAAATATGTTTCTGACAAGATCAAAAAGGACACATTCAGGAGAATACTGGGGAAGAAAGGAAAACATAAGAGTTTATAAAACTTATGAAAAGGCACTAGGAAAAGATAGAAACATACTGGGGGCATGGATTGACCTGCCAACGACCATATCCATCAGAGAAACAATTACAAAAGCTAGACCTTCCACATTATGCTCCGCATAAAGAATTTTGGTCCATACTCCCAGAGGGATAAATGTTAGGGGAATATGACCACATAACTGAACTACAATTCCATCAGGACCTTGAGAAGGAAGAGTTAAAAAAAAAAAAAGTGAAGGAGACTCAAAAGTAGTAGGTGTGACTTAGAAAAGAAGGGAGGGCAAGACCATAGAAAAAAAATGGGTAAACATATATATAAATATATATAGATAGTTATAGAAATAATACTCAACCCATATCTATGATTTTGGGAGAACTACTGCAGTTTCCAATGGAGGGAATGGGGACAGAGAAATCTGGTGGTGGGGAAAGTATGGAATTATACCCATTATTTTATAATTTGGATATTAATATTAAATCACTAATAAAAATAAAAAATATGAGAGGGCTGGGAGCCTTATCTTGCAATTACTTCTTGAATGTCTTCTCTAGAAAAACACTGGTAAGAGCCCACAGACATATCCCGAGACCCTACCCAAACAGGATTCAATGAATAGAGTTTGAAGAGAAGTCATATACTTAACCCACTTGTCAAAAGGTTGGACATTTGAAATGGGGAGGTAGCATAATGGTTATACAAAATTTTTTATGCCTGAGGCATCAAAAGTCACAGGTTCATTTCCCAGCAACACCATAAAGCAGAGTTGAACAATAATCTTACATATATCTATATCTATATATATACATATATATATAGATATAGATATATGTATTCTAAATCAGCATATCCTAGAAATTTGTTAGAACTGGAGTTCTCAGATCTTACCACAGAACTAATATGTCACAAATTTGGGGGATGAGGTCCCCAAACTGATTCTGAAAATCTTTGAAAGTTAATTGGTCAATGAATAAATTCCCTGCCAGTTCTAAAACAACAGATATCAGACTTTGACCTTTCTCAGCTTTCTCAAAGAAGTTTGCTATCCAGACTTTTGTGGACTAAAAATATAAGCTCTGCAATTACATTTCTTGGATTTAAATTTCAACTCTTACATTTAATTGCTGTATTATCTTACTGAGCTATTTGAGTTGTCTGTTTCAGGTTCTCATCTACTAATTATAACAACACCTAGTCTCATGTAGCTATGAAGATTAAATAACTTTTATATATGTAACTCACTTATATAGTGCCTAAAGTGTAGTATCTTAGGCCATGACTCAAGTCACTACCCTACTAATGAAAATTTCCCTGATACAAAATATCTACCTCCTACCATTATATAGTCTACTCCATGGCTTAGTTTTCTCCTTTGCAACTACTACACTGTAACAGAATCTGTATTTCACTTACTACTTTCTTATCTACCTCACTAGGACACAAGCTCTAATTCAAGAAATTTTACCCATTATGCTAAAAACTGTAACCCCAGTGCCTAGTACAAGGACGGAGTTAAAAATTGTTGATGGAATAAATTAGTAAATGTTCATTATACTCAATCTTAAAAAAACAATAATGGGGGGGTCAGGCGGTAGTTCAGCGAGTTAAGCGCATGTGGTGCAAAGCGCAAGGAACAGCGTAAGGATTCGGGTTCTAGCCCCCGGCTCCCCACCTGCAGGGGAGTCGCTTCACAGGAGGTGAAGCAGGTCTGCAGGTGTCTTTCTCTCCCCCTCTCTGTCTTCCCCTCCTCTTTCCATTTCTCTCTGTCCTATCCAACAACGAACGACATCAACAACAATAATAATATCCACAACAAGGCTACAACAAAAAGGGGAAAAGGTGGCCTCCGAGAGTAGTGGATTCATAGTGCAGGCACCGAGCACCAGCAATAGCCCTGGAGGCAAAAAATAAAATTAAATAATTAAATAATTAAAATAATAATAATAATAGGGGCTGGGCAGTAGCACACTGGGTTAAGTGTACATGGTACAAAGCGCAAGGATCCTGGTTCGAGCCCCTAGCTCCCCACCTGCAGTAGGATCGCTTCACAAGTGATGAAGCAGGTCAGCACATGTCTATCTTTCTCTCCCCCTCTCTGTCTTCCCCTCCTCTCTCAATTTCTCTCTGTCCTATCCAACAACAACATCAATGGTAACAATAGAAATAATGACAAAGGCAACAAAATGGGAAAAAATGGACTCCAGGAGCAGTGGAATCATAGTGCAGGCACGGAGTCCCAGCGATAACCCTGGATGTTGTAATAATAATAATGTTTTTTTTTAATTTGAGTAATAAGTCTTAATGTTATTATCAGCACTCCCAGTTTTTCCTCATTGAAATCTACTAGTTTATGCTTCATCTTTGTGTGCCAAATTATATTCCCATCTCCTTAAATTATACTTTTAAGTAAATTCTGTTGGACACTTAACATCTTTCTAGCTATCTTCAGCCTTTTTTTTTTCTTTCCTCCAGGGTTATTGCTGGGCTCGGTGCCTGCACCATTAATCCACCGCTCCTGGAGGCCATTTTTTTCCCCTTTTGTTGCCCTTGTTGTTGTAGCCTCGTTGTGGTTATTATTATGACCATTGCTGATGTTGTTCGTTGTTGGATAGGACAGAGAGAAATGGAGAGAGGAGGGGATGACAGAGAAGGGGGGAGAAAGACACCTGCAGACCTGCTTCACCGCCTGTGAAGCGACTCCCCTGCAGATGGGGAGCTGGGGGCTGGAACCAGGATCCTTACTCGGTCCTTGCGCTTTGCGCCACGTGTGCTTAACCCACTGCACCATCGCCCACCCCCTCTTCAGCCCATTTTAAGCCCTGCTCAAGTTCTTCCTCTTCTTTAATATTCCCTGAGGATGCTAATGATTCTAGTTCTCTAGCTTTCTGAAGAAATACAGGGTTTCCTGTCTGCTCTATACAACCTAACAATTATCTTGTCAATGGAGTGAGTAGTTTCTAAGAAAGTCACTGAAAAAACTCTTGCCTCATTTATGCAACAAGCATTTTGTGAAACACTAGAATGGAATCCAGAAGGAACAATAGGAAGATTTACCATTACTTAGCTATGCTGCTCTCAAAGTAAAAATAGTGCAATGCATTTTGCACATTTTACACACATCAGTCTAGCTTTGACAACATTATCTCAAAGATTATTTCCTTACTCTTGACTTTTTTCAAAATATCCTCAGATAAAGTATGCAGAAACTATTCTTGAAGTGAAAAAATTAGTAAATCATGAAAGTCATAGGGAAGCAGATAATGGCCCAAGAAGTTATTGAGTTCCATTATGACAAATAAATGGCTCTTTGCATGTTTTTCTGTCAACAGGATCTGTCTGAGAGAGGTTCACATTTATCCCCAATGCAATTCTCTAGGCAGAGGTTATCAGAGGACAAAGATGACCGACCAACACGGGAATGCTTATTGCTATCCTAACCTACACTGATCATATTATTTTCTAGAATCAAAGGAAACCAAGAAATTCAAAGTGACCTGTCCAGATACCTACATGGCTACCCCCACCCAGAACTCTCTCCATTTGATCCCTCTTGCCTCATTTCTGAAATTCAGGATTTAAATTTTGACTTGAAAGCAATCAAAATACAAGTAGCAAGCCTTTGGCAGAGAGTTTTCATATTAATGCTTATGAATATAACGATGAAATGAAAAATGACAGCTTCGAGCTGAGTGATAGACAGGCCTGGCTAGTCTGTTATTTTTCAGTTGGGATTGTTTACTTAAGCCTAGAATGTGTCCTGACTAGAAATAGGCAAAACTGATTTAATTTCACTGTCCTAGAAAAAGAAAAGAGAAACTGACTTAATTAGTATATATATCCATAATAAGTAGTGGGCTAAAATTCATCCTTGAAATCACTCATACTACTGGAAAAATATTTTAAAGATGACCTCTCATTATTAGAAAAGTGTGATTTTCAACATAACCTAGTGACTAAATTTAAATTATATGAAAACATACATAATTGAGGAGAGAGGTATAAGGAAATAAACTTTTTTCCTTTTTTTATTTATTGATTTTTTTTTTATTTTTACCAGAGCACTTCTTAGCTCTGGTTTATAGAGGGTGAAGAGGTGGGGGATGAATTTAGGAAGTCAAGAGCTTTAGGCATAAGTCTTTTGGCATAATCATTCTGCTTTACCCCCATCCTTAAACATCTACTTTAATATACAAAGTGACCAGCTTCCTACCATAGAAATTAAACCTACATTATAGAATTTCAGTTTTCCAGAGCTTCTTTCTAAAGCAGTTGCCAGCTATTACAGTCACTTTTTTTTTATTTAAGAAAGGATTAATTAACAAAACCATAGGGTAGGAGGGGTACAATTCCACACAATTCCCACCACCCAATCTCCATTTCCCACCCCCTCCCCTGATAGCTTTCCCATTCTCTATCCCTCTGGGAGCATGGACCCAGGGTTATTGTGGGTTGCAGAAGGTAGAAGGTCTGGCTTCTGTAATTGCTTCCCCGCTGAACATGGGCGTTGACTGTTTTAACTCCTTTGGGATGAAAATGACTTGTCAAATGTCACCAAGTCAACTGATAATTCCATCATGATTAGTGATCATTTTTAAGTATACAATTGAAGCTGCTTTTAGGGAGGGAAAAAAAATATTGTCTAACAGAAACTGCTTCTGGTACTCTCTGAATTACCCAGTGAAACCAGGATGAAATGGACAGCTCTGTCACTTCATGAATTAATCCATTTTAGCAAAAATATTAGTTTAGGTTAATAGTTACAAAGGGCCAGCAATTGGTCATATGACTGTTCTTTCACTCTGAGGAGGTGAACCTGACTCATATTTAAAAGTAGAATGAAGAAAATAGCAAACACATTTCTCTTCATCTCTTCAGTATATGGAGGGGTTGGGCTAAGGAGGGAGGGCAGGAGAGAAAGAAGGAAAGAAGCTGGAACTGTAAAAAAAAAAATAGGGAGTCGGGCAGTAGCACAGCAGGTTAAGCACAGGTGCCACCAAGCACAAGGACAAATAAGGATCCCGGTTTGAGCTCCCGGCTCCCTATCTACAGGGGAGTCACTTCACAGGCAGTGATGCAGGTCTGCAGGTGTCTATCTTCCTCCCCCCCACCCCCTGTCTTCCCTTCCTCTCTCCATTTCTCTCTGTGCTATCCAACAACAACAACATCAACAATAATAACTACAACAATAAAATAACAAGGGCAACAAAAGGGAATAAACACTTTAAATATATTTTAAATAAAATAACAGGGGAAGTTTAACAATTCTCTCAGTATCTGGAGGCTGGACAGCATACTCTAAGCTACACCTGAGGAAGATAGATCGATATTGGGGCAGCTTGGAATGTTCCTACTCATGACCACAGAATGTGAGCTCAGATCTACAGGGATGCAGAGGTCACATAGGCTCCTAAGCTGAATATGGGCCCCAGCTCACATCAAATCAGTGGGGTTTATAGTCAACAATGTTTATATACCTTTCCCATATTAGGGAGCTACTCTCTTCCCTGATCCAGTGTTCTGGTCCTTTTCTAGCCATGACATTATCTCACCAAACAATAACTTGGATCCACTTACATAACAGATTTCAAGCTCAGGCAATAAATAAATAAATACTAGTAGAGCCACAAGCCCTTTGGGATATAACTAAAATATGCCTACTAGCTATCTACAAAATGGAGACAGCCCACCCCCAACTCATCTGTACTATTCCAGCCTTTAGGTTCATGATTAATCAACAACTTGTTTGGCCTTGTATGTTCACTCTCTTTTCAGCCACCAGGTTCCAGATGCTACCATGATGCCAACCAGATTTCTCTGGAGAGACAACCCCACTAATGTGTCCTAGAACTCCGCTTTCCCAGAGCCCCACCCTACTAGGGAAAGAGAGAGGGGAGCTGGCAGTATGGATCAACCTGTCAACACCCATGTTCAGCAGGGAAGCATTTACAGAAGCCAGACCTTCCACCTTCTGCATCCCACAATGACCTTGGGTCCATACTCCCAGAGGGTTAAAGAATAGGAAAGCTGTCAGGGGAGGGGATGTGATACAGAGATCTGGTGGTGGGAATTGTGTGGAGTTGTACCCCTCTTATCCTATGGTTTTGTCAATGCTTCATTTTTATAAATAAAAGAAAATTAATAAGAGTTTCTGTCTCAAATACTATTCTTCATCATCATCTAGCCAGAAATCTGTGCTAGCTAAGTTACAGATTAGAATAATTCTCACCTCCACCTCTACTATCATTTGTAATTATTGTTATTTCAAGAATTAATAAAGGGCCAGAAAAATAGCACAATAGTCATACAAGAAGACCTTCATGACTGGGGCTCTAAAGTCCAAAGTCCTAAATTCAGTCCCTGGCACCAGCATAAGCCAAAGTTGAGCACTGCTCTGATAAAAAGGAAAAAACAAACTTCATGAATTGGGTCAAAACTAGACTGAAACCAAGAATTCTGATCATAGATATAAAGAACACATAGAATGCACCATTAGCTATTGGTATGCTTCTAAAAATCCCTTCTGTTTCATTAGTTTAATCCCCCCTGCTTAACACTATTCTATTTACATAACACTGTATTCTATTTACATAACCTCTGTTAACAAGCACCACCCTCCCTCCAGGGCATTGGTGGTTCAGTGGTAGAATTCTTGCCTGCTCTGCCCCCTCTCCTTGTCATACCCTGATTTTCACCAGTCACTTTTCTCTCCACTCTCTCTATGTCACATCCTGTTTACACCCTACTTGGCAAGTATATTATTTTAGCTTTTAGTTTTAGTTTAGCTTAGCTTGGTATAGATTGCGCTGCATCCTGCATGAATAAAGAGATACTGCGTACAGCTCAACCATGAGTCCCTGGTCATCTGTTACCCGCCCGTGAAGCCAGCCCGTCGAAAACAACAATTAGCTGCTTATGTTCTGGATAAAACTTCCAGTCAGAAAAGTTTGGGGGGCAGGGAGAGGGGTGATTGCTAGAAGCTAAAGTTACAGTCTTACAAAGAAAGGGGAAGAAGGGCATATCTGACATATTTTTAAAAAGCAGAAATATTATTTTGATCAAAAACAACAGCAAGTCTGTCCATCTGCCTATCGTCAATCTTGAGTTGTGCCCAGAAGTTACTGACAGTAGGTGACCATGTGGGCATCACACTAAAATAGAATTTCCATCATCAGGAAGAGACAAGATGAAAGGAAATAAAATTATTAACTATTTCTGAATCAATTTCTGGGTTAGCATGATGTATATAAATAATTATGTATGTGTCTTAGTTGTAACAATAAAACTTTATTCATTTATTCATTTATTCACTCACTAAGCATTTTCTATGTGTTTTTTAAAAGTCAACTTTTGCACAATAACTAGTATGGATACAAAGAATAAATCTCATCTTTCAGGAATTTCATTTCATGAAAGAGAGAGAAAAGTAAAACAAATATAACACAATAAGAGGACAACTAAGGTATACACATGGGAATCCAAAGAAAGAAGTAATTAGGGAGTTGGGCTGTAGCGCAGTGGGTTAAGCGCAGGTGGCGCAAAGCACAAGGACCGGCATAAGGATCCCGGTTCAAGCCCGGGCTCCCCACCTGCAGGGGAGTCACTTCACAGGTGGTGAAGCAGGTCTGCAGGTGTCTGTCTTTCTCTCCTCCTCTCTGTCTTCCCCTCCTCTCTCCATTTCTCTCTGTCCTATCCAACAACGACGACAACAACAATAATAATAACTACAACAATAAAACAAGGGCAACAAAAGGGAATAAATAAAATTAAATTAAATTAAAATTTTAAAAAAGTATTAAAAAAAAAAGAAAGAAAGAAGTAATTATGCAAAAATATGGCAACTTTATAAATTTGTGAGTCATTTTTGCACAGGGACTATGCTAATCTTCTTTGTAATATTCTGGTATTGTTATATGTACTACAGAAGTGAGGACAACCACATAATTAAAATAGAAAATATAAGAATGAACAGATGGGGCTCAATCAAATATCTTAGGGTGAAAGAAAAAGTAAAATTTGCCTTCATCTTCTAATATTGAGGACTTTTTAAAAATATCGATGTGTGTTGTTCTTGGGGTCACATGCATAAAAATGTTGGGCATTTTTTGCCCTTATTCCTCTCCCCTAAGTCACAGACTTCAAAAACCTATTTTGAGATATAAAATGAGATATTTCTTTGCCTCAGGTCCTGGCATCAGACTCCCCCAAAGTATGAGTCAGCCAGAAAGAGCCTACTCCAAAGAATAACCACCATTATTTTTCTTATCTCTGTCCTCATTGTGGGTACTTAAAAAAGAAATGTCCTATCCTCCAGCAAACTCAAGAGAAAATAGTCACATTACTATTGTTGTCAACTTCCATATCAGGATGTTCCAAGATGTGTCATAACAGCATATTAATTATTTTGAATTCAAGAAATAGTCACGGAAGAAACTCACCTTTCTCCTAAAGTCAGTCTCCTAAATTTTCTATGGTTCTCCTCTTTCTGTGGCCCTGTCCATCCCAAAAAAATGGAAAATAAATCTCTATGTGGAAGGTACACCCCTACATGTGCATGTGCGCACGTGCGCGAGCACGCGCGCGCGCGCACACACACACACACACACACACACACACACGGCGGTAGGGAAAGATAGAGAGAATGGAGAGGGACTTTTCTTATTAGAAACTGACAGAAATCTCTACTTAAATCATTAGACTAGTCATCCAGACTAAAACTTTCAGGAATATCTTTGTTCTGTTTTTCACAGATCTATTGTTGCTTTGTTTAAAACCTATAAAATCTGGTTGCTTTAGTCCTTTAGTAAGTTCCATGTTCTATGAACATCCTTGTGGCATAAAATTAAATTTGTCTTTTTTAGTTTTATCTCTTTAATGTCAATTTATTTGAGAACCTGCCAATAGAACTAATAGAGTGAGGGAGAAACCTCCTAAAAATTTCTTCTACACTATTATGCATCAACTTAATAAGACCTCAGAACCCTAAAATTAGTCTCTAATTTCTATCCAGTCATATAGCTTTTTAACACCAGAATTTCATCTGTTATTTATCCATATTAAGTGAAAACCACAATGTATACATATATCAATATCTACTTAGTGTGTTATATATCTAACCCCTGCTCACTGTTCTAGATATGATTTTCTTATTATGACATCTTATATAGCTTCACATGTAATTGTATCTTTACTAAATATTTTTTATTGATGGTAGAACTGCCAAAAGTGTGACATCCCTAATCTCACTGTAGGCAAGTCTAGTTCTATACATTGACAAGTTTTTGCAAGTTTTATATTGTTTTCATTGATTTTTATAGATATCTGATCATAACTTTTTTTTTCATTTACTGAACATGTAATACTACAAAATGGCTCAAAAGTATAAATTAAATGTTTCTGCAGTGAGTTAATGACTAAAGCCCACGGAATCTATCTCATAAGTGCTATCAAGTAATGCATCAGCTTAGTGTCAAAGACCTGCAAGCCCCATGATGTCAAATGCAGGGCCACAGGGTTGATAAGAGAGCTCACCTAAGTAGCTCCCCTGCATTGTCATGT
Organism: Erinaceus europaeus; assembly: GCF_950295315.1. Taxonomy (NCBI): domain Eukaryota; kingdom Metazoa; phylum Chordata; class Mammalia; order Eulipotyphla; family Erinaceidae; genus Erinaceus; species Erinaceus europaeus. The sequence goes on from NC_080172.1 coordinate 95,491,960, forward strand.
GCACAGCCTAGGTTCAAGTCCAGTCCCCATCACACTAGAAGCAACTTTGGTGCTGTGATTTCTTTCCCTCTCTCCTTTATCTCTCTGTCTCTCCTATCTGAAAACAGTTGGCTCAGAGCAGTGAAGCCTCAGCAACAACAACAAAAAATAAACAAATTAAATTAATAGACTCCTACAGAAGCATTAATTTTATTAATTTTATTAATATTATTAATATTATTTCTTGCAGATGAAGAGTGCCGTGATGTTGCTTCCTGGTTTTCAAATATACATAAGACAGGTAAATGTTAAATGAGCACATTAAGAATGGCTCTTAACTTTCAACTATGAGTTGAATATCATAGTATTACAAGTGTTATGGTCCCAAAACTCCAAGAACATGTCAATTATCTGCTTTTGAGGAATTATTTTTCCCTTAAAGTAGTGTTAAAACGTGGCAGAAATGCTTTGCTCTCTGCTCACGTAAGTCAAACTAAAATGGCAATGTAGTGGAAGTATGATAAATTTTAGTGATTATATTTCAAATGTACATTTCTGAATTTTTATTTATGAACAATAATAAAAACTACCATTAACATATACATAATACTTCTCAGGCATGGTGGCAATTTGATCCATACTTGAGTCTGTGAGAATTCTGTAGCATGGCAGACAAATCTGAAAAGGTAAAGTAATGCAGGGGCCACACCTAGTACAGCGCACACTTTACCAAGGATGCATCGCAAGGATCCACATTTGAGATCCCAACACCAGGTAGGAGCATCTGCTTTTAACAAGGTGAGCAATACTGTGCTGTCTCTCTTTTTGATTAAATATTTTTTAATATTTTAAAAATTATCTTATTGGATAAAGACAGGCAGAAATCAGGAGGGAAGGGGGTGAAAGAGAGGGAGAGAGACAGAGTGACACCTACAACACTACTTCACCACTCGTGAAGCTTTCCGCCTGCCGGTGGGGGGTGGGGGCTCAAATCTGAGTCCTTGTGCACTGTAACACGTACACCCAATTGGCACACCACCACCTGATTCCATGTCTCTCTTCATGGGTCTTATGTCCTTTTCATATCATTGTAGCCTCGTTGTGGTTATTATTATTGCCCTTGTTGACGCTATTCATTGTTGGATAGGACAGAGAGAAATGGAGAGAGGAGGGGAAGACAGAGTGGGGGAGAGAAAGAGAGACACCTGCAGCCCTGCTCCACCGCCTGTGAAGCGACCCCCCCCCTGCAGGTGGGGAGCCGGGGGCTCGAACCGGGAACCTTACGCCGTCCTTGCGCTTTGCGCCACATGCGCTTAACCCGCTGTGCCACCGCCCGACCCCCAAAACTTAATTTTTTTGTAGGAACCACAGTCAAAATTTAAAATGAAAGTTCATGATCCCTCTTCAAAACTATGTGATACCATGTTGCTTCCCGAAGAAGCAACCTCTACTTTGTCCCGCTATGAGAAATTGATGAAAAACACGATAAATTTTATAGATTTCTGGGTTTAGCAATAACTCAAAATGGAAGAGTTGTAACATAGGAAAATGGAGCATAGCCCCTACTCAGCACAACTCTCCCAGAATTGCGAATCTAAGGAGACCCCAAGGGGATATGATCTCTCAGAGGTCCTGAAGTAGGAAATAATTGAGAACTACAATGTCCAGCTACAGATCCTCAGGTGCAGCTCCTAATAAGACCACAGTGTTTATTCATTTAAAAAAAGAAGATTTATTTATTTATTCATGAGAAAGATAGGAGGAGAGAAAGAACCAGACAGCACTCTGGTGTATTTACTGCTGGGGATCAAACTCAGGACTTCATAGTTGAGAATCCAATGCATTATCCACTGTGCCATCTCCTGGACTACTCATTTTCTTTTTTTTATTATTTATTTATTTATAATTTTTTATTGTTTTATTTATTGGATAGAGACAGCTAGAAATTAGGAGGAAATTAGGTGATAGAAAAGGAGAGAGGCACCTGCAACACTGCTTCACCATTCGCAAAGCTTTCTCCCTGCAGATGTAGACCAAGGGCTCAAACCTGGGTTCTTGTGCATTGTAACATGTATACTCAACCCAGCCCCACCACCACCCGGGGCCAAAACTGATTTTTTTTTTTTTAACCAGAGCACTGCTCAGCTCTGTTTTATAGTGGTGTGGGGAGGTAGGAGGGGAGGTGGGATGTGGGGACTGAACATGAGATTTCAGAGCCTCAGGCATGAGAGTCTCTTTGCATAACCATTATACTATCTACCCCCTTCATTTTCTTATTTGTTCTTAATGTTAAATAAACAAGAATATTTTACACGAAACTTCAGGTCAAGAGGCACTTAATTTGAGTAGGTGATTACCTTGGTCACTCATTAAGATAAGAGGCCGTCACTTCAGAAGAAGACCTGAATCACCACAAAGTTGAGTTGTCTAGAAAGCAGTCTGTGATAAAAATAAGCATGAAGACAGTTATCTAAAGCAAATGATTTGCATTTACTAAAAAGTAGCCTTATTGGAATACTTGAGCTACCTACTATGACTTACACTCCCTAACAACCTAAAGAATTGACCTAATTCAGTGTGTGTGTGTGTGTGTGTGTGTGTGTGTGTGTGTGTGTGTGTGTGTGTGTGTGTGTTAGATAGATACAGAGAGGCAGAGAGAGTGAAAGAAGAGACCACAGTACCAATGCTTCTTTCAGGCTTAAGCCTGGGTCACACACATGGCAAAGCAGCACACAATCCAAGTGAGCTATTCCATCCACCCCCTAATTTTCTTATAACATAAAAGACTCCAGATATCTACTCTTGAGAAGACTTCCTTCACTTTTTTACTATGAAAGTAAATTGTCAATGTCAGTCTCCTAAATCTCAGTTCTCATTTTTACTATCTATCGTCATACTTCACGGACACCCATAAAATGCATTCCTAACCGTTGATGTCTCTATCTTTGCCTCCATCCATTTTCAGCACTCACATCTTGATGTGTAGTTGGCTCAGTGACCAACAAACTGCTATCTTTTTTAATGTTAAAAGATTTTATTTTATTTTATATTTTATTAATGAGGAGAGAGAGAGAGAGACAGAGAGAGAGAGAACCAAACATCACTCTGGTACGTGTGATGACACGGGGATTGAACTCAGGACCTTGTGCTTGAAAGTCGAATGCTTTATCCACTGTGCTACCTCTCGGACCACTTAGGAACAAACATTTTAAATGATTATACAATGAAATAACATTTAAATTGCCACAGAAAAGTATTTTAAATGAAAGAGAAATGCCTCTTTTACTATGTACAAATCACAGCTAAAATTCTGTTATTTTTTGTTATCAGTCATTTGTTTGATTGGTTTGGTTTGGTTGTTGATGTTGTCACTGCATGTTCACTGTTCCAAAATGACTTTCAGGTAAGAAGAGAGAGAGAGAAAGATGAGAGAGAGAGGGAGAGAGAGAGAGAGAGAGAGAGAGAGAGGGAGACCACAACACTAAGGTGAAAGCCAGGCCTGAAACTTGTTCAAGCACAGGGCAAAGCAGGCATATTCTCAGATCAGGTCAGCTATCTTGTCAAGCCTCTATGTATTTTTTAAATTGAAATCACTTAGACTTATAGAAAAAGTGAAAAAAACATATAGTACAATTATTTTCTATTTTTCCTACTTGCTAACACCTTCCACTATTAGTAAAATTATTGAACTATTCTAGGTATATTTTGACACGGTAGAAATCATACATTCTACTGTCTTTTAACTGTAATGATAATCTAAGCATTTACATCATTTAAAAATGCTCAAGTACGAAATTAGGGGAAGATAGTGAACTGAGAAGCTGCTAGTGGCTTGAGCTCTGACCACATCTGCAAACGGTAGGATTTTCTGCCTTTAGTAGGCCAGTCAATAAGGGGTCCTAGCGGTGACACCAAGGAGGTGACTATAACTTAATTTGGGTTAAGAAATAGAGTAGAAAAAAAGGGAACAAAAAATTTTTCCCTTTTAATTATTAAGCATACCAACTCCCCCTAACCCGCCCCCCTATAACCAGTCCCTGGGGACCAGCTCCTAGCAGGCTCCCCTGCTGAGCTTCTGTCTTTACCAAATTCCTGTACCACCAGGGAGTATCATTCATTCTAAGTCTATACCCTTCTGAAACCTCTGGCCTTTTTTCTTGCTAAGTAGCCAACCCGCCCCCACCTCACCCCGCATAGCTAATTAAATAATTAAAAAAATAAATAAATAAATAACTCTTTCCTTTCACCACTCTTTTATGACTGTTCTTTTTCTTATCTTTTTCTTTTTTCTCTCTCTCTTTCTTTTTTATTCTTTTTCTCATTCTTGTCATCCTTTCTTCCTTAATCCTACAGCTTCCAAAGCCACAGGCCCCAGCACCCACACCACCAAACAGTGTGCTTTTTGGAATTCACTGATACACATTTGGGAATTACTTGGGGGAAGAATTCTGACTCAGTGTGGACTCTCACTGCGAGTGTATCTGCTCAACTTCCCTTCCTCCTTTAGCCACCCCTAGAATATACAGAGGATAGTAGATTTGTATAACTGTCTATTTCAGCTATCCTTGTCTAGTCCAGAGGTTTGGGTTTTTTTTCCCCTTAACAATCAGCTGCCTCTGATCACGAGGTTTGAGGTAATCTGGGACAGGGTTTTTTTTTTTTTACCCTGATCAATTTTATTACTAATATTATATAAAGGCATAGATTTCCCCCCATTTAGGTTGATCAGAATTAACTCTTAGGGTATCTTTCATTGCTAGGGTAGTGGGCATCTTATCTACTGTGGGAGGAACTTGTCTCATTACTCCTACCTCCTCTACAGACTCTCCCCTCCCTCCTCCTCCTAGCTAATTAAAAAAATTAAATTAAACTAAATTAAAAATAAAGTAATCAAAAAAAAACTTTCCTTTCACTGCTCTTTAATTACAGCTCTTTTTCTTATCTTTTCTCTTTTCTCTCTCTTGTCTCTTTTTTCTTTTTTTTTCTTTTTTTTTTTTCTTGTCATACACTTCTTCCTTCTTCTTTGCCATTCTGAATTTGTGAATTATTTTGGGGAATAAATCTGACTCAGAGTGGACTCTCTATGTGTGTATCTCTGCTCTAGTTCCCTTTCCCCTCTTGTTACCCCTAGAATATACAGTGGATAGTAGATTTGCATACTGTCTATTCTTGCTATCCCTTCTTTCTTTTCTCTTTCTTCTTCACTGGGATTTGGTTACTATTCTTTCACGGACTAGAGAAATTGTTTGGCTAACTGGTAGGGATTAAACTGCTTCAATACTTGCTTCAATTGCTACTGTAATTCCTGAGGTTGGTGAGGGCACTTGTCATAAAGGTATTTAGTACAGTGTTGCTTATACTCAAGACACAACAACTGAGGAACAACAGAGCATAAAAAAAGAAACACATAAATCAAAAAAATGGGTAGACAAAAACAAATGAAACTGCTACTCCAATAAATGAAGACAAGAGCCCAGAAGAAACTACAAATCAGCCAGAAGTAACCATAGATAAGAAAAGTATGCAAGCAATAATAAACTTATTAATCACAGAAATGAAAACAACTTTGGAGGAAAGGAATGGCAGTATTAGGGAAACAACAATTGAGACCCCCCAAGGAAAATACTGATTATCTTGAGGCAATTAGAGAACTGAAAGCTGAAATAGCTGTAATGAAGAAAGAAGCTGAGGCAAGGGAAAGCAGACTAACAGAAGCAGAAAACAGAATTAGTCAGACAGAGGATGAGTTAGAGAAAACAAAAAAAGAGGTGAAAAAGCTTAAAAAGAGATTGAGAGACACTGAAAACAACAACAGAGACATATGGGATGATCTCAAAAGAAGTAACATTCGCATAATTGGCCTGCCAGAGGAAGAAAGAGAGGAAGGGGAAGCAAACATTCTAGAGGAAATAATAGAAGAAAACTTCCCAGACCTAAACAACAGAAAGGACATCAAGATTCAAGAGGCCCAGAAAGTACCAAACAGAATCAACCCAGACCTGAAGACACCAAGACACATCGTAGTCACAATGAGAAGAAGTAAGGAAAAGAAATGATCCTAAAGGATGCAAGAGAGAAACAAAAAGTCACATACAAGGGAAAACCCATAGATTATCTGCAGACTTCTCCACTCAAACTCTAAAATCCAGAAGAGAATGGCAAGATATCTATTGAGCCGTGAATGAAAAAGGGTTTCAACCAAGGATAATATATCCTGCTAGACTTTCATTCAAACTAGATGGAGGGATCAAAACCTTCTTAGACAAACAACAGTTAAAGGAGGCAACCATCACCAAACCGGCCCTGAAAGAGGTTCTAAAAGACCTCTTATAAACAAGAACATCACTACAATACTGGAAATATATCAGAGCAAACAAAAAAAAATTTTTTTTGAACAATGGCACTACAATACATTGAATCCATAATATCAATAAAAGTCAATGGCTTAAACTCACCCATCAAAAGGAACAGAGTTGGGGGATGGATCAGAAAACATAATCCAACCATATGCTGCTTGCAAGAATCCCATCTGTCACAACAAGATAAACAAAGATTAAAAGTGAAAGGATGGAATACTACTATACAGGCTAACGGACCACAAAAAAGGGCAGGAACAGCCATTCTCATCTCAGACACGATAGATTTTAAATTAAGTAAAGTAATAAAAGGACATTACATAATGATTAGAGGATCAATCAGCCAAGAAGACTTAACAATCATTAAAATCTATGCACCCAATGAGGGACCATCTAAAAACATCAAGCACTTACTGAATTTCAAAAATACATCAATAGTAATACAATAATAGTGGGAGACTTCAATACCCCACTCTCACACTTAGATCAACAAAACAGAGAACCAACAAAGATACAAGAGAATTGAATGAAGAGATTGACAGACTAGACCTCTTGGACATTTTCAGAGTCCTTCACCCAAAAAAAATTGTATACACCTTTTCAAATCCACATAACACATACTCAAGGATAGACCACATGTTAGGCCACAAAGACAGCATCAATAAATTCAAGAGTACTGAAATCATCCCAAGTATCTTCTCAGACCACAGTGGAGTAAAACTAACATTTAACAACAAACAGAAAATTATTAAAAGTCACAGAATTTGGAAACTAAACAACATACTCCTTAAGAACCACTGGGTCAGAGATTCACTCAAGCAGGAAATTCAAATGTTCCTGGAAACAAATGAAAATGAAGACACAACCTATCAAAATATTTGGGACACAGCTAAAGCAGTACTGAGAGGGAAACTTATAGCCATACAACCACATATTAAAAACCAAGAAGAAGCTCAAATGAATGACCTTACTGCACACCTCAAGGACTTAGAGGAAGAGGAACAAAGGAACCCTAAAGCATCCAGAAGGACAGAAATCACTAAAGTTAGAGCAGAAATAAACAACATCGAAAATAAAAGAACCATACAAAAGATCAATGAAGCCAAATGTTGGTTCTTTGAAAGATTAAACAAAATTGACAAACCCCTAGCCAGTCTCACAAAACAAAAAAGAGAGAAGACTCAAATTAATAGAATTGTAAACAGTGGAGGAGATATCACAACGGACACCACAGAAATCCAGAGAATCCTGCGAAAGTTCTTAAGAACTATATGCCACCAAGCTAGAGAATCTGGAAGAAATGGAACAATTCTTAGAAACATATGCCCCTCCAAAACTGAACCAAGAACAACTACAAAATCTAAATGCACCAATCACAGACAAAGAAATTGAAACCGTTATTAAGAATCTCCCCAACAACAAAAGTCCTGGACCACATAGCTTCACAAATGAATTCTACAAAAATTTCAGGAAACAGTTAGTACCCATACTTCTTAAGCTTTTCCATAAGAATGAAGAAACAGGAATACGCCCTTCCACCTTCTATGAAGCCAACATCAACCTGATACCCAAAGCTGATAGGGACAGAACAAAAAAGGAAAACTACAGACCAATATCTCTGATGAACATAGACGCCAAAATATTAAACAAGATCTTGGCCAACCAAATACAGCTACATATCAAAAAGATTGTTCATCACGACCAAGTGGGATTCATCCCGGGAATGCAAGGCTGGTTCAACATCCATAAGTCAATCAATGGCATTCACCACATCAATAAAAGCAAAGCCAAAAACCACATGATTATCTTAATCGATGCAGAGAAAGCCTTTGACAAAGTCCAACACCCATTAATGCTCAAAACTCTACAAAAAATGGGAATAGATGGGAAATTCCTCAAGATAGTGGAGTCTATATATAGCAAACCTACAGCCAACATCATACTCAATGGACAGAAGCTGAAAGCATTCCCCCTCAGCTCAGGAACTAGACAGGGCTGTCCCCTGTCACCATTACTCTTCAACATAGTACTGGAAGTTCTTGCCATAGCAATTAGGCAAGAGAAAGGAATCAAAGGAATACAGATTTGAAGGGAAGAAGTCAAGCTCTTGAAGTCAAGCTGTCTGAAGAAGAAGACATCCAGAAATCACTCCCATTTACTGTTTCAGTAAAATCAACCAAATGCCTAGGAATAAAGTTGACCAAAGAAGTGAAACACTTGTATGCTGAAAACTATGAGTCACTACTCAAGGAAATAGAAACTGATACAAAGAAATGGAAAGATATCCCATGCTCATGGATTGGAAGAATAAATATCATCAAAATGAATATTCTCCCCAGAGCCATATACAAATTTAATGCAATACCCATCAAAGTTCGACCAAGATTCTTTAAGAGAATACAACAAACACTACAATCATTTATCTGGAACATGAAAACACCTAGAATTGCCTTAACCATCTTAAGGAAAAGAAACAGAAATGGAGGCATCACACTCCCAGACCTTAAACTATATTATAAAGCCATCATCATCAAAACAGCATGGTACTGGAATAAAAATAGGCACACAGACCAGTAGAACAGAATTGAAAGCCCAGAAATAAATCCCCACACCTATGGACATTTAATCTTTGATAAGGGGGCCCAAAGGATTAAATGGAAAAAGGAGGCTCTCTTCAATAAGTGGTGCTGGGAAAACTGGGTTGTAACATGCAGAAGAATGAAATTGAACCACTTTATCTCACCAGAAACAAAAATCAACTCCAAATGGATCAAGGACCTAGATGTCAGACCAGAAACAATCAAATACTTAGAGGAAAACATTGGTAAAACAGTTTCCCACCTACACCTCAAGGACATCTTTGATTAATCAAACCCAATTGCAAGGAAGACTAAAGCAGAAACAAACCAATGGGACTACATCAAATTGAAAAGCTTCTGAACATACAAAGAAACTATTAAACAAACAGAGACCCCTCACAGAATGGGAGAAGATCTTCACATGCCATACATCAGACAAGAAACTAATCACCAAAATATATAAAGAGCTCAGCAAACTTAGCACCAAAAAAGCAAATGACCCCATCCAAAAATGAGAAGAGTATATGAACAAAACATTCACTACAGAGGAGATCCAAAAGGCTAACAAACATATGAAAAATTGTTCTAGGTCACTTATTGTCAGAGAAATGCAAATTAAGACAACACTAAGATACAACCTCACTCCTGTAAGAATGGCATACATCAAAAAGGACAGCAGCAACAAATGCTGGAGAGGTTGTGGGGACAGAGAAACCCTTTTGCATTGCTTGTGGGAATGCAAATTGGTACAGCCTCTGTGGATAGCGGTCTGGAAAACTCTCAGAAGGCTAGACATGGACCTTCCATATGATCCAGTAATTCCTCTCCTGGGGTTATACCCCAAGGACTCCATAACACCCAACCAAAAGAGGTGTGTACTCCTATGTTCATAGCAGCACAATTCATAATAGCTAAAACCTGGAAGCAACCCAGGTGCCCAACAACAGATGAGTGGCTGAGAAAGCTGTGGTATATATACACAATGGAATACTATGCGGCTATCAAGAACGATGAACCCACTTTCTCTGACCCATCTTGGACAGAGCTAGAAGGAATTATTTTAAGTGAGCTAAGTCAGAAAGATAAAGATGAGTATGGGATGATCCCACTCATCAACAGAAGTTGAGTAAGAAGATCTGAAAGGGAAACTAAAAGCAGGACCTGACCAAATTGTAAGTAGGGCACCAAAGTAAAAACCCTGTGGAGAGGGGTAGACATGCAGCTTCCTGGGCCAGTGGGGGGTGGGAGTGGGTGGAAGGGATGTGTCACAGTCTTTTGGTGGTGGGAATGGTGTTTATGTACACTCCTAGTAAAATGTAGTCATATAAATCACTAGTTAATTAATACGAGAGGGGGAAATTAATTGTATGTCTCTAAGTTTTTCAAAACACAGACAATCTTTTCAATATATAGGCTGTGTAATTGATATACAGACTCTCTCAAAAGCCTAGACCAAGTAGATCAGAAGCAACCAATAGCACAGTTATATACAAGATACTGGGTACTGTACAGCAAACCATAACAAAAGGACTTTTCAAAGTTAACCCAATTACCAATTAATGTGATGATAACATTAACTATCGATTGTCTTTTTGAACCCTAAGACAGCAGGAACCTCACATCTCCACTATAGAGCCTCTACTTCCCCCAGTCCTGGAACCATTGGATAGGGCCCACTTTCCCTTATGCCTCTCCCAATCCATATCAAATAATATTGCATCTGCCGATCACAACCTAACCAACGCAACGATTGTCACCTCAACATGTTTCACTTCAGACTGTGTCCAGAGACTACACGTGTGGAATGACAACCCTTCAGCTTCATTACTCGGGTGAGACCTTTCCTTTCATAGTATACTCTAATTCCATCTCAGGTGGTTCACTTTCTAACAAAGTCCCAAAACCTAGATATACACCAGTTTCTGTGAGAGAGAGCATATGTTCACACGTATCCATAAACTACTGCAAAATATATACCTGAAAGCAGAAGTACACTAGACTTGGCAGTGAGTCCCCCTAATACTTCCTCTCCACTATTCCAAGCTTTGGGTCCATGATTGCTCAACAATTTGTTTGGCTTCGTATGTTAACTCTCTTTTCAGTCACCAGGTTCCAGATGTCATCAGGATGCCGGCCAGGCTTCCCTAGACTGAAGACCCCACCAATGTGTCCTGGAGCTCCGCTTCCCCAGAGACCCACCCTACTAGGGAAAGAGAGAGGCAGACTGGGAGTATGGACCGACCAGTCAATGCCCATGTTCAGCGGGGAAGCAATTATAGAAGCCAGACCTTCTACCTTCTGCAACCCACAATGACCCTGGGTCCATGCTCCCAGAGGGATAGAGAATGGGAAAGCTATCAGGGGAGGGGGTGGGATATGGAGATTGGGTGGTGGGAATTGTGTGGAGTTGTACCCCTCCTACCCTATGGTTTTGTTAGTACTTTCTTAAATAAAAATAATAATAATAATAAATAAATAAAATTTAAAAAATGCTCAAGTACATAACGTTAATGCCTAAGTAGTATCACACTACATCAATAGATACTTTACTTTTAACCATCTCCAGTTTAATAATTAGATACGTTATAATTTTCTTTTCTTTTTAACCAGAGCTTAGCTTAACTGCTTAGCTCTCATTTACAGTGGTGCAGAGGATTGAACCTGGGACTCTGTAGCCTCAGGCATGGTTTGCATAACCATTATATCTACCCTCACCTGCAATTTCTCTATTAGAAAAGCTACATGAATACAAATTATAAATTTTAAATACCTACTAATTTTATGTAGAAAAGCAGTATCTCATTTTAAATTACTTTTTCAGTTATTCTTGAAATAAATCACTTTAAATACATATTCATAATTTTATTCATATTTTATAAATTATTTGTTTTGAACACTTGCCTGGGAACATATGCATATCTGAATATAGTACTTAAAAATTTATACAAAATAATTTTTGTACATCAGAGAGCTAACTCAACCTGTTAGAACACCAACTTAAAAGTTTAAGATCCCAGGTGCTACAGATTCAGTGCCTGATACCACCTTATTCCAAAGCAAAGCATGAAATCTGGCCCTTCACATACATTTTTTCGTAGTAGATAAATAATCTTAAAAATAAAGCATGACTATTCAAGAAGATTAACTCAGATTTGGCAAGTATTTTTTTATTATTGTTTTGCTTTCATTTTGACAATCTAAAACAATACTGTCAATTCAAAACAAAATATTATCTTCTAGTAGTAGTCTGCATTTGAAAGATAGTTTCATAAAATAAAACTTTCGTTCCATTATCTCAGTATATTTGAAAGTGAAACCCACTAAAACATTTGGACAGCATGACTGTTGGTGATTCCTTTCCTATAAATAAAACACAATCCATTCAGATGACCTCACCAATGGAACCTCACCTCTCCAGAGCCCTATCCCACTAGGGAAAGATAGAAACAGGCTGGGAATATGGATTGTCCTGCCAATATCCATATGCAATGGAGAAGCAATTACAGAATCTAGACCTTCCTCCTGCTATATCCCATAAAGAATTTTGGTCTATACTCCCAGAGGGATAAAAAATAAGGAACCTTCCAATGGAGGGGATGGGATACAGAACTTTGGTGGTTGGAATTGTATGGAATTGTAGTCCTGTTATCTTTCAATCTGGTTAGTCACTATTTAATCACTAACTAAAAAGTAAAATAAATAAAACAGTCCATATACTATTCAAAAGGGTACAAAAGTCAAATGGGGTGCCATGTCATACAAAATAAAATCCATTTATTAAAGATGCAACTTGTATGGAAATATGCTGTTATTTTATATTTCAACATCTTACAAATATTCATAACTAAACAGTAACTAAACTAAAAGCTAATTTATTTACTATGGCTACAAACTGAACACCAAAATTCCAGCAAAATAGCTCACTTATATACTGTATTTGCTTTGCCACACACACACAACCAACCTGCGAGCCAATCCCTCTCTACATTTGGAGGAAGCTTTGGTGTTACCTCTTCTTCCCTCTCTGTTTCTCTCTGTCTTTCTAGCTGAAAAAGTAGGTTCACAGGGGTGAAGCCTCAGCAATGACAAAAAAGAAAAAGAAAATTGAATATAAGAAACCTATATAAGATCTGATCAAATTGCTCTAGCCCTCCAAACAGCTCAAATTTCAGTCTCCTGCCTCTGTGGTGACAAGTTTCTTGGCCTTGAGTATCTCCTTCATCCCTCCCTACTCCCTAACATCTCTCCTGGCCTCACTATCACTCCTCTCTCACACTCTTCCCCTCCCCATATTGTTAATTAGTGTACTCTTCCCTTTTTCTCTGTATTTATTTTTTCCTTCCAGTTCAAATATTTTATATTTACTTTTACAGTTGCACATTACATGTATTTTGATAGCTATTTCCCTTCATCCCCAACTGTCAATAAACTGAGAACAGGAAACCCAATTATCCCTGAAGCCCCCCCCCTTTGTCCAGCAAAGTTCTTGACATATAGTAGGAAACTCATTTATGTTTATAAATTGAACCAAATTATCCATATAATGAAAAAACAGATTATGAGGATATCAGCTTTGTTTCCTGAATCACACTGCAAATTCATTTCACAACTCAGCTCTCAGTTCAGTCTCATGGAGTGCAGAATTTCACTTTGGCAAATGATTTCTTTTCAGTGCCAGTGATTCAAGCAGAAAAGAACACCTTTCTAGAGACAGGCTGGGAGTACGGATCCACCTGTCACCACACATATCCAGCAGAGAAGCAGTTACAGAAACCAGACTTCCGACCTTCTGCGCCCCACAAACATCATTGGTCCATCCTCCCATAGGGATAAAGAATGGGGAAATGGGGAAGCTTCCAGTGGAGGAGATGGATATGGCACACTGGTGGTTGTGTGAATTGAGTTGTGTGAATTGTGCTCCCTCTTATCCCCCAATCTTGTTTATCAGTATTAAATCACTAATAATAGAGAGACTGAAAAATAAGAAAACACATAGTAGAACTTGGACTGAATTTGGTGTATTGCAACAAAATAAAAGACCCTGGAGTGTGTGTGGGGGTGGGGGGTGGATTCAGGTCCTAGGATATTATGGCAGAAGAAGACCTAAGAGGGGGTTGAATTGTCATGTGGAAAACTGAGAAATGTTACACATGTACAAACTACTGTATTTTACTATAAACCATTAATCACAATTGAGAAAAAAGTATATATAAACACATATAATTGTGTAATTAAAAAAAAGAAAAGAAAAGAGCAACTTTCCTCAGATAGCTAATGTATAGTTGTTCTTATTTTTTCCTTAACTGTGTGGAAACAACTTCCAATTAGAGGAACTGAACACAGAGCTTACATACCCTTCAATTAGATTTACCAATTATTTTATCATACTTTTAATCTCCTTCCCTACACTGTGTATATTCATGTATACCACACAAAATATTTGTCCTGAACAATGTGAGAACTGGTTGCAGAACTATGCTCCTATGTCCCCAAATACTTTAGTATTCAAGGATGGGGAAACAGTATAATAGTTATGCAAAACATTTTCATGTCTGTGGCCTCATAGGTCCTAGGTTCAATCACCAGCACAAACATAATGCCAGAGTTGAGCAGTGCTCTGATAATAAACAAACAAATAAATAAGTCAAATAGCCAAATATTTCAGTATTTATTTTTTTTCATGACATTAAGATTTTTCAAAAGTACCACCAAGGCAATCATAATGAAGAATGTCCCAGGGGTTGGGTGGTGGCACACAACATTACCATATGCAAGGACTCAGATTCTAGCTCCCCAGATGAAATGGGGAATGCTTTAAATTAAGCTGTAAAGCAGATCTGCAAGTGTCTTATCTTTCTCTATCCTTCTCAATCTCCCCCTCACCTCTCAATTTCTCTGTGTCCTACCCAATAAAACAGAAAGAAAAAAAAAAAAAGGAAAAAAATTGCCACCAGGAGCAGTGGATAACACTGCTAACACAGTGCTAACACCAAGCTCCTGTGATAAAACTGTCAATAAATAGAGTCTGTCTGATGTTCCCACATGGTTAGGTTGGGTTCATGCATTTTCAGCAGAAACACTGAAATGATCTGTGGCTTTCTCAGTGTTTCTAATTAAGAATCAGATTGCTGTTTACTTTATTATTGGTGATCTGAACTTTGATCACTCAGTAAGGTGATATTGGTCTCCACTATAAAGTTATCATTTCTTGCTTTGTAATTAGGAAGCAATCTTTTGGGGGATATTTTGCTAATATATAAACAGTCTATTCTTCAAACTTTAAGCATTTATCAATTCTTTTGAAAAAACATACTAATGGAAAAATGATATGAGAGGGTGAGGATACATAACTGTGGTGGGTGTGGTATAGAATAGACATTTTAATCTTACAATCTTGAAGCCTATTAATTGCAAATAAAAATTGAAAAAGGAATGGAAAAATGAATTTTTCACTTCCACTAACACTTCTGTATTTAATAATTGATGTAACCATTCTTTTCTCTGAAAAGTTCTTTGGCTTTGTAATTTTATTCCTTATGAGTATGTCCAAATTCAAGAGTTTTTCAAAAGCTATTTTTAAACCTTTCTAAATGTTATCACACTTTTTCTTTAATTTTACATTCTCAATGCTACAAGAATTTCAGAGTTGACATTTCATTTTGCTCTACTTAAGCATATTTCTATTTCATAAAACTTTGTTTGAAAGTTCTAGGTCTTGTTTAAGGCTTCTAATTATAACCCAAGACTAGCACTGTCTCATTACAATACTACCAAATCAGTTCTGGAAAATGTCTAACTCTTATCTAAGAATCTTGTTAATATATCTTTGGTTTGTACTGACTAACTCTCATTTTTATTCTGTCTCATCACACAGTAAAAAAGTAAGGAAGACAATCTACTCCTATAATTTAAAAATCAGTAACATTCTATTCTACTAGTTTTATTTCATGTTCAGACAAGAATCAAAATGACATCCTAAAAGAATGGACTGATTTAATTATTTTAGTGAAAAAATTACTTTGGATGATAATATTTTGAAAACTAATTTTTTTCATCTGTTTATTACTAAGCAACCACAACACTAAATAATAATTAGGTAACTTTGTTACTAAATCAAGTATTCTTTAAATTTCTTTATTCTGAATCTTTACCTCTAGTCAGCAGGTAAGGGCCTCAGGTGCCAAAATATACTGTTTCCCAAGTCAAGAACCAAGTCAAGAAGTCCTACTCTGGCAGGAAGTAGTATGGAATCTATGACTACTGCTTATGTCACTGAAGAATGGTAATAGTGACATCAAAAAGCATCCAGCGAACATCAATTGTATATTATGAAAAATATCACACATGAATACCATTACATTGGGGCAAGTTCTCCCTGCCTCTCTCCTTGGTTCTATCATAATAAAATAAAACAGCCCAGAAGGGGTGAATTCACTCATGCTCAAGGCCCCTGGCTCAGTGGGGAAAGAAAAAAAAAGAGAAAACACTAAGTTGTTTTAAGAGAAGATAACAAAAGCTACAAAAGTTTTTCTGAAATCAGAAAATACTCAGTCACCAAATAAATCCTAAAAATAGTGGGGATTTTATTTTTATTTATTTTTTTGTTAATGAAGGCATCATGCTTCCCAATTTCAAATTATATTACAGCACTATTATAACCAAAATTGCATGATGCTTGAAGAAAAATAGATAAGACAGTTGCATGATGCTTGAAGAAAAATAAGACAGACTAGGACTGAGATCCCAGAAATATGCCCTCACATATTATTTGACATACACACACACACACACACACACACCCATATGTTAGACTTAACAAACACTAGAAATTTTTCTCCTATGCAACTCAATGGGGTGGGAGATGGGAGACCCAAGTATAAAAAAATTTTCAGAAGAATTAAAATGATCCTGTGACCAGGGCAAGTTGCTCAGTGGGTAAAACATAGGACCTGTCTATGTGATGCCCTGGCTTCAATCTGCCTCACCACATCCATTAGCGTGGTGTCCTAGTCTCTTTCTCTCACTTTTTTATTCTTTCCTTCTCTTAAAAAATAAATATTTTTCAAATAAAATTAAAATTTATTATAAATTTGTTCCAACTCCATTCCAATGTATTCCTAATTTTGCTCTTTACAAAAAGTTTCCTTTTTAGTGTCTTCTTGTTTGTTCAACTACTTTTTGCCAGTGAATATCTTCACAGTTTATCATTCACTAATGCTTAAATTTTTAAAAAAAATATTAATGCCAGGCCAGACGGTGGTGTACTTGGTTGAGTGCACATGTTACAATGCACAAGGACCTGGGTTGGACCCCCAGAGTCCCTACCTGCAGAAGGAAATCTTTGCAAGTAGTAAAGCCGTACTGCCATGTCTCTCTATCTCTCTCCCTCAGTCTCCCCCTTCCCTCTTGCTTTCTCACTGTCTCTACGCAGTAAATAAAATGTTTTAATTAATGCAAGGGGCTGGGTGGTGGCGCACCTGGTTGAGCGCATATGTTACAAGGTACAAGAACACAGGTTCGAACCCCCTGCCCCCATCTGCAGGAAGAAAGCTCTGTGAGAGTGAAGCAGGGCTGCAGGTGTCTCTCTCCCTCTCTATTACTCCCTTCCCCTCTTGATTTCTGGCTGTCTCTATCTAATACATAAAAAAGATAATTTTAAAAATTAGCACAAGTCAAACAACACCATTATGACAGACGAGCTGGACTGATGGATTTAAGAGATGAACAATATTATATGATTCACACAAAAATATACCATGGTAAATTTTCAAGCATAAATTTTCCTGGTCATATTGTTATACTTTGACTTTTCTTCCCTAGTTCAGAGGTTAGAAAACTTTGCTCAGAGTCACTAATTCAACAAGGACATAATATGAAAACAGCTTTAATACACTATTAGAAATATTTTGTTTGTTACAAAGTGTTGTGGGAGAGAGGCTTCCTGCACTAAAATATTTTTTTTAATCTCCCATCAGCAGGGTTGATATCAAACAGACTTTCATGCCTATAGCTCCAAAGTCCCAGGTTCAATCCCCTCCACCACTAGAAGCCAGAGCTGAGCAGTTCTCTGGAGGAAAAAAAAAAAAAAACTCAGCACAAGATTCCCCCACCAACAGGTAACGAATAAATGTCTGCATATCCACATGTTGGAATACTACTTAACATGTTTTTAAAAATCACAACTAATGAATGTGCAAAAAATAATGTTTTATGTATTTTTGTAGGCACATAAAATAATTGTGATGAGTGAAGTCATTATAACTAATCTTTCCATACTTTTCTATACGATAACTTTGACCTCTGATATAATACCTGGTCTTGAATGTCTCATACCTAAACAGTTCTCAAGTATTTCTCCAGGATAATTATCACATTCTACAAGTTTTACCAGGGTCTGAAGAAGAGGCAAGACAAGCAGAATACCACCTTCAGGTGGTGATATTTTAAATGGATGTTTTAAATAAGAAAAAAAAAACATAGTTCATATTTAGATGGTTTAAATATCTTTACAGTCAATGAAATCCAAACCACACCCTACTCATTTCCATTAACAAGATCACTCCCATTTATTATATACATAGGATAGGACCAGTATTCAGGTGTGATAGAATGAGTATCATTACTTTCTCAAAAATTTAGTAGATATGAAAAGCATATCCTCAAATTTTATATAGGAGTATTAATTATTGGTTATCAATATATATTTCTGGTCAGTGAGTCAGACATTAAGAATTCATCTTATAAGTCTAAAATTTGAAAGACTTTATTATATTTAGCATACTCCATAAACATATGAGTAAGTTAATAGTCTGCTATAGGAATTAATTATGCTAAGTGTAGAAATAAAATGAAGCACCAAGCCTGCCTGTAAATATTGTTTTATAATGTAATGATGATAATTTCAAATGTGCTAGCAAAGAATAAACTCAAAGTTTTCCAAGTGCAATACTACTGACCAGAACCAGTTCTTTCTTTTTATTTTTAATATGTATGTTTTAATTAACTTAATGAGAATGAGTTACAGAGAGAAACAAACAGAGACAAACCTGAGCACAGCTCTGATTTATGGTGTTGCCAGAGATTGAACCTGAGACTTCAGAGTTTCAGGCATGAAAATCTTTTTGTATAACTCCTATGCTATCTCCCTGACCTTAAAATTAATAGGTTTTTTTTTTTATTTTTCTTACCAGAGCACTCCTCAGTTCTGACTTATGGTGGTGCTGGAGATTGAACCTGAAGCTCTGAGCCACAGCCATGAAAATCATGCTTGCATAACCATTATGCTATCTCTCTAGCATAATGTCTTTCTATTTATTAGATAGAAAGAGCTAGATCAGTTAAGGGGAGCTAGAGAGGGCAAGGGAAAGAAAGACACCCGCAGTACTGCTTCATCACGCATGAAGCTTTCCCCCTGCAAGTGGAGACTGGCAGCTTGCACCTAAGTCCTTGAGCATCGTAACATCTACTCAGTCCACCACTGACTAGCTCCTCTTCCTTTTTTTAAAAATTTATATAAAGATAAAGAGAATAAACAACACAGCACTGCCCTACCATCCACCTTCCTTCCCAGTGCTCTCTGTGATACTTCCATTTGCTGCTAGAACTCAAATCTAGCCTGTGCCTAGTAGGGTACAAGGTGAGCTATCTCCAAATCCCCTTCACATTTTTCATTTTATCACTCCCTTTGAAATAACAGTAAGATAGTTGAGCAAGAAGCTTAATAATATCAATAGCACTAGAGTTTATGCCTGAGGGGTTTTATAAGCATACAATCTAAAATTTTTTATCACTTGAGAAAATGAGCTCAGATCTACAGGGATGCAGAGGTCACATAGGCTCCTAAGCTGAATATGGGCCCCAGACCAAATCAAATCAATGGGGTTTAATACAGTCAACAATACTTATATCCCACCCCCCATATTAGGGAGCTACTCTCTCCCCTGATCCAGCTTTCTGTCCCTTTTCCAGGCATGACATCACCTCCCCAGACAATAACTTGGAACCATCTGCATATCAGATTTCAGGCTCAGAGAAAAAAAAACTAGTAAAACTAAAGGCCCTATGAAATATAACTAAAATATGCCTACTAGCTATCTACAAAATGGAGGACCCTCCCCCCAACACTTCATCTGCACTGTTCCAGCCTTTAGGTCCATGATTGTTCAACAGTTTGTTTGACTTTGTATGTTAACTCTCTTTTCAGCCACCAGGTTCCAGATGCTAACATGATGCTGACCAGACTTCCCTGGACAGATGACCCCAACAATGTGTCCTAGAGCCCCACTTCCCCAAAGCCCCACCCCACTAGGGAAAGAGAGAGGCAGGCTGGGAGTATGGATCAACCTGTCAACGCCCATGTTCAATGAGGAAGCAATTACAGAAACCTGACCTTCCACCTTCTGCATCCCACAGTGACCTTGGGTTCATACTCCTAGAGGGATAAAGAATAGGAAAGTTATCAGGGGAGGGGATGGGATACAGAGATCTGGTGGTGGGAACTGTGTGGAGTTGTACCCCTCTTATCCTATGGTTTTGTTAATGTCTCCTTTTTTAAGTAAATAAATAAAATAATTTTATAATTGAAAAAAATGTAACAAATTTTTCTATTACTTTGGTGAAGATCAACTATGTTGGTTATGGGGAAATATCGTTTATTTTGTAGGAAATTTCAAAGTGCTCCCTAGACACTACCACAAATTGTACTAAACCCACTGTACTAAAACATTGTAATAAAACCCACTGAATTGGGTATTCAAGACAAGCATAGAACACTCACTGCCCTTTGTCATCAACAAGCCAGGGCAGTTGCATACTGTTGATTTGACATTCCACGCAGAGAAAGGGAAACACTCATCCTAAGGTAAATACTACCTTAATAGTGTTGGTGAATTTAATTACATTTTTAAAAGATGATTATATTTAGATGCCCCCTAAAAGTTTCTTGTAGTAAGATAGGACATGAGGTTTGTAATTTTTTTCTATTATAATCAATATTTTTTTTGGCATTATAACATCAATCTTGAGACCTCAATATTGAATAATTGTCATAAAACCAATACTGTCTAAGAAAAATATATTCAAGTGGAATGAAACTCATCTAAGAAATGTACAGAAAGTCCAGTGGTAGCACAGCGGGTTAAGTGCACGTGGCACAAAGCACAAGGACCCATGTAAGGATCCCGGTTCCAGCCCTTGGCTCCCCACCTTCAGGGGGTCACTTCACAGATGGTGAAGCAGATCTGCAGGTGTCTCTCTTTCTCTCCCCCTCTCTGTCTTCCCCTCCTCTCTCCATTTCTTTCTGTCCTGTCTAACAACGACAACATCAATAACTACAACAATAAAAAACAAGGGCAACAAAAAAGGAAAATAAATAAATAAGTATTAAAAAAAGAGATGTACAGAATGATGTTAGTCATTCATTTTCCTCTGAATCAAGAGAAGATAAAGTAGGTGATTGCTATTATTATTAGTAGTAGTAGTAGTAGCAGTAGTATATCAAACTTATAATCTCACCAGTATATTCAAAAAGATTAGGGAAACATTGTATACACATCAAGTGCTCACTGACATCAGCCACATGGCAGGTACTGTGGTAGGAGTGCAGACACGGACCTACTCCCCAAAAGACTATGATCTTGGTGTATTGCACCAAAGTAAAAGACTCTGGGGTGGGGTGCGGGGAATACAGGTCCAAAAAGGATGATAGAGGACCTAGTGGGGGGTTGTATTGTTATGTGGAAAACTGAGAAATGTTATGCATGTACAAACTATTGTATTTACTGCTGAATGTAAAGCATTAATCCCCCAATAAAGAAATTTTTTTTAAAAAGACTATGACCTACTGAGAAGGAAGGTCTTAAGAGCTACATGAGGAGCATATATTCCTAAACTGACTAAATTGTTAGATGAACTATCATAAAGAAACATTTCCTGATAAATATTGTCAGGCTCCAACAAGTGTAGTAGGAAACAATGATGAACAGTTGAGGGAAAGGAAGCAGTTCTGGAATAGGGTGCTAAGTGACAGACTGAATACCAATAAGGAGTAGACTAGTCTAAACACTAGGAACCACTTAAACAAAATCACTGCTGGGAAATTGTGCAGATGCAGTCACAGCCGCCATGTTGTCCCCTCAGGGCATTGTCAATTCCCTGAGATAGTTGGAGTGCTTCGTTTACTCCTCCCCCTTTCCATTTTCCTATCCCTGAGTACCTTGTTTCCTAGCCAATCATGTCCCAACTTTCTCCCATAAAAGCCCTTCTTCCGCCCCTTGCTCTCTTGCCTGCTTTTCACCTCATGATTAGATGTAGAAAAGGGTGTTGCTGCAAGGTGGACATTTTTGCTAGCCCCAAGTGGCCGGAACTGCTGTGCTCTCACCCAACTCTGAGGTGCCTGCACGAATAAAGAATTGTGTTCTGTCTCCGCTCCTCTCTCTCTCCTCCAAGTTGCTCCGACAATACAGCTAGATCATAGGAGTTGGCTGGATCACGGAAAGGACAGCTCTGCCTTTTATGGTCAGTTAGCACCAAGTACAGGGTATGATGACAGTTAAGTTAGAAACTCTGGGAATTTTATATAATCATTCATCACTTAGTGACTTTGAGTCAATGACTATATATATGTCATTAGTCCCAATAAGCTATACCATATAAGATATTCACACAATAATGAAATGGCCTAATGATGCATTTCTCAGTATGTATCTCATCATTAAGTAGCATGTGACTATTGAGAAGTTAGAATATGACCTAGTGAACAAAAAGTAGAGGATTGGAAGTAGTTCAAGGGGGCAGGCAGAGGCCCACCCAGTTAAATGCACATAGTACTAAGCACCAGGATCCACACAAGAATCCAGGTCTGAGCCCCCAAGTCACCAACTGCAGCAAAACACTTCACAAGTGGTGAAGCAGGAGGTATGCAGGTGTCTATCTTTATCTTTCTATCTGCCTCTCCTCTCTTAATTTCACTCTGCCCTATCAAAAAGAAAAAAAAAGGAAAAGGAAAAGGAAAAAATGGTGGCCAGGAACAGTAGGTTGTTAGTGCCAGCACCAAACCCCAGCAATAACCCTTAAGGAAAAGAAAGGAAAGAAAAAAAAAAAGTAGTACATACTCCTATGTTCATAGCAGCACAATTCATAATAGCTAAAACCTGGAAGCAACCCAGGTGCCCAACAACAGATGAGTGGCTGAGAAAGCTGTGGTATATATACACAATGGAATACTATGCAGCTATCAAGAACAATGAACCCACCTTCTCTGACCCATCTTGGACAGAGCTAGAAGGAATTATGTTAAGTGAGCTAAGTCAGAAAGATAAAGATGACTATGAGATGATCCCACTCATCAACAGAAGTTGAGTAAGAAGATCTGAAAGGGAAACTAAAAGCAGGACCTGACCAAATTGTAAGTAGGGCACCAAAGTAAAAACCCTGTGGTGAGGGGTAGACATGCAGCTTCCTGGGCCAGTGGGGGGTGGGAGTGGGTAGGAGGGATGGGTCACAGTCTTTTGGTGGTGGGAATGGTGTTTATGTACACTCCTAGTAAAATGTAGTCATATAAATCACTAGTTAATTAATACGAGAGGGGGAAATTAATTGTATGTCTCTAAGTTTTTCAAAACACAGACAATCTTTTCAATATATAGGCTGTGTAATTGATATACAGACTCTCTCAAAAGCCTAGACCAAGTAGATCAGAAGCAACCAATAGCACAGTTATATACAAGATACTGGGTACTGTACAGCAAACCATAACAAAAGGACTTTTCAAAGTTAACCCAATTACCAATTAATGTGATGATAACATTAACTATCGATTGTCTTTTTGAACCCTAAGACAGCAGGAACCTCACATCTCCACTATAGAGCCTCTACTTCCCCCAGTCCTGGAACCATTGGATAGGGCCCACTTTCCCATATGCCTCTCCCAATCCATATCAAATAATATTGCATCTGCCGATCACAACCTAACCAACACAACGATTGCCACCTCAATATGCTTCACTTCAGAATGTGTCCAGAGACTTCACGTGTGGAATGACAACCCTTCAGCTTCATTACTCGGGTGAGACCTTTCCTTTCATAGTATACTCTAATTCCATCTCAGGTGGTTCACTTTCTAACAAAGTCCCAAAACCTAGATATACACCAGTTTCTGTGAGAGAGAGCATATGTTCACACGTATCCATAAACTACTGCAAAATATATACCTGAAAGTAGAAGTACACTAGAGTTTGCAGTGAGTACCCCCCCTAACACTTCCTCTCCACTATTCCAAGCTTTGGGTCCATGATTGCTCAACAATTTGTTTGGTTTCGTATGTTAACTCTCTTTTCAGTCACCAGGTTCCAGATGTCATCAGGATGCCGGCCAGGCTTCCCTGGACTGAAGACCCCACCAATGTGTCCTAGAGCTCTGCTTCCCCAGAGACCCATCCTACTAGAGAAAGAGAGAGGCAGACTGGGAGTATGGACCGACCAGTCAACGCCCATGTTCAATGGGGAAGCAATTATAGAAGCCAGACCTTCTACCTTCTGCAACCCACAATGACCCTGGGTCCATGCTCCCAGAGGGATAGAGAATGGGAAAGCTATCAGGGGAGGGGGTGGGATATGGAGACTTGGTGGTGGGAATTATGTGGAGTTGTACCCCTCCTACCCTATGGTTTTGTTAATTAATCCTTTCTTAAATAAAAAAGAAAAAAAAAGAAATGTATAGTTAATATACAAAAGAGAGCTCATAGAATAAAATCTGGTCTCATTTTAAGAGGATAACTATGAGCAAGATATTAAACTGTTGATAGGAATGAAAAGGTGATGTGTCAATAAATCACAGTAACAAAGTTTGGTTTCCAGATAGCATGCAATTAGTGAAATTGGAGGGATATATAGTATACAAACTAGAGAGAAAGCAATTTTCCAGACCAAGAAGTGCCATGCAAAGTATCCCTTTGGGAGAATCCCGGTTCGAGCCCCCGGCTCCATACCTGCAGGGGAGTCACTTCACAAGTGGTGAAGCAGGTCTGCAGGTATCTATAATTCTCTTCCCCTCTCTGTCTTCCCCTCCTCCCTCCATTTCTTTCTGTCCTATCCAACATGATGACATCAGCAATAATAATAACTACAACAATAAAAACCAACAAGGGCAACAAAAGGGAATAAATAAATAAATAAATAAATATTTTTTTTAAAAAAAACCTGCAGACCTGTTTCACTGTCCCTGAAGCTTCCTCCTCCCCACCTCGGCAGGTGGGGACTAGAGGCTTGAGCTCAGATGGTAATGTGTGTGCTTTACCCAGTGTGGTACTGCTCAATCCTTCCAAGGAGTTCTGCTGCAGGCCAGTGATCCACTGCTGTCCAGCTGGTAGTGCCCTGCCATAAGCATGTCACCCAGAAGTGACCAGAGCTAGGTGCTGCCTGGCCAGCCGGGCTCTGAAAGGCATCCCTATCCTTCTGGTAGCCTCCATCCTCCTCACACAGTGCCTGGGTATAGTCACAGTTGTGTGTCTTTCTGAGAAACTGGTCTAGCTCAGCTCTGCCCTGAGACTGTACCTCATCCATGACTCATACATTCTTCCATAGAGAAGCTTGGGTGGACTAGGGCAGAGAAGCTAAGAGTTAACTCCTCAGGAGAGAAGCATTGCTAACTTCTTAGTTGAAGAAAAATGCAGTTGGCAGCAATCTTTGCCCTCCTCTCAGCAGTAACAGGGCTTTTTACTGCTGTAATCAAAGTGGCCTTGGTCAGCAGCCATAGAATCAACCACTTTTGCTAAGAGTCTGCTCATAACAAACAAATTGTTCTCTTTTTATACAGAAAAGAAAGATAAACTGTTAAGGTTGTTGGTATGAGTTACTATGGGAAAGCTGGTAACTGTAGGAAAGAACAAGTTATGCTACACTTGTAGCATATGTGTGTGTGTAGATATGTGTGTGTGTGTGTGTGTGTGTGTGTGTGTGTGTGTGTGTGTGTGTGTGTGTGCGCGTGCGCACGCATGGCTGGCTCCCTGGCTGTTGGGAAACAGAGGTCAAGAGCAGCCCCCTGGGGTTTAGAGCAGCTCAGCTTGTTGAGGGAGACAAATACTCGGTCCCGCCCTGGGAAAAGCCTCGAAGGGCAATTCATTTATTTGAGAGAGAAAGCAAGTACATATACCCATTGGCCAGGTGGAAGGTCAAGGTAATCATTAACCCGAGCACAGAGCAACACAATGCATAGCCGCATGTTGACCTATAAACTATTTGATCACAAATGAAGAATTGCCATACAAGGTTTGATCACAAGCTTCACAATGCATATTTCCCCCGGGTGTAAATTCAGGCAACTCAGGGTAAATTACAAGCACTTCAGAGGAATGGGGAGGATGTGGGGGCAGTTGAGCAAGAACAAGAACATATGTGGTGGCTTTCAAGTTAGGCCAAACATAATGTACAGTAATTCATGGCCTTTGTTTCAAGGGGAGAGGAGAGGCATGTGTAGAAAGGTAGCCCCCTTTCTGGAGAAGCTATTCAACATTAGTTCAAGAGGTATGGGGAACCTGCCCTTCTCTAGACCTGAAGGGAGAGTTGGGGGTCAACCCTCTTGAGCCTCATGGAAACAATGCCCTGGACTTTCCAGGACAGTGAACCCTATTCTCCAAAAGGGAAGTTTGCCAAAATGTGCTGTATAAATATGTCCCAAGAAATGTGCTCAGTGTTCCATTCCAGTCCATGCCCTGGATGGTTCCAAGATTCCTTGCTTCTGAGTGTTTTCATTTCCCTCCCCTCCTTTGAATCCTTGCAGGAGCTGGACTCCTGCACTGCTGAGCCAGACTCCGGCACTGTGATGGTTATCTCTTGAGAAGGTAGGGACACAGAACTTTGGTGGTGGATATGGTATGGAACTATACTCTGTAATCTTACAATCTTGAAAACCCCTAAAATCACAGAGAAAAATGGCAACGTGAAAGAAAAAAAGAGTGAAAATGTTGCAAGGAGATCTCAATAGTCTGCCACTGTGTGTGTGATACCATTTACCATGCATGCATTACATGTACATATTGTTGCATTAAAAATCAAACAATAAATTGTACTATGCAAACAGGACCATAAGAATATATACATTCCCAGGAAAATGTGTAGACTTGTGTTTACAGAAGCAATACTCATAAATAAAATAGAAATGTTAATTGGCAATTAAAAAATCTTAATGTCCAGAATATATACATCTATTGAGATTATAAGTGTATAAACTACCTAAGATTTAGGAGGACAGGAGGAATAGAGAGTGACTGACAATATGTTGGGATTTTTTTTAATGGGATACAAAATATTCTAAAATTAAACTGTAGTCTTAAGTGTAAACAATCTTGTAAATCTTTAAAATATATTTAAAAGGCACCTGTAGCCCTGTTTCACCACTCATGATTTCCCCCTGCAGGTGGGGGATGAGGGACTTGAACCTACAACTTTGAGCACTGTACTGTGTGCGCTTAACCAGGTGCACCACTGCATGGTCCCCAATCTTGTAAATGTTTAATTTTTTTATATTCTCTTTATTTTTTTATTGGGTAGAGACAGAGAGGAAGTGAGAGAGAATAGGGAGATAGAGAAGGAGAGAGAGAGACACCTGCAGCACTGCTTCACTGTTTGTGAAGGTTTCCACCTGCAGGCAGGGACCGGGACTTGATCATAAATTTCTGACTAAACACTTTAAGGGGATGAATCACATGAAAACATGTGATTCACACCTAGAAAAAGAAATTTTACAAAATCAGAGCTTAAATGTTGAGGTTGGTTTCTATTTGTCCTCCTCTACCCACTCATACCTCAAAACTGAGCACATGCCTCCAGGGATATAACTCTGTGTCTTGCTTTGTTTTGTTTTGTTTTATCATTAAAGCAGGATTATCCTTCAAATAAATATTTATTAATCATTCACTATGATTTACCTACCACATTGACAAACATTCAAATATATTACTCATATTTCTGCTTTAGTTACTGCTTCTATGAATCTTTAGTGACCCAAACTTAAACTAGGTCAATAATGAATTACATATTCAACCCTATTTAACTATTATACTTGATGTAAAATTTCTAACTGGTTTAAAAATCACCTATGATTATGACTGCTTCACACCAAGACCCCATACATTTGTCTATGGGCTAAGTCACCTCTCTGCTAGATACTTAATTGTGGTTTCAGGCAGCAGACAAGGTGTCATTCTCTATTATCATGAATCACTTTTATCTAGAATGTTTTCTCTGCATAATTCAAATTTACTACAATTATAATCTATTCTGTAATGTGTGCAGAGTTAGAGAAATCAATTATGTGTAATTATTTATGGAGTTTCATGGTATACTATGTTTATTATTAGTAAATTTCTTGACAGTAAAGTCAAGAATAAAATATTTTTATTACACTGCTTCCAAACCACTCACCATAAAAAACAATATTACTCTTAACCTGCTTAATTTTTCTCTATAGTTTTTAAAGTAAAGTGCAATGTTTTACATGCATTTGTCATTTCAACTGTCTTCTCATGTAAATACTCTGAGAACAATAAATTTAATACTATTCACAGTTATATATCCAGCACCTTTACCATGTAATATTGTAGATTTTAAGTGATTAATACTTAGTGTATTTAACACTTAAGACACATAGGAAGAATATTATGATTGTTGACTGAACAAAATTAAAAACAGAATATAAAATTATTTTAAATGTTAACCTTTTCCTATTACAAGGTCTTTCTAATATCCTGATGACATCATCACCACAAATGCAAAATAAGATTAAGCCTTTTTTACAAGCATGGTAAACAACGTTTGGGGTTATCATTTACTACCACACTATGGTTATTTTAAATTTATTGCTTCATTATTGGTACAGTTGACTGTAACATAATGGTTATGATCTTATTCACATGGAATAAGAAAAGAGAAAATTTTATTTGAAGACACAGCTTACTTCTAATCAAAAGCCACATTACTGTTATATTTTCATTATAATAAATAAAATTTTATGATCTTTCAATGCAATTTTGATAAATATCCTCTTTGTAGTTAGTCATCTGAGACTCATATTTCTCATGCACACATTTAAACTAGAGCACTGCTCAGTTCAGCTTTGGCTTATGGTCATGCTGGGAATTGAACCTGACATCTCTGGTGCCTCAGGCACTAAAATCTTATTGTATAACCATTATACTATCTCCGCATGTTCCACTTTTATTATATATAATTTTATACTGCCCTACTTCCACCATCACCCCTTAAAGGAAAAATGCTTTCAATTCCTATTTTTTCCTTTTTAGCAACAAATCAAAAAAAATTTTTGCGTCTTCTTATTTTTTTAAGATGTAATAGCAAAGTAAGAATTAAGATAGTATTATAATTTCTATAGTTCTGATTCATTCTTATGAAAGTTTCCCTTAAAATTTACCCTATGGAAATTTGGGGGTTGATCTATTTCTCTTATTTTTTTAATATTTATTTATTCCCTTTTGTTGCCCTTGTTTTATTGTTGTAGTTATTATTGTTGTCGTCGCTGTTGGATAAAACAGAGAGAAATGGAGAGAGAAGGGGACGACAGAGAGGGGGACAGAAAGATAAACACCTGCAGGCCTGCTTCCCCACCTGTGAAGCGACTCCCCTGCAGGTGGGGAGCCAGGGGCTCAAACCAGGATCCTGTCTCCAGTCCTTGCTCTTCGAGGCACGTGTGCTTAACCCACTGCACTACCACCGGACTCCCTATTTCTCTATTTTAAAGAGTGACAGTACTGACAGTAACTACAGGAAATGACAACTGTGTCTCATTTTGAGAAAATTAGTTTCAAGTATGGCCCTCTAATTTTATGCTGAAGTGATCCACTGTGGTAAAGGAAGAGCTCAGCTCTAACTTATGGTGGTACAGGAGACTGAACCTGGGACCTTGGAGTCTCAACCATTATGCTATCTCCCCTGCCCAGGACAGCCTATTTAATTTCAACACAGTAGGTATTATGAAATAAGTTTATCTGCTTTAGATACAGGGAATCTGAATTAATCATCTTCCTCTTATGGTACTTCCAAAAGGAATTTCAGTATATACAAGTGACCTAGAACCACCAATATTGATAGAGAATAAATTACTAGCAAATACGTTTACACTGTTGCTCAATACAACCATTTCTTTGAAGCTTCTACTTTGAGTTCAACATTTAAGGTTGTCTACCTTTAAATATCACTCAGTCAGCCCATTTACACAGACCATGACTGGTGAGGGAGTATTTCTAATTTAATATTCTCACATTAAATTATGCTAGGAGAAAAAAGCATCCACATTATTGTAAGGATGCAAAACACTGATTAGTTCATCCTCAAAATGTTTAACAAGATCACAGCAGGAGACTAAGGGAAGTCTACAGAGAACAATCAAGCTCTTGCTAATTTCACCTAGCTTCACAAAATTATCACTAATGTACAAAATTACAACAGCAGTAATTTTATCCAATGGTTCACCCTCCTGTATGAGAACAGAAAATCTTTATCCAGGTATTTTGTAGAAGAATGATACTGATAAAAGATTCAACTTTTATGTTAATAATTTCCATAACCATGTTCAACACTTTTCACACAAGAATTTGGTAGAACTCTATATTCACATGGCTATAGTCATTTAAAATTTCATTAAATGCATTTTCTTGTCTACTCCAAGGCAGTAAAATGGGAAGGAGGGCAGTCTTTGCTGTGAGGCTTAGATTCAAGCCCCAACTTTGCACCTGCTAAATTTGCAAACCACTTTAACTCCTGGACTTACAGTTTTCTTTTTTATTAAATGTGTATAATGACTCTTATCTCCAAGAACTGGTACAAGAATGAAATAATGGGATTTGTGGAAAGGATGACCCTGGAAAGCTACTAAATAAACATGAAGGGATTGTGGGAAGATGGCGGCCTGAGAAATCGCTAACAGCGAGTGCTCTGATAGCATCGTCGGCAACGGTAGGATTTTCTGCCTTTAGCAGGCCAGTCAATAAGGGGGGGCACCAAAGAAGTGATTACAGTTTAATTTGGGTTAACAATTAGAGCAAAGGTGACACGGACTAGCGGGGTGCCAGAATTCCCAGGCGGCGCCAGGCAAGGCGAGTGCGCCGGGCATTGTCCTCCGCCCGCCCGGGAAGGCGGCTCCTCCGCCGGTTGCAGAGCGCTGCGGGCAGAGGACCCGGAGAGAGCACTTTAGCTCGGGGGCTGCCTCTTGGGAGTCACCAGGGTCCACCGCGACCCTGAGGGTGGATCCAAAGACTTCTTGAGTATA
This sequence comes from Erinaceus europaeus, assembly GCF_950295315.1. NCBI lineage: Eukaryota > Metazoa > Chordata > Mammalia > Eulipotyphla > Erinaceidae > Erinaceus > Erinaceus europaeus. Next base: position 95,523,152 of record NC_080172.1, read on the forward strand.
GCTCTCATTGGATCAAAGGACTTGGAGCTAGTTTTCATTTTTGAGAAATCCTTTAAAAAAGTCTGGAGGGCGGGGTTTCCCGGAAGATGGCGGATTGAGAAGCGGCTAGCCTTTGAATTCCGGACACATCTCGTGTAAACAATAGGATTTTCTGCCTTTAGCAGGCCAGCCAATAAGGGGCCATAACGGTCATACCAAGGATGTGTCTATAACTTAATTTGGGTTAAGAATTAGAGTAGGGGAAAAAATTCTTTTTTCTTCCTTTTAATTTTCAAGCATACATCCTTCCCGCCGCCCCCCCCCCCCCCCATAAGCAATGCCTGGGACCAGCTACTAGCAGGATACCCCATACCACCAAACAGGGTTTTTTTTTTTTTTTTTTAATTCACTGATACACATTTGGGAAGTTCCTCGCACTGCTCTTTAATTACAACTCTTCTTCTTATCTTCTCCCTTCTCTCTCTCTTATCTCTCTCTATCTCTCTCTTTTTTTTTCTTTTTTTTTTTTTTTTTTTTAATCTTGTCATACACTTCTTTCTTCTTTGCCTTTCTGAATTTGTGAATTACTTTGGGGAAGAAATCTGACCCAGAGTGGACTCTCTATGTGTCTATCTCTGCTCTAGTTCCCTTTACACTCTTGTTACCCTTAGAATATACACTGGATAGTAGATTTGCATAACTGTCTATTCTTGCTATCCTCTCTTCCTTTTCTCTTTCTTCACTGGGATTTGGTTACTATTTTTTCACGGACTGGAGAAATTGTTTGGCTAACTGGTAACGATTAAACTCCTTCAATACTTACTTCAGTCGCTACTGTATTTCCGGAGGTTGGTGAGTGCAATTGTCATAAAGGTATTTAGTACAGTGTTACTTGTGCTCAAAACACAACAACTGAGGAACAACAGAGCATAAAAAAAAAAGAGAGAAACACATAAATTAAAAAAAAAATGGGTAGATTAAAAACAAATAAAACTGCTACCCCAATGAATGAAGACAAGAGCCCAGAAGAAACCACAAATCAGTCAGAAGTAACCATAGATAAGAAAAGTATGCAAGCAATAATAAACTTATTAATCACAGAAATGAAAACAACATTGGAGGAAAGAAATGGCAGTATTAGGGAAACAACAGTTGAGACCCCCAAGGAAAATACTGATTATCTTGAGACAATTAGAGAACTGAAAGCTGAAATAGCTGTAATGAAGAAAGAAGCTGAGGCAAGGGAAAGCAGACTAACAGAAGCAGAAAACAGAATTAGTCAGACAGAGGATGAGTTAGAGAAAACTAAGAAAGAGGTGAAAGAGCTTAAAAAGAGATTGAGAGACACTGAAAACAACAACAGAGACATATGGGATGATCTCAAAAGAAGTAACATTCGTATAATTGGCCTGCCAGAGGAAGAAAGAGAGGAAGGGGAAGCAAACATTCTAGAGGAAATAATACAAGAAAATTTCCCAGACCTGAATAACAGAAAGGATATCAAGGTGCAAGAGGCCCAGAGAGTACCAAACAGAATCAACCCAGACCTGAAAACACCAAGACACATCATAGTCACAATGAGAAGAAGTAAGGATAAAGAAAGGATCCTAAAGGCAGCAAGAGAGAAACAAAAAGTCACATACAGGGGAAAACCCATAAGACTTTCTGCAGATTTCTCAACTCAAACTCTAAAAGCCAGAAGGGAGTGGCAAGATATCTATCGAGCCCTGAATGAAAAAGGGTTTCAACCAAGGATTATATATCCTGCTAGACTTTCATTCAAGCTAGATGGAGGGATCAAAACCTTCTTAGACAAACAACAGTTAAAGGAGGCAACTATCACCAAGCCGGCCCTGAAAGAGGTACTAAAAGACCTCTTATAAACAAGAACATCACTATAATACTTGTAATATATCAGAGTAAACAAATTGTTTTTTAGAACAATGGCACTACAATACATTAAATCCATAATATCAATAAATGTCAATGGCTTAAACTCACCCATCAAAAGGCACAGGGTGGGGGGATGGATCAGAAAACATAACCCAACCATATGCTTCTTGCAAGAATCACATCTGTCACAAAAAGATAAACACAGACTTAAAGTGAAAGGATGGAAAACTATCATACAGGCTAACGGACCACAAAAAAGGGCAGGAACAGCCATTCTCATCTCAGACACGATAGATTTTAAATTAAATAAAGTAATAAAAGATAGGCAAGGACATTACATAATGATTAGAGGATCAATCAGCCAAGAAGACTTAACAATTATTAACATCTATGCACCCAACGAGGGACCATCTAAATACATTAAGCATCTACTGAAGGAATTTCAAAAATACATCAATAGTAATACAATAATAGTGGGAGACTTCAATACCCCACTCTCACACTTAGACAGATCAACAAAGCAGAGAACCAATAAAGATACAAGAGAATTGAATGAAGAGATTGACAGACTAGACCTCTTGGACATTTTCAGAGTCCTTCACCCAAAAAAAATTGTATACACCTTTTCAAATCCACATAACACATACTCAAGGATAGACCACATGTTAGGCCACAAAGACAGCATCAATAAATTCAAGAGCACTGAAATCACCCCAAGTATCTTCTCAGACCACAGTGGAGTAAAACTAACATTTAACAACAAACAGAAAATTATTAAAAGTCACAGAATTTGGAAACTAAACAACATACTCCTTAAGAACCACTGGGTCAGAGATTCACTCAAGCAGGAAATTCAAATGTTCCTGGAAACAAATGAAAATGAAGACACAACCTATCAAAATATTTGGGACACAGCTAAAGCAGTACTGAGAGGGAAACTTATAGCCATACAACCACATATTAAAAACCAAGAAGAAGCTCAAATGAATGACCTTACTGCACACCTCAAGGACTTAGAGGAAGAGGAACAAAGGAACCCTAAAGCATCCAGAAGGACAAAAATCACTAAAGTTAGAGCAGAAATAAACAACATCGAAAATAAAAGAACCATACAAAAGATCAATGAAGCCAAATGTTGGTTCTTTGAAAGATTAAACAAAATTGACAAACCCCTAGCCAGACTCACCAAACAAAAAAGAGACAAGACTCAAATTAATAGAATTGTAAACGATACAGGAGATATGACAACTGACACCACAGAAATCCAGAGAATTCTGCGAAACTTCTATAAAGAACTATATGCCACCAAGCTAGAGAATCTGGAAGAAATGGAACAATTCCTAGAAACCTATGCACTTCCAAAACTGAACCAAGAAGAACTACAAAATCTAAATGCACCAATCACAGACAAAGAAATTGAAACCGTTATTAAGAATCTCCCCAACAACAAAAGTCCTGGACCAGATGGCTTCACAAACGAATTCTACAAAACTTTTCAGGAAACAGTTAATACCCATACTTCTTAAGCTATTCCATAAGATTGAAGAAACAGGAATACTCCCTTCCACCTTTTATGAAGCCAACATCACCCTGATACCAAAAGCTGATAGGGACTGAACAAAAAAGGAAAACTACAGACCAATATCTCTGATGAACATAGATGCCAAAATATTAAACAAGATCTTGGCCAACCGGATACAGCAACACTTCAAAAAGATTGTTCATCATGACCAAGTGGAATTCATCCCAGGAATGCAAGGCTGGTTCAACATCCGTAAATCAATCAATGTCATTCATCACATCAATAAAAGCAAAGCCAAAAACCACATGATTATCTCAATAAATGCAGAGAAAGCCTTTGACAAAATCCAACACCCATTCATGCTCAAAACTCTACAAAAAATGGGAATAGATGGGAAATTCCTCAAGATAGTGGAGTCTATATATAGCAAACCTACAGCCAACATCATACTCAATAGAGAGAAGCTGAAAGCATTCCCCCTCAGATCAGGGACTAGACAGGGCTGCCCACTGTCACCGTTACTCTTCAACATAGTATTGGAAGTTCTTGCCATAGCAATCAGGCAAGAGAAAGAAATCAAAGGGATACAGATTGGAAGGGAAGAAGTCAAGCTCTCACTATTTGCAGATGATATGATAGTATACATAGAAAGACCTAAAGAATCCAGTAGAAAATTACTGGAAGTTGTTAGGCAATATAGCAAGGTATCAGGCTACAAAATCAATGTACAAAAATCAGTGGCATTTCTTTATGCAAACACTAAATCTGAAGAAGAAGACATCCAGAAATCACTCCCATTTACTGTTTCAGCAAAATCAATCAAATACCTAGGAATAAAGTTGACCAAAGAAGTGAAAGACTTGTATGCTGAAAACTATGAGTCGCTACTCAAGGAGATAGAAACTGATACCAAGAAATGGAAAGATATCCCATGCTCATGGATTGGAAGAATAAATATCATCAAAATGAACATTCTCCCCAGAGCCATATACAAATTTAATGCAATACCCATCAAAGTTCCACCAAGCTTCTTTAAGAGAATAGAACAAACACTACAATCATTTATCTGGAACCTAAAAACACCTAGAATTGCCAAAACCATCCTAAGGAAAAGAAACAGAAATGGAGGCATCACACTCCCAGACCTTAAACTATATTATAAAGCCATCATCATCAAAACAGCATGGTACTGGAACAAAAATAGGCACACAGACCAGTGGAACAGAATTGAAAGCCCAGAAGTAAATCCCAACACCTATGGGCATCTAATCTTTGATAAGGGGGCCCAAAGGATTAAATGGAAGAAGGAGGCTCTCTTCAATAAATGGTGCTGGGAAAACTGGGTTGAAACATGCAGAAGAATGAAATTGAACCACTTTATCTCACCAGAAACAAAAATCAACTCCAAATGGATCAAAGACCTAGATGTCAGACCAGAAACAATCAAATACTTAGAGGAAAACATTGGTAAAACACTTTCCCATCTACACCTCAAGGACATCTTTGATGAATCAAACCCAATTGCAAGGAAGACCAAAGCAGAAACAAACCAATGGGACTACATCAAATGGAAAAGCTTCTGCACATCCAAAGAAACTATTAAACAAACAGAGAGACCCCTCACAGAATGGGAGAAGATCTTCACATGCCAGACATCAGACAAGAAACTAATCACCAAAATATATAAAGAGCTCAGCAAACTTAGCCGCAAAAAAGCAAATGACCCCATCCAAAAATGGGCAGAGGAAATGAACAAAACATTCACCACAGAGGAGATCCAAAAGGCTAACAAACATATGAAAAACTGCTCTAGGTCACTGATTGTCAGAGAAATGCAAATTAAGACAACACTAAGATACCACCTCACTCCTGTAAGAATGGCATACATCAAAAAGGACAGCAGCAACAAATGCTGGAGAGGATGTGGGGACAGAGGAACCCTTTTACATTGCTGGTGGGAATGTAAATTGGTACAGCCTCTGTGGAGAGCAGTCTGGAAAACTCTCAGAAGGCTAGACATGGACCTTCCATATGACCCAATAATTCCTCTCCTGGGGTTATACCCCAAGGACTCCATAACACCCAACCAAAAAGAGGTGTGTACTCCTATGTTCATAGCAGCACAATTCATAATAGCTAAAACCTGGAAGCAACCCAGGTGCCCAACAACAGATGAATGGCTGAGAAAGCTGTGGTATGTATACACAATGGAATACTATGCAGCTATCAAGAACAATGAACCCACCTTCTCTGACCCATCTTGGACAGAGCTAGAAGGAATTATGTTAAGTGAACTAAGTCAGAAAGTTAAAGATGAGTATGGGATGATCCCACTCATCAACAGAAGCTGACTTAGAAGATCTGAAAGGGAAACTAAAAGCAGGACCTGATCAAATTGTAAGTAGGGCACCAAAGTAAAAACCCAGTGGTGAGGGGTAGACATGTAGCTTCCTGGGCCAGTGGGGGGTGGGAGTGGGCGGGAGGGATGGGTCACGGTCCTTTGGTGATGGGAATGGTGTTTATGTACACTCCTAGCAAAATGTAGACATATAAATCAGGAGTTAATTAATATGAGAGGGGGAAATCAATTGTATGTCTCAAAGGTTCTCAAAAGACAAACTGAATCTTTTTAATAGATAGGCTACGTATTTGATATGCGGACTCTCTCAAAAGCCTAGACCAAGTAGATTAGAATCTTCCAACAGCACAGCTATATACAAGATACTGGGTACTGTACAGCAAACCATAACAAAGGGAATTTTCAAAGTTAACCCAATTAACAAATAATGTGATGATAATATTAACTATTGATTGTCTTTTTGAACCCTAAGACAGCAGGAACCTCACATCTTCACTATAGAGCCCCTACTTCCCCCAGTCCTGGAACCCTTGGATAGGGCCCACTTTCCCGTATGCATCTCCCAATCCATACCAAATAATATTGCATCCGCCGATCACAACCTAACCAAAGCAACGATTGCCATCTCAACATGCTTCACCTCAGAGTGTATCCAGAGACTTCACGTGTGGAATGACAACCCTTCAGCTTCATTACTCGGGTGAGACCTTTCCTTTTATAGTACACTCCAATTTCATCTCAGGTAGTTCAATTTCTAACAAAGTCCCATAACCTAGACATACACCAGTTTCTGTGAGAGAGAGCGTATGTGCACACGTATCCATAAACTACTGCAAAATATATACCTGAAAGCAGGATTACACTAGAGTTTGCAGTGAGTACCTCCCTAACACTTCCTCTCCACTATTCCAAACTTGGGATCCATGATTGCTCAACAAATTGTTTGGCTTTGTATGTTAACTCTCTTTTCAATCACCAGGTTCCAGATGCCACCAGGATGCTGGCTAGGCTTCCCTGGATTGAAGACCCCACCAATGTGTCCTGGAGCTCAGCTTCCCCAGAGACACACCTTACTAGGGAAAGAGAGAGGCAGACTGGGAGTATGGACCGACCAGTCAACGCCCATGTTCAGCGGGGAAGCAATTACAGAAGCCAGACCCTCTACCTTCTGCAACCCTCAAGGACCCTGGGTCCATGCTCCCAGAGGGCTAGAGAATGGGAAGGCTATCATGGGAGAGGGTGGGTTATGGGGATTGGGTGGTGGGAATTGTGTGGAGTTGTACCCCTCCTACCTTATGCTTTTGTTCACTAATCCTTTCTTAAATAAAAAATTTAAAAAAAAAAAAAAACATGAAGTGTTTTCCTTATTCAAGATGAGTATAGTTTTTTTTTCATTTTTATTATTTGTCATTAATATTAAATTACAGGATTGTAAGAATACAGGGTGTAGTTGCACCCATAACCAAAATTCTGTATCCCCACCATCCTATCTCCCAAAGATAACCACCATAGATATAGTTCATTTGCTTCTGACTTTGTTGTTATTGTTGTATTACAAGTCCATGTGTATCAGTTCTCTAAATACCTTATGTGACTTAACCCATCCGGTGGCATTCTTTTGATTCTACTAAAAATAATTACATCCAGTTCAGAATTAATAGGGAATTGAATAGTTTTATATCTATTAATAATAAAGTAGCAAAAAATTAATAAGGTAGTACTGGAGAAACACCTTTTGAAGTGTTATGTAATTCAATTTGGTTTCCAGAATGTAATATTGAAGCTGCTTTTGTTCACACTAATGCATTAGTCCAGTGTTAGAGAGAGAGGGAGAGATCACTGTCATTAAATAGCATACATTCAACACCAGACTGTCTGTTTATGACAATGAACCAGGAAGATAAAGCAGAATGAGGCGCTTCTAAAATCAGTGTTTGGAACTTGTGAGAACGTGGAGAAAACAAGGCCACAGCGCCAGAAGTTATGAGGTGCAGTGTCTGATGATTAGAGCACCAATTCAAATAAAATTAAAATGGCAGTTGTTATCCGGTGCTCATTGACAGAAATATGCATGTGATAGTCACCTCAAGTCTACTGATAACTAAAATTCTTCCATTAGAACCACAAATCATTCAGAAAGAATCAAAATATCAATAAAAGCACTTCCATTTTTTAAAGGCCTAAGGTTGAATCTAGTAAGACAAACTCAATTCCAGCTACAACTAAAGAAAAATGTGTTATTTTTTTTTCTTTTTGTAATTTTAAGTATTCATGCAAAATACACTTGACCCAAAACACCAATATTAACATGAAAATAACAATGGGATTTTCAAAGTTAACCTAATTGCCAAATAATGTGATTATATATAGCAATAACTATCTATTGCCTTCTTAAACCCGAAGACAGCAGGAACCTTCCCCTTTCTCTATAAAGCCCATACATCTTCCAGTCCTGGAACCTGTAGGGTGGGGCTCACTTTCCTGCATGCTTCTCTCAATTCATACCAAATGATATTGCATCTGCTAATCCCAACCTAAACAATGCAATGAGTACCACATTGGCATGCTTCACTTCAGACTATGTCCAGAGACGTCAGGTGTAGAATGTCAACCCTTCAACCTCATTACTCAGGTGAGACCTTTCCTTTCTCATAGGATTCTTTAATTCCATTTCAGGTGGTTCACTTCCTAACAAAGCCCCAAAACCTAAATATAGACCAGGTCCCATGAGATAGTACATATGTACACATGTATCCATTAATAGAAAAATAAATAAAATAACACAATCACAGGTAGAACTGGGTTTCAGTGTCTAGCTCCAGAGTTACTGTATTACGTTGCCCCTGTTCTAGTTCCTATTTTCCCTGGTTAAGTACTGAATAGGCATGCTGAGTAGTTGCATTATCATAGGACCCTTAGGTGTGTGTGTGTGTGTGTGTGTGTGTGTGTGTGTGTGTGTGTGTGTGTTCTTGAATTTAATCAGTTCAATCATACTAGGGCTGCAAGCTTTCATGGACTCCTATTTTCTTCAGGATGTTGCATTTCCCCCTAAGCTAAATGTGGAAGAGAAAAGACTGTATCCATATGTAAGAACTTCAGAAGTACCCCCAGAAGATCTGCCTTCTACTCAAGCATTAAGCCTTTTCACATAATTTGCTAGATAGAAATATCTGATAGTAGCCAAGCTGCAATATTCTAGTTATATTCCTAGAGAATATAAACAATGATACAGTCATTAACCAAATTGGTGAGATGGGGGAAATGGCTTTCTTGGAGTAATGGTTGCAGCTTTTGAGGAATAATTCCAAAATCCTAAAAAAAAAAAAAAATGAGTGGTATTCCTGAAGAGTAAACTAGTTCTGCATTGTATAGCAAAAAAAAAACAAGAGGAGTGTGATATCACTGAATACTTTTTTGCTAACAGGAAAGACAGTGGGAGGCCACCTTGAAAAGATGTGTGAAACCAAACAAATGCTGAAGAGTTAGGGTCTGAAAGAGCAACTGAAATGTCAGAACAATTCTAAATGCTATATAGTATGGGTGGAGAAGGCAAGCGAAGACCGGTCATGAGAATGATTTAAGCTTTCTTCTCCAAGATGGTTGTTTTTGGAATTAATTTTATTTCACACAGATATAGTGGGGAGTGTGGTGGGGGAGAAAAAAATGAGCATAGGCTTCTTATTGGTAGAGCAATTTCTCTGAAGTGATAACTCATCACTTATTAATGTGTAGCTACAGCTACCCTACAGTCGCAGCAATGAGCAGTCTTCTCAGCACATAGTTAAATACATGTTGCTAGAAACAGCGTGTCCTTCCCCTACTAATAATGCTAATTTATAGACTGGAGCTTAAAAGTTTGATATTGTAGGAAGCAGCAGAAAATGTTTTGTGCTTTTTTTTTTCTCTGTCAAGAGAGCCTTTACATGGAAGTTGACAAATAACGGTTATGACTATAGCAACAAATCACTTTAAATAGTAACTCTAATGTACAATATGAAGGCTCTAAAGAGTCTTTTGTTTAAGCTCAAGGCTTTATTACCAATGAGGCATATATTATTTTCTTTTTATTTTTTTGTTGTTCCCATTGAAAGCCTTTTGGGAATCTGGTATCAAAACTAATGTTCCTTTCCTACTCAGACCATGAGTTGCTTGAGGTCTGACCCATAATGAATACTCAAGAAATATCTACTGAATGAAAATTCCCCTGGTCCTTTGCATATGTTGCACAGTATTAAAATTAAATTACCTGAGTTACTTTTCATCTATCAGTGTGATTTTTTTACCCATTATTGTAAAAAAAAATGCTGTTGCTGTTGTTGTTTTTAAATAAACCCCAAAATTAATCCTTAATACAATTATATACAATATGAGGTATATAATTACCATCTTTTCCAGAAGGCATAAATGGTTAGAAAAAATAATAATGACAGGGGGCTGGAGAGATAGCATAATGGTTATGCAAAAGACTTTCAGACCTGAGGTTCTGAAGTCCTAGATTCAATCCCCAGCACCACCATAAGCCAGAGCTGAGCAGTACTCTGGTCTTTCCCTCTCCCTCTCTCTCTCATTAAAAATAAATAAGTAAAACATTTTTAAAAGAACTAATTACAGATAGATAAAAGGTTAAACCCAATTCTCAGGTCAGAACTCCCCAGACTCCTGGAATTCCCTAAGTGCAGAGTAAAGCATACTACTACTAATAATATACTAAGGTTTCTTTTCTTGTTAATGTAGGTAACTTGAAAAAACACTTGCTAATTGAGTTAGTTGTGAGGGAAAATAACTGGAACCCAGGAGTGGGACCTTTGGAGAAATCCAAGGTTGGAGAACATGTAGAGATTTGAGAAGGCATGGACACTCTCTGGCCTTCCCCAGCTACATTGAGTAAAGTATCTCTTTCATCTGATGTTTACTTGACATCTTTTTAGTCATCCAGTGATCTAGTAATGGGCTCCTGTCCACTGTGAACAGTTCCTAGAAGTTTAACCAAACTGAAAAAGGTCAAGGAATTTATAACTTTTTGGTTGGAAATACAATTAGCATGCCTGAACTTACAAACAGCATCTGAAGTAGAAGACACTTTTGAGAGACAAAACCCCTCAAATCGTGGAATCTGATGGTTTCTGAAGGCAGATAGTATATGAATTGAGTTAAATTCTCAAGCTGGTGTCTAAACAATCCTTGGTGTGAGAAAAATTCCACATGCTCACACTGGAATTGAGTCCAAGGAACCTGAGCGTTATCTTCTGAAATTGAAAGTATAAACCAGAAGATCCAAGAAATAGTGCTATTCAGGAGAAAAGTAAGTCCCAGCTCAGCAGCTTTGGAAAGTCCCTAAAAAATAGTCAATATTGACTGAAGCCAGAGGATGCAACCTCCCAGGAGTGAGTTCTTCAAGGAAAAAGGGAAGCTAAATTGAGAATTCCAGAAAGGATAACATAAAACTGATTCATGGTAATTTTAGGTAGATAGTTCACTGAAACAAGAAACTAGGAGCATTCTTCACAGAGTGGCAGAGAAATATCAATTTTAAACCCAGAGAAAAAAGAATTGCAATGCCAAAATACCATTTACAGTTTCTCAATACTAGAAACCTGATCAGATTAACAGAATTGTTACTTATTGACTTGGAAGACTGGAAAGTAGAGGGTGAAAAGAAATGGAAGAAAGAATTAGAGTTGTAATGTGTTCATCTTTACAAAAAGGGGAGCTAGTACTGCCCAGTAGGATAAGAAAAGAAAATATTAAAATGTTTTGTGAGGAACTGGCAGTGGCACACCCAGTGAGCATACACATTATCATGCTCAAGGTCCCAGGTTCAAGCCCACTTCAACACCTGCAAAAGGAAAGCTTCACTACCTACAGGTGAAGCAGCAATGCAGGTGTCTCTCTTTCTCTTTCTCTCTTTATTTCCCACTCCCCTCTCAATTTCTCTCTGTCCTATCAAATAAATATTTTAAGTTATTTTTCAATACCAGAGATAACCTATATAGAACAATTAATGTAATTATAATTATATAATTATGAGGAGGTAAAGAGTAGTATAAGTAAATCAATCCTAACTTAGCGTATCAAGAAGGAAATTGAATTTTTAATTAAGTAAATCAAAAAATGGTAGAATGTGTGCACACACAGACTCTACCTAATTGACAAAGGTACTACTTTCAGTTTTGAATTTATAATGGTGTGAAAACAAAGTACATTCTATAGAAATCAATTCAGTAGAAATCAAATTCAATTGATTTCGAACTTTGATCTTTTTCCAGGCTAGCACTATGTGGTACAACACTCTCTCATGATGGTGGGAAATGTCTGTAAAGCCATAAGTTTCACCGATGTGATCGAGAGAGTAAACGAAAACAACTGATACTTGATAGTACATTGTGTTGTGATATTGTGTTCTATAAATTCACCCCTGATCATGTCTACAAAATGTACCAATTCAGTATACATATAACTCCATGATAAGGGAAGGAAGATGTATGCAGGTACACTTCATTTTAATTGCGCTTCACAGATACTGCATTTTTTACAAATCGAAATTTTATGATATTTACCTGTGTCAAGTAACTCTACTGGCACTCTTTTTCCAATGGCTTGTGTTCACTTGTGACTGTCAAATGTTGATAATTTTTGTGATATTTCAAATTTTTTGATATATTAATATTTGTTGAAGTGATTTATGACCTCTGGTCTTTAACGTTATCCATGTCATTCTTTAGGGTATGCCACAAACCACACCATATGAGGCAATTCACTCCTCTATCTATCTGTCTTCAGGTTTCTCTGGGATACAACAGTATTAAATATTAAAGCTAAACCAATTAACAATCCTACAATGACCTTTAAAGTGTTTTAAGTGCAGGGGTCCACATCTCTCACATTGAATCAACAGCTAAAAATGACGTTTTATAAGGAAGGAAAACCAAAAGCCAGGGTAGACCAAAAGCTAAACTTCTTTCACCAAACATCCAAGTTGTAAAGGCAAAGTTTTAGTCCATTGACTACAGAAATAATAAGATGTAGAGAAAGTTGTACAGGTCTAAACAGAAGATTAAACTGACTACAACTGGTGTAGTTTACCAACTACAATGATCTCTTAAGTCAGAGACAGAATGTTTTGTTAGGTTCAGGGTTTTTTGTTTATTTGTTTGTTCTTGTCATACAAGTTTGCTATTGGGGCTTCTGTGCCTGCATAATTATAGTGCTTCCAGAGGAGACTTTTAAAATTTTTTTTTAAGATAGAAGCTGAGATAGACATGTTGAGAGAAAGAGACCCACCACAACAGTGCTACAATGCTTATGAAGCTTCTTCTTTGCATGGTGCTCCCATGTGGTGACCAAGGACTCAAAGCTCGGTTCCATTATATGGTAAAGTGTGTACTCTATCAAGTGAGCTGTCTCCTACCTAGATTTCACCCTACCCACCCCCTCGGCATGGTTCTGTCTTTGATTCTATGAAGCCTAAGAGAGATGAGGAGCTTCAGAAGATTTTAAAGTTAGTTCAGGAAGTATAAAGAAAAAAATGATCTTCATAACGTCAAAGTTCAAGGTGAAGTATCAATGTAGAGGCTGCAGCAAGTTATTCAGATCTAGCTGAGACAGCTGCTAAAGGTGCCAACATATAAAGCCACAATACTAATTATACTCTTCCCTACTTCTGAAGGTGACCAACTTTTAACCATTTCTGTCTTTACTCTTCAAAATTCTCTATTTCTATGATATTGTAGCTTCTTACCATAAATTATTCTGTATTGCTGGACCCTTTCAACTACATGAAATATTATTCCAGTAAGATTTAGTGTGTGTCAAGGTATGAATGAAGGAAATATTCCATAGTATTTCTCCTTCACAACTAATGCAAAATGAGTGTGCTTAAATATTGCTCTGATACTGGCTACTAAAAGTGACCCATACGATGTGTGACCTCACCTCAAATAAGCCCTAATGCCACAAAATGATACACTTTCATTTTATGAAACAAAAAGTTGATTCAACACATATCATGTAAATTAGCACAAGAAGAAAAGAGTGTAATTCAAATCACAGAATGCCAAAAAGAGTTTCCCTCATATGAAAGCATTTAATGTTTTGAGAAATATATGCAATGTTTTTAACCATATGAAAGTTAAAATATAGTGTTACATAAGGAGGATTTTTTTTTTTCCCCAGAACACTGCTTGGCTCTGGCTTATGGTGGTGCAGGGGAATTGAGCCTGGGACTTTGGAGGCTCAGGCATGAGAGTCTCTTTGCATAACCATTATGCTATCTACCGCTGCCATATACTGCTACATAAGTATAATATTTATGGTAGAAATAATTCTGCACCCCATGCACTGATACACCCAATGCATCAGCAGATACGGCAAATCTAAAGACTGTCAGCAGAATTCTCAACTCATTTCAGTCTCAGATGAATGAGTTTCATGAGGTAGCATTTCAAAAAGCTAAGCAAAGAAAAGCTAGATACATCAGAGTCACTAGCTTGAATTGTACCTGGGAGTAAACTACAACCAGAGGACGAAAACAATGGTTTCCCTCCTGTGGCTCGGTTTATTAAGAAACTAAACCTTACTTAATTTCTGAGTTGCAATTTCAAAACTTCATTTTCAGGTAGTTGCATTGCAGCAATCTAACATTAAGAAAACCTGGACAGATAAAAAAAAAATGATACTGTTTAGTAAAGTATTTAAATTAAGTCAATTTTATAATGGTCTACCTGACTTAAGAAAGCCTATCCTAACAGCAAATTGTCACTAGATCTGTCACTAAACTTCTAATCACTTTTTGTGTCACCTGAGATTGAAATGGAAGATAAATCATAAGGAAATGTTGACATTAATAAGTATTATTTCCTATCTCCCCCTTTCTCTCATTTCTGGCTATCTCTGTCAAAAAATAAAGATAATAAAAAAATTAAAAAGTAAATATTATTGATAGTTAACAAAAAAACAGCAGTGCTGATAAAGCAATCTGCACAATAGAAAGTTAGCAGAAGGGAGTTGGGCGGTAGTGTAGCTGGTTAAGCACAGGTGGCACAAAGCGCAAGAACCAGAGTAAGGGTCCTTGTTCCAGCCCCCATCTCCCCACCTGCAGGGGAGTCGTTTCACAAGCGGTGAAGCAGGTCTGCAGGTGTCTATCTTTCTCTCCCCCATTCTGTCTTCCCCTCCTCTCTCCATTTCTCTCTATCCTATCCAACAACAACGACATCAATAACAATTACAACAATAAAACAAGGGCAACAAAAGGGAATAAATAAATAAATAATTTTTTAAAAGAAAGAAAGTTAACAGAAACAGATTTGACTCTCAGGTTAAGCTATGAAATAAGAAATCTCGATACATCTCCATTAGAGCCTCACTCTTATAATACCCCATAATCTATTACCTTCACCCTGCAAGGTCAACCAATGCTGTAACTATCTGAAATACATGCATCTCTATGTTTGGGATTTAACTACAACAGCAAGAGAAACAAAGGCAAAATGATCAAATAGGACTACAGCAAGCTAAAAAATACTTTTGCACAGCAAAAGAAACTCTCATCAAAATAAAAAGGCATCTTACTAAATCAGATAAGATACATGTATATCAGACTTCCTTCAGGTGGGCTAATGTCCAAAGCATACAAAGAAATCATTAAACTCAGAAAATATCAGATTTTTATTTTACTTTTTTTTTTTTGGCCTCCAGGATTATCGCTGGGGCTCAGTTCCTACACTATGAATCCACTGCTCCTGGAGGCCATTTTTTCCCATTTTTGTTGCCCTTGTTATTATTGTTACCATTGATGTTGTTACCATTGATGTTGTTGTTAGGACAAAGAGAAATCAAGAGAGATGGGGAGACAGAGAGAGAAAGAGAAAGATACACACCTGCAGACCTGCTTCACTGCTTGTGAAGTAATTCCCCTGCAGGTGGGGAGCCAGGGGCTCAAACCAGGACCTTTACTCTGGTCCTTGCGCTTTGCACCACCTGCACTTAACACCTGACTCCCTTCTGTTAACTTTCTATTGTGCAGATTACTTTATCAGCACTGCTGTTTTTTTTTGTTAACTATCAATACATTTTTTTAAATTTTTTTATTATCTTCATTTTTGACAGAAATAGCCAGAAATGAAAGGGGGAGATAGGAAATAATACTTATTAATGTCAACATTTCCTTATGATTTATCTTCCACTTCAATCTCCCCCTTTCTCTCTTTTTTTCTTTCTTTCTAAGTTTCAGGTGACACAAGAAAAGATTTTAAGTTTAGTGACAGATCTAGTGACAATTTGCTGTTAGATAGGCTTTATAAGTCAGGTAGGCCATTATCAAATTGACTTCATTTAAATACTTTACTAAACAATATCAGTATTTTTTTATCTGTCCAGGTTTTCTTAATGTTAGATTGCTGCAATGCAACTACCTGAAAATGAAGTTTTGTGAGAAAGATAGAGAGACACCCACAGCAATTTTGCTACTTATGAAGCTTCCCTGCTGCCACTGTAAGTGGGGACCAAGGACTTGAACCAAAGTCATTAACATACTGTAGCATATATACTCAGCCAGGTGCATCACTCCCTAGCCCTCTTCTCTTTTTTATTTTAACATGCATTTATTTGATAGGACAGAGAGAAATGGCAATGGGAAGGAGAAAGAAAGACACCTGCAGCACTATCTCACTGTTCATGAAGATTCCCCCTGCAAAAGGAAAGATATCTGATTTTTAAATGAGAAGATTTATCTTTTTTTAATTTATTTACTTATGAGAAAGAGAAGAGAAAGAAAGGACCAGACATTACTCTGGTACACATGCTGCCAGGAATTGAACTTAGGACCTCACGCTTGAGAGTCCAGTGCCTTATCCACTAAGCCACCTCCCAGACCACAAAAGAGAGGTAGGATTTGAACCAAGTTCTACCCTTCATGCCTGCAACTGTCCTTTTATTTATTTTTTCCTTTTCCTTGTTGTGGGACCACTTCCTTCTCAATCACTCCCCCCTTGTGCCCATCCTTATGCTTTGCACCATGTGCGCTTAACGCACTGCTCTACTGCCCGGCCCCCAACAAATCTTTCAAAAGTTTTATTTATTTATTTATTTATTTATTTATTTATTTTATTATCATCATCATTACTATTTTTTTACCACAGCACAGCTCAGTTCTGGCTTCCAGTAGTGCAAGGCATTGAACCTGGCACTTCCGCCAGGGTCTCCCCGGGAGCCACCAGGGTCCACTGGGTAAAGCCAGGATGGTTTTGGGGCTAGGTAGATGGATATCATAATGGTTATGCAATGGAACTTTCTTGTCCGAGGCTCCCAAGTCCCACATTCAATGCCTACCTTCCATCAGATCTGAGTAAAAAAAAAAAACAAAAACAAAAAAACATTGCTATGTGTGGTTTATGATGGTGCTGGAAATTGAACCTCGGGTCTTTGAGCCTAGAAGATTTATCTTAATAGCTGCTTCTCCAAAGATATACAGATGGCCAGTAGACAAGTGAAAAAAATGACCATCATCTCCTTTTAGATAGATGCAAATTAAAACAATGAAATATTACTTCATGCCTGTGAAAATGGATAATCAAAAGACAAAAAACAATGACCATTAGAGGGACTATGGAAAGAATATATATATATATAAAATCTTATTATATGATTTATATGTTGTTAGTAATATATTTATATATAGATAGTGGGAATGTAAATTTGTGCTGTCATTATAGGAAAAAAGCAAGGTTACTATTCAAAAAATATTATGATCCAGTTACCCCACTTCTATGTAATTGCAAAAAAAAAAAAATACACTAGTTCAAAGAGATAAACTCACTACCATGTTGGTGGCAGTACTGCTTATAATAGGAACTGGAAACAATCAAAATCTTCATCTACTGATGAATGAATAAAGAGAATGCAACATATATACACAATGGAATGATGAAATCCTGCCATTTGCAACTACATAAATAGATTTAGAATATTAGGTGTCATTAGAAGGAAGGGGGAATGTAAGGGTTAATTCTGCTGAAAGAAAGAATTGGACTTACAATGGTGAATTCAAATAGTATAAACCCATATTGATTTTCAATGATGCATACCTGAAGCCTACATGTTGTAAGGCAAAGTTACTTCAATTAAAAAATATACAAGATACTGGATACTGTACAGCAAACCATAACAAAAGGACTTTTCAAAGTTAACCCAATTAACAAATAATGTGATGATAACATTAACTATCTATTGTCTTTTTGAACCCTAAGACAGCAGGAACCTCACATCTCCACTATAGAGCCCCTACTTCCCCCAGTCCTGGAACCCTTGGATAGGGCCCACTTTCCCGTATGCATCTCCCAATCCAAACCAAATAATATTGCATCCGCCGATCACAACCTAACCAACGCAACGATTGCCACCTCAACATGCTTCACCTCAGACTGTGTCCAGAGACTTCACGTGTGGAATGACAACCCTTCAGTTTCATTACTCGGGTGAGACCTTTCCTTTTATAGTACACTCTAATTTCATCTCAGGTAGTTCACTTTCTAACAAAGTCCCATAACCTAGACATACACCAGTTTCTGTGAGAGAGCTTATGTGCACACGTATCCATAAACTACTGCAAAATATATACCTGAAAGCAGTAGTACACTAGAGTTTGCAGTGAGTACCTCCCTAACACTTCCTCTCCACTATTCCAAGCTTGGGATCCATGATTCTTCAACAAATTGTTTGGTTTCGTATGTTAACTCTCTTTTCAATCACCAGGTTCCAGATGCCACCAGGATGCTGGCCAGGCTTCCCTGGATTGAAGACCCCACCAATGTGTCCTGGAGCTCAGCTTCCCCAGAGACACACCCTACTAGGGAAAGAGAGAGGCAGACTGGGAGTATGGACCGACCAGTCAACGCCCATGTTCAGCGGGGAAGCAATTACAGAAGCCAGACTTTCTACCTTCTGCAACCCTCAATGACCCTGGGTCCATGCTCCCAGAGGGCTAGACAATGGGAAAGCTATCATGGGAGGGGGTGGGTTATGGAGATTGGGTGGTGGGAATTGTGTGGAGTTGTACCCCTCCTACCTTATGTTTTTGTTCATTAATCCTTTCTTAAATAAAAAATTATATATATATATATATATATATATATATATATATATATATACATCTCTCCTAGATGTGACTCTTGTCTTCTCCTAGGTCCAGTTATTCACAGAAGCATTAAGGTCGGATTGTGAGAATCGAAGTAATGCATGTAGAAGCATGAATGATAATGCATTTATGAATATTTATATGCAACATGTCTGAGAACTAGTAAGATCCAAACACAAAAGAACATGCTGGGTCTATAAATTAATGGTAACAGGACCTCTTACTTCTGGGTAATAAACAAGGACAATAAAGAATGAAGAATGTCTTAGGGAGGGGAAACTGAGGAAGAGAGATGTTAGCACTCTTGTTTTCTAGAAAAAAACAAAATACATAAAAATTCTTACTGTAATTTAGACCAGTAGAAAACTCAATATTATTTTTTCCTAAAATAACTTAATTTCTTCACCTTCCACATTTAAGTCGTTGATCAAGCTTCTTTTTTAAAATTTTTTTAATATTTATTTATTCCCTTTTGGTGCCCTTGTAGTTATTATTGTTATTGATGTTGTCGTTGTTGGATAGGACAGAGAGAAATGGAGAGAGGAGCGGAAGACAGAGTGGGGGAGAGAAAGATAGACACCTGCAGACCTACTTCACCGCTTGTGAAGCGACTCCCCTGCAGGTGGTAAGCCTGGTGCTCAAACCGGGATCCTTCCACTGGTCCTTGCGCTTTGTGCCACATGCACTTAAACCACTGCGCTACCGCCAGACTCCCTAATCAAGCTTAACTATATATGTCATGCATTGCTTCAGGACAGCTTAAGATTAAATTACCCTCAGCAAATTATATTGTTTCACTAAATGCTTCCACTTGCATGTTTTATTATTTGTAACTATGATGTATAATGAGTTCAGAATTTAACATTTTGGTTTAATCACAGAGTAACACAGCGTACAAAGTAGAATCGAAAAAATAACTTTTTATACTACTGTACTTATTCTGTCAGGGCCAACTGCAAAGTGACAAATGAATTATGTTATTGATTATGCATTTATATTGATCTGGTAAATATATTGCTGAACTGTTAACAGAATGTCAGCCATTGACTTACAAATACATATTTCTAGCTATATTATACTAAAACATAAAACATTTCCTGAGCTAGTGAGAAATTTAACCCAGATCACTAGTAATTCCTCTTTCTGTTAACCAACTGGTAATTCTTTTAAAAAGCTTTTTTTTTTTAACTCCACAACTGTAAAATTTACATGGAGAGCAGTGACATTACCACTACTGCCCTACTTAATACAGAAAGTATATACTTAAATTTATGATTGTTTTCTTTACAGAGTTACATAGTGTACAATGTGACATATAAAATCTAGACTGGGTTTTTGAGACCAGATTAGCTGACAAAAGAATCCCTAAGAAGCCATTATGTAGTAAATTCAATAACAAACATATTGGACAAAATATTAAGAGAACTGTAATATACTAACCTCAAGCAATCCCATTAGCTATGACTCCTCAGAATTCAGAATGTTAGGTGGGTCAAGCAATATTCAGGAAATAACAAGGAAGTATAAGAGCTTCTTTAATGCTCAGATACTTGACATATTGAGGATAAAGAGGTATAAATGCCAACATGACCAGATCAGAAATTATTACCATACTCATCTAGAGCTATGCCATATGGAAAATTCTTGCCTATTTTAACTGGGCAGGTGTGAAGAAGAAACTTTCTAGAATAAAGGTGAGGAGAAAGACACAAAAACACAGAAAACAATAGTCATTTTAATCTAGGTTACCACATACCCAAGATCTGACAAATGTTAGAAATTTTTCTTCACTTTTGGTGGTGGAAATGGTGTTTATGTACACTCCTATTAACTTTTAGTCATATAAATCACTATTTAATTAATATGAGAGGGGGAAAATTTATTGAATGTCTCAAACTTTTTAATGCACAGACCATAGGCTGAGTCATGCAAAATACTTGAAATCCTAATTCCTAAAGGTAGACATTTCAGTCAAGAAATTAAATGGACTCCAAACTATGACCATTAATTTACCAGGGCACAGGCTAGTAATAATGGAGAAAATTTTACATTTGTATGAGTACTGAAGATAATTCAGAATGAATCCTGCCTTAACTTAGCAGCAGGATTTGGTCATACTATATAAATTTAAGTCAGAGACTAAAGATTAGAAATAAATTCTAGACCCCTAAGCAACATATTTTACAAAGATCACCTTCACTCACTTTCCTACATTAATACATTCCTTTTCCTCATGAATTCTAATACTCTTTTTTTCCTGCTAACTACAGCTGTCAGGAGTCATATATAGTAAGTTAAAACCTAGGAATGTTTTTGAGATGACAGAAGGTGAGAACAGTTTTCTCAGTAGTCAGAAATTGAAGAAGGTAATATACATGTAAGAGAACAAATCTGTATGCCTCTATCAGTTTTTTTATTAACAAAGAGAAATTTCTGAAAGGCCAAGATTCAACATCTCCACTAACAAGTGTCAACCTTTTAGAATAAAAAAAGGAAGAGTTTAAGGAGATGACACAAAACACAAAGCTAGCTCTTAAGATCACAAGTGAAGCTAGTTTGTCTTTTTTGTTTGTTTGTTTGTTTGGTTTTACTTGGCAATTTTAATTTTAAAAATTTTTTTATTTTATTTCAACGAGATACATGTACACAGACACAGAAGAAAAAAAGTACCATTCAACTCTGACTTTTGGTGGTGCCAGGGATTGGACCTGGGATCTCTAGGACTTCAGGCATGAAAATATGGTGTACAAGCCACCATGATGTCTACTCTTCCCTTTCTTGGTAATTTTATGATTTAGTAATAATTTTATGATTTAGTAATTTAATGATTGACAAGATTGTGGCATAAGAGGGGTACAATTCCATACAATTACCACCACCATCAGAGTTCTATATCCCCTCCCCTCCATGGGAAGTTTCTTTATCCTTTATCCCTCTGGGGGTATGGACCAAAGATCTTTATGGGGCACAGAAGGTAGAAGGTTTGGCTTCTATAATTGCTTCTCCACTGGACATTGGCATTGACAGGTCTATCCATACCCCCCAGTCTGTTTCTGTCTTTCCCTATTAGAGTAGGGCTCTGTTGGTATGCATCTAGTTCTGCTTCTGGGATCTAGTTCTGCTTCTGTTACATTGCTTGACATTGTGGTCTATTTACATGGTCTTTTCTGTTACATTGGTTTGGTCTCACTCCCCCCACCTCCGGGAGATTTGATTTAGCCCTTGCTAGTTTCAGGCTTCTCCCTTCTCCCCACCCCCTACCCTACGTACTTCCTGAGTTCCTGATGCTGCTGCTGGAGGAGAAAGATGGAGGAGCACATGGTGTGGTGATTAGGTGATGGACTGTTTGCCTGCTCGTGAATAAAGATTAACCTGCGTTCTCAGTTCAGCCATGTGTTTCTGGTCATCTGTTACCCGCCCATGAAGCCAGCCCGGAGAAAATGACAGGGCTCTGGAGTGGTGGGGTTGGTGAAGTTGTCTGCCCACATTGGTGAGGTTGTCTGCCCAGGGAAGTTAGGTTGATATCATGGTAGCATCTGCAATTTGGTGGCTAAAAAGCATTAAGATCTAAAGCAGGGTATCCTTGGATTTCCATATAGACATGATAGGACTAGACCTCTAGCAGATCCCTCTCTCCACCATCAGTGGTCATCTCCATCAGAAAAAACATCAAAAAACCTCTTATGGGTCTCTACAGGACATTGCCCTCAATATAGAACAATAGTGGTAGAAATTGCCCCACTCTCCCAAGGGAGGCTGGGTCAACATAGTCTACCACTGGAGGAAAACTGGTCCTGAAATGAGAGCAGCCTAGAATGTTCCTAGCTATGACCACAGAATGTGAGCTCAGACTGACAGGGAATGCAGAGGTCGCACAGGCTCCTGTGCTAAATATGAATAGACATGGGCCCAAGGTCTGATCGATGGGGTTTATTGATAATGGTATTTATATACTTTTCTCAAATTTGGGGAGTTTCTCTCTGCCCTTATCCAGCTTTCTAGTCCTATCCTCAACTCTGACACCATCTTCCCAGACAATACTCCTAGCCCACCTTCATGTTAGCTGTTGGGCTTAGCCAAAAATTAGTAAAGTTATGGGCTTCTTAAAATAACCTAACATAGACTTCCTAGCTCCTTCCAACATGAAGACCAAAAGTTTTATCTGCTATATTCTTACCTTTTGGTTATTGATTATTAAACAATTTGTTCTGCTTTATAGTTTGTGGTTTTACTACATCAGCTTATAAAGAATGAGCATAGCATTTTGCATATATCTTTACTAGCCAAAAACTAGTGAGCATTTCATGAATATATTCACAATACATAAGCATCACTTGATAAAACATTGCTAGCTGATGCCAACCAGACTTCCCTGGACAGACAATCCCACCAATGTGTCCTTGAGCTCTGCTATCCCAGAGCCCTTCCCCACTACGGGAAGAGAGGCAGGCTGGGAGTATGGATCAACCTGTCAAGGCCAATGTTCAGCGGGGAAGCAATTACAGAAGCCAGACCTTTCACCTTCTGCATCCCACAATGACCTTGGGTCCATACTCCCAGAGAGCTAAACAATAGGAAAGCTATCAGGGGAGGGGATGGGATACAGAGTTCTGGTGGTGGGAATTGTGTGAAGCTGTACCCCTCTTATCCTATGGTTATGTCAATGTTGCCTTTTTAAAAATAAAAAATTTAAAAAAAAAAACATTGCTAGCAGGCTGTGGAGATAATATAATAGTTATGCAAGATGGTCATGCCCTAGCCTCTGAAATTCCAGGTCCAATCAGCACTATTATCAGCCAGAGATGAGCAATACTTCAATATAAACAAACAAACATTACTAGCAGAAACAATTTTACTCCATTACTACCCAAAATAAGACCTAGTGTACAGAATACAAAGATTATATTCACAATTTTAAGGACAAAAATGAGGTAGCAAGAATGCTGACAAAATAAAAAGTAAAAATGAATAAATAAATAAACTGACAAAATCCTCAGCTTTAAACAATATTTAGAGATAACTAATATCTACAGGCCTACATAACAAGGGGTAAAATTTGTAGCATTTTTAGAAAAGAACTGACACCCTCTAAAGTAGAGTTGAAGGGCAGGGAACAGTCCAATGGTTACGCAAAGAGACTCGCATGCCTGGGGCTCTAAGTTTCTAGGTTCAATCTTCTGTACCACCATAAACTAGAGTTGAACAGTGCTCTGGATTTTTTTTTAAAAATTAATGAATAAAATTAATGAATGGGAAAGAAACTTTTCCTCAGAAAACTAAATAAATTGTAAATATTTATTCATAAAACAACAAAAATGTAGAAATGTAAAAAGTAGAAATGATAAGTTTTCTTGTATGGCTAGATCTAAAAGCCATACACAAGTATATGTGTTTTCTTATATTATTCTCAGGAACACACAGTTCATGAATTAAAAATGAACTACAAGATAATCAGTTTTATTGACAGGAAAGGTCACGACAACCTACATTTAATTCTGCTAAAGGGTTTATAGAATCTAGTGAGGATGAGAAGTTAAGAAAAGTAACTTATAATATGGCAAAAAGGGGTGGGGGAGATAGCATAACAGTTATGCTACCAGACTCTCATGTTTGAGGCTCCCAGGTCCCAAGTTCAATCTCCTGTACTACCATAAGCCAGAGTTGATCAGTGCTCTGGTAAAATAAATTTCAAAAAAAATAATAAATTATATATACATATATATATATATGTATAATGAGTGTTGTTATTATTTTTCCTAATCAGATCTATAAGATAGCATTAATTCCTATAGGACAAAAAGAATTATTATCAGATACTACTATCTATACTGCCACACTATAAAATACATATTAAAAAGTCAGAAATCAGGATCCCGGTTCAAGCCCCCACTCCCCACCTGCACAGGGTTCCCTTCACAGGCAGTGAAGCAGGTCTGCAGGTGTCTATCTTTCTCTCCCCCTCTGTCTTCCCCTCCTCTCTCCATTTCTCTCTGTCCTATCCAGCAACAACATCAAAATAATAATGACATCAAGAACAACAACAATAATAACTACAACAATAAAGCAACAAGGGCAACAAAAGGAATATATTTTTTAATTTTTTAAAAAATTAAAAAGCTGAGCAACCCAGGTGCCCAACAACAGATGAGTGGCTGAGAAAGCTGTGGTATATATACACAATGGAATACTATGCAGCTATCAAGAACAATGAACCCACCTTCTCTGACCCATCTTGGACAGAGCTAGAAGGAATTATGTTAAGTGAGCTAAGTCAGAAAGATAAAGATGAGTATGGGATGATCCCACTCATCAACAGAAGTTGAGTAAGAAGATCTGAAAGGGAAACTAAAAGCAGGACCTGACCAAATTGTAAGTAGGGCACCAAAGTAAATACCCTGTGGTGAGGGGTAGACATGCAGCTTCCTGGGCCAGTGGGTGGTGGGAGTGGGTGGGAGGGATGGGTCACAGTCTTTTGGTGGTGGGAATGGTGT
This sequence comes from Erinaceus europaeus, assembly GCF_950295315.1. Lineage (NCBI taxonomy): Eukaryota > Metazoa > Chordata > Mammalia > Eulipotyphla > Erinaceidae > Erinaceus > Erinaceus europaeus. The sequence goes on from NC_080172.1 coordinate 95,548,525, forward strand.
TTATGTACACTCCTAGTAAAATGTAGACATATAAATCAGTAGTTAATTAATATGAGAGGGGGAAAATCAATTGTATGTCTCAAAGTTTTTCAAAACACAAACTGTGTTCTGAAAAAACAATGAACTGAGAATTGACAGTCTATTTGCTAATTAGAAAATGTAGCACTGAAGTAAAGGACTTAAGCATAGCAGGGGAGGGTTCAGGTCCTGGAACATGATGGCAGAGGAGGGCCTAGAGGGGGGTTGAATTGTTATGTGGAAAAGTGAGAAATGCAAATAGGGGTAGAAAGCACCCCATAAATAATTTTGGTCTGAGGGTCCAAGTGGTGGCACAGCTGGTTGAGCACACCTGTCACAATGTGCAAGGATCTGGGTTCAAGCCCCCGGTCCCCACCTGTAAGGGGAAAGCTCTGCAAGTGAAGCAGTACTGCAGGTGTGTGTGTCTGTCTCTCTCCCTCTCTATCTCCCCTGCCCTCTTGATTTCTGGTTGTCTCTATCCATTGAATAAAGACAATTTTTCTTCTAGCATTTGCCCTTCTTCCGTAGCCAGTTAACAGCGTCAGGTTGAGCCTGATGTAAAGTTTCGAGACCTCCTTTGAATCTGGAGAGGTGGCAGTCGTTGACTATGTGGGTCATAGTCTGTCTGTAGCTGCAGGGGCAGTTCGGGTCGTCTATGGCTCCCCAGCGGTGGAACATAGCGGCGCACCGGCCATGGCCTGTTCGATAGCGATTGAGGAGGGCCCGATCATAACGTGCTAGGTCAAAGCCGGGTTGACGCTTGCAGGGGTCTGTGATGAGGTGTTTGTTCTTTACCTCAGCTGACTGCCAACTCTGTTTCCAAGAGTCTGGAACAGAGAAGTTCAGTGTAGGCGTAGGAGACCAGATTGGATGACGAGACGTCAATAATAATAACAATTCTTTAAAAAAAAAAAAAGAAAGAAAGAATTTTTGTGATCCAGTGCCACACCTGTCTGGCCAGATAGGCAGGCCACGACCGCGGTGTGACAAAACAGTGCGGGTGACCTGGTTAGGGAACCGGACAGGGGCCTTACAAGCTCCTGTACGGAAGACCGTACCCAAGATAGGTGGTGGACAGAAGCCTGGATATTTGTGTGGACGGATCCCTGGGTCTCCCGGTTGGCGGAAAGGCCTTGGATGGCTAGGTGGACTTGGTTTCGCTTCTGAAAGCTTACTGTTGTTGTTTATCATGCTTTATGCAGGCCACCCGGGGAATGTCCAGGAGACTCCGGAGACGCTTACAGTGCAACCCCCCAAGTCTAGTCTGGACATTCCAGATGGGACCCCACTGGATGAAAAGCCCCTTACAACAGTAAATCCCAGCACTTCAAGCCCCAATGACTTGGCTATCCAGGTTGAGCAAGGACTGAGCACTATTCTCAGAAATATTACATTCAATCATACAGACAATGGTCCTTTAGCTTTCCCAGGAAACATGTTACATAGCAACCCTGAAATGCACCTGCATATTGTCTTAGGTAGATTACAGGAAAGGGAGCTTGGCATAAGGATCAGAGCAAGACGCCGTGTTCCCACTAGTGCCTCCCCTATTCTGGGTATTAAGGTCCAGTGCTTGGAAGGAGAAAGAATAGCCCTTTGGATAAATGAGAGCAGTGAAAGCATTTAGTTCTTACTGATAAATTGACTTTTGTCTGAAACCAAAGGGATGTGGTTAATAACCCATGAAAGAGCAGTATGGCTGTGCTTTCGTTTTGATGGTAGTTGTATGCCTTCAGTTCCTCCTGTCTGTGTTACTTATAAAAAATGTACCCTGCGTACTTTGTGGTCAACTGACTTGGCCAGCTTTTGATTTATGCTTCTTTGTTATGCTATTATAAAAAGAATCTCTATATCAGTAAAAGATTGCAGCAGCATTGAAACTCATGTGTCTCAGTGTTGTCTGTCGCGCCGAATCCACCTCCCACCTATAAGTCTCATTCTCCCTGGATCGGCCTGCTGAGCCCCCAGTTGGGAGGTCGGCGGCAATCCAGGAGGTGGTGCAGTAGATAAAGCATTGAACTCTCAACTTGGGCCTCAAATACAATCCCCCAGCACATGTACCTGAGTGATATCTGGTTCTTTCTCTCTGTCCTATCTTTCTTGTTAATTAGTAAATAAAATCTTTAAAAAAAATTTAAAGAATTTTGGCCCCTACTCCCAGAGGGGTAAATGTTAGGGGAAGATAACCAGAGGGCCCTGAACTCCAATTCCATCAGGTCCCAAAGAAAGAAAAAAGGAGAAGGAAGAAGAGGAGGAGGTGGTGAAGAAGAATCTATTTTTGAAAGCTTATAAATTAGACAACTATTATTTTAATATTAGTAAAAGTAGATTTATCTAAAAAAAAATTTTAAAGTAATCAGTGAGGGCCAAGTGATTGCACACCTGGTTAAGCACTTATGTTATCATATTCAAGGACCCGGGTTTGAGCCCCTGCTCCCCACTTGCAGGGCAGAAACTTCATCAGCGGTGAAGCAAACGCTGCAAGTATCTGTCTCTCTTTCTCTGTCTCTCCCTCCCATCTCAACTTCTCTCTGTCCTATCAAGTAAGAAAGAAAAAAATGACCACCTGGAGCAATGGATTGGTCCTGCAGTCAGCAAGCCCCAGTGATAACCCTGGTAGCAATTTAAAAATAGAAAGAAAAAAAAAAGTAATCACCTCCTAAAACAGTGCTCCTGGCTGGGGAAATAGCAATAGAGCATAGGACCTACACTTAAAAGGTACCAGGTTCAACCTTAGGCATCATATATTGCCAGAACTGAGCAGTGCTTTGATACTTTTTATAAATAAATAAATAATAAATATTTTAAAAGCAATAATTCTCAAATCAGCTTAATTCTTATGGGGGTGTCAGAGGAACTTGCAATGATAACTGATTACTGAGCTTGACTCCAGTATTTCTGATTCAGCAAGTCTAAGTCCAGGCTGGAGCTCAAGAATTTTCATTTCTAATAAGTTCCAGGTGATTGTAATACTGCTGGTCTGGTTATCTTGTAAATCTGTAAATCAATATTAAATCACTAATAAAAAGTCATTTTTAAAAAGCATTTAAAGGGCCAGGTGGTGGCATACCTGGTTGAGTGTACATGTTAGAATGCACAAGGACCAGGTAGGGTTCAAGACTCCAGTCCCGACCTTCAAGGGGAAAGCTTTGTAAGTAGTGAAGTAAGGCTGTAGGTGTCTCTCTGTCTCTCCTTCTACTCCCCCTTCCCTCTCAATTTCTGGCTGTCTCTATCTAATAAATAGATAATAAGGGGGGTGGGTGGTGGTGTACCTAGTTGAGCACACATATTACAATGTCCAAGGACCCAGGTTCAAGTCCCCAGTCCCCAGTGCCCACCTGCAGAGGGAAAGCTTTGCAAGTGGTGAAACAGAGCTGCAGATGTCTCTCTCTCTCTCTTTCCTTCCCTATCTCCCCCTCTCAATTTCTTTTTGTCTCTATCCAATAACAAATAACAATAAAAACTAAAAGAGATAATAAATAATATTACAAAAAAAATAAGTAGGGGACCAGGTGGTAGCACAATGGGTTAAGCTCACATGGTGCGAAGTGCAAGGACTGGCATAAGGATCCCAGTTAGAGCCCCAGGCTCCCCCATCTGCGGGGGGTGGGGGTCGCTTCACAAGTGGTGAAGCAGGTCTGCAGGTGTCTGTCTTTCTCTCCCCCTCTCTGTCTTCCCCTCCTCTCTCCATTTCTTTCTGTCCTATCCAACAACAACAATAAAATGATGACAACAAGGACAACAAAAATGGGTAAAAATGGCCTCCAGGAGCAGTGGGTTCATAGTGCAAGCACTGAGCCCCCACAATAACCCTGGAGGGAAAAAAATTTAATTTAAATTTAAATAAATAAATATTTTAAAGTATTTTTTAAAAGAATTTAACAGTTATTGTGGAAATTAATTTGTAAGGTATTAATTCCCCCCCCTATAAAATAAAACAAACTTCTTAAAGGTAGAGTTTAGGTCATATTTATCTAGCTTGGATGTTAGGAATTCAACAAAGTTCTTAGTGAAGGAAAACTCAATTACAACAGTGTATATTTTGTGATCTTTTCTTTTTTTAGATAGAAACAGATAAGCAAAGAGAAAGACAGAAAGAGAGAAGCCACAGCAATAAGCCTTCCATCAGTGTGGTGAGGGCCGGGCTGGAACCTAGATCAAATATGGCAAAGAAGCTCACTATTCAATTGAGCTATTTTATTTTATTTTTAATTTTTATTTATAAAAAGGAAACACTGACAAAAAAAAAAACCATAGGATAAGAAGGTTACAACTCCACACAATTCCTACCACCAGAACTCTGTATCCCCTCCCCTCCCCTGATAGCTTTCCTATTCTTTATCCCTCTGGAAGTATGGACACAGGGTCATTATGGGGTGCAGAAGGTGGAAGGTCTGGCTTTTGTAATTGCTTCCTGGTTGAACATGGGTGTTGACAGGTCGATCCATACTCCCAGCCTGTCTCATTCCCTAGTGGGGTGGGATTCTGGGGAAGAGGGTCTCCAGGACACAAGCGAGCTATTTTTAAGGCCCTGTTTTGTGTTTGGTTTTTTGTTTGTTTGTTTTATTTTTTTAATGTCATACTAGCTCCATGGCAAAGTCTACAGGTACATAAACAACCATCTCTATTTCATCTCTCTTAAATTAAAGCAGTGATTCTCAAAAGTGGGGAGAAAGTACCTCCAGCACAGTTTTGGTTACATCAGGATACATTTTTACCTGTCAGAACTAGAGAAAGTACGACCAGTTTTCAACGGATAGAGTTCAGAAAGTATGTTATATAGCCTTCAGTGCCTATCACAATTTCCACAACAAAGAATGATAATATCAAAAGAACTTAGGTTGAAAAATTTGCTACTAGCAGACTGCTTACCTAGTGTAGTGACTCTGCACAAAGGCCTTCCTTCATGCCTGAGGTAGCAGAGCTTCAGTTCAAACCCCAGTCTCACCAGAAACCAGAGGTACACTCCTCTGCTTAAAAGAAAAGGAGAAAAAAAAAAAAACTTCGGGGGCCAAGCAGTAGTGCACCAGATTAAATGCACATAGTACAAGCGTAAGGTCCCCAGCTACAGGCCTGCAAGTGTCTCTCCCCTCTCTATCTTCCCCCTCCTTTCTCCTTTCTCCTTTCTCCTTTCTCTCCTCGCCCCTCCCAATTTCTCTCTGTCCGATCCAGTAAAAATGGAAAAAATGGCCTACAGGAGCAGTGAATTTATAGTGCAGGCAGAAAAAAGAAAGGAAAGAAAAGATTTAAAGAGAGAGAGAAATTCACTACTATAATACTGAGATATGTGAACAGGGATTCTAAACTCTCCCACCAAACTCAACAGAATTTAGTCTTAAACCAAAGAAAGATTATCAGTAGCAGAAATACACAAGTGAGCATATAGCAGTCTCACAGACAGCACTTGGTTTCAAGGATGCAACTTTTAAATAGATTTCAACTAAAACAAGTCTGACTTTGAGCTACTCTTAAGACTAACTGTTGACCAGCTGACCAAAATCCCACCCTAGAGAGGGTAGGGTCATAAATCTTTATGATTTTCCTTTAATTCAATTATATAGATCAGTCCTTTTTCTTACAGTAGGTATGTGTTAAATACTAATTCTAAACCAGGTTAGAAACATTTGCAGCTTAATTTGAAGGGAAAATAATGAAATAGCATCCTTACCAGTCCAGAGCAAGAAAAATATATATATGGCTGTGACCTCCCCGGTACTTTTAAAATGAGCACCGAATACCATTCCAAAGACTCTGTACCTGGAACAACTTTCTGCAATTAACATCATCTCTTGGAGTTTTTATTGCCTCTGGTCCTCCCAGGTTGCCCTGTTCTCACTATCTTTTTTGATACCTTATTACAGGATATCACATATTGACCATCAATCATATGGCAGAATAATTGCATTTCAGGTAAGTTAGTTAACATAGGAAACTCAATGAAATTTTGGTCACCTGTGGATAGAAACAGGGAAAAAATAAAATTAAATAAATAAATAACAGAGGCCAACCTGGTGGCAAATTGAGGTTAACAATTTACCGGGTACAGATCCTTTGCTATCTAGCTTTAACTATGCTTCTAACTTTCTGTATTTCTCTCATTTTCAGAAAATGGAAAGTAGTAGAAAAGAAAGGAGGAAGGCAAGGAAGGATGCAGCAGAAAGAGAGGGAAGAAGGTAAAAGGAGGGGCTGGGTGGTGGTGTACCTGGCTGAGCATACACATCACAGTATGCAAGGACTCGGATTCAAACCCCCAGTCCCCACCTGCAGGGGGAAAGCTTCACAAGTGATGAAGCAGTGCTGCAGATGTCTTTGTCTCACTCTCTGTCTCAGCCTTCCTCTCAATTTCTAGCTACCTCTATCCAATAAATAAATAAAAAGATAATTTTAAGAAGATTCATTTTTAAAAAAAGAAAGTAAAAGGAAAGAAGAATGAAATGAGCATTTATTGAAAACCCACCATAGGAAGCATGATTCTACATATTTTGCAATCGGTGTATTACCTCAGCCTCACAAACAACTTTATCCTGCTGTTTCTAAGAAGAGTATCCATTTATATCCCAAATGGAGCAAATGGGAGAAGCAAACCGCTATTCATTTACATGGAGTAAAAGTGATCTCAGAACACCCCAGAAGTAACACATAAGACCTAAGTTAACAGTAACATATAGCAAAAGCAAACTGATATGATAAAAACACAGGCTTTACAGATAATGTGGTCCAACAGAAGGAAAGTAGCAGTGCCACACTCACTGCTAAGGGAGCTTGCAGCAAAGGTCCCTGCAAAGCAAATACTTGACTGTATTTTTTCTCCTTTTCATGTCTTGTCAAAAAAAAAAAAAAAAAACCTTTGGATTTTTGTTGTTGTTGTTATTCTTGTTGTTGTTAGCAAAACAGCTACTTAAGTAGGCTTTGCCAAAAAGCCAAGTAGCAAAGCATTAACTTTCAAAAGTGGAAGCAGGGGACTGGGAGGTGGTCCCCCACTATGCCACACACCTGATCACCGGAGAGGACCTGGGTTCCAGTCCCCAGCCACCCATGGCAGCAGCTGCACATCGAAGCTTCACAAAAAGTGGAGCTGTGTGTTGTAGTTTATCTGTCTCTTTATCCTTCTTTGTTTCTCACCTTATATTTAAAACAAATAGAACATTCGTGGTGAGTGGAATCGTGCAAGCACAGAGTCCACGAGAAACCCTGATGGCAAAAACAAACAAACAAGTGAGGTATATCTACAGTCTTCTATGATTATCGTTTTCAGATAAGAAAGTAAAGTTCTAAAAGTTTAAATAATTTGCCAAAAATCACACAGCTGGTATTTGAACACACATCTGTCATATCTTAAAGTTCAGGGAGGAAAGAAAGAAAGAAAGAAAGAAAGAAAGAAAGAAAGAAAGAAAGAAAGAAAGAAGGAAGGAAAGAAAGAGAGGGAGGGAGAAAGAGAGAAGGAAAGAAAGAAAGAAACAAAGAGAGAGAGAGAGGAAGGAAGGAAGAAAGAAAGAAACAAAGGAAGGAGAGAACAGAAGGAAAGGAAAGGAAGTAATGGAAAGGAAGGAATGGAAAGAAGGGAAGTAATGAAAGGGAAAGGAATGGAAGGAAAGGGAGGAAGGAAGGGGCCAGGTGGTGGTGGTGCACCTGGTTGAGTGAGCATGTTATACTGCTCAAGAACCTGGGTTCAAGCCCCCCCAGTCCCCACCTGCAGGGGCAACGCTTCACTAGTGGTGAATCAGGGCTGCAGGTCTCTGTCTCTCTCCCTCTCTTTAACCCCTTCTCTCTCGATTTCTGGCTGTCCCAACCCAATAAATAAAGATAATAAAAGGGGGCCGGGTGGTGGTGCACCTGGTTGAGTACATAAATTACAGTGCGCAAGGACCCAGGTTCAAGCGCCTACTCCCCACCTGCAAGGGGAAAACTTTGCTAATGGTGAAGCTCTGCTACAGGTGTTTTTCTGTCTCTCTCTCTCTCTCTATTACCCCCCTTCTCTCTTGATTTCTGACTGTCTCTATCAAATAAAAAAGATAATAATAAAAAAGTAAGACAATAAAAACATTAAAGTAAAATGAAAGAAGACAGAAAAAGAGAAAGGAGAGCGAAGGAAAAGAAGGAAGGAGGGAGGGAGGGAAGGAGGGAGGGAGGGAGGGAAGGAGGGAGGGAGGGAAGGAAGGGAGACCAAAGCTTTTGTTAAGATATTGTTAATATGTGTTAAGAGAGACTGGCCCATACTCCCAGAAGGGAAGCAATGTTAAGTGAAGATGACCAGAGAGCTCTGAATATCAATTCCATCAAGACCCCAAGACTCAGAGGGAGAAAAGGAACAAAAGGACATTTGAAGTAGCAAGAGGTGTAGGTGTGACTTAGAAAGGAATAGGGAAGCTATCAAGGGAGGGGATTGGATATGGAGCTCTGGGGATGGGTATTGTGTGGAAATGCACTCCTGTACATTATCCTGTAGTCTTGTCAATATTTCCATTTTATAAATAAAAAAATAAACAAATCTTTTAAAAAAAAGAAAGGAAGAGAAGGCAGGTCCATAGAAAAAAATGGGCAAACATACATAGTTACAGAAATAATAGTCATCCCAATATCTGTGACCTTGGAAGAACTACTGCAGTTTCCAAGGGAGGAATGGTGACACAGAACTGTAATGGTGGAAACGGTGTGGAATTACACTGCGGTTGTCTCATAATTTTGTAAATCATTATTAAATCACTAATAAAAAATACAATAGGTGGGGGGAGATTAAGTTCCTGGAACATGATGGCAGAGAGGGTTGAATTGTTCTGTGGAAAACTAGGAAATGTCATGCATGTACAAACCATTGTATTTTATTGTCAACTGTAAACCATGAATCCCCCAACAAAGAAATTTTTATAAAATACAGGGGAGTCGGGCTGTAGCCCAGCGGGTTAAGCACAGGTGGCACAAAGCTCAAGGACCGGCGTTAAGGATCCCGGTTGGAGCCCTGGCTCCCCACCTGCAGGGGGAGTCGCTTCACAAGCGGTGAAGAAGGTCTGCAGATGTCTTTATCTTCCCCTCTCTGTCTTCCCCTCCTCTCTCCATTTCTCTCTGTCCTATCCAACAGTGATGACAACAATAATAACTACAACAACAATGAAAAACAACAAGGGCAACAAAAGGGAATCAATAAATAAAATAAATATTTTTTTAAAAAGATATCATTTAAAAAATACAATTTAAAAAAAGGTCAGGGAGTCGGGTTGTAGCGCAGTGGGTTAAGTGCAGGTGGCGCAAAGCACAAGGACCGGCATAAGGATCCCGGTTCGAACCCCGGCTCCCCACCTGCAGGGGAGTCGCTTCTCAGGTGGTGAAGCAGGTCTGCAGGTGTCTATCTTTCTTTCCTCCTCTCTGTCTTCCCCTCCTCTCTCCATTTCTCTCTGTCCTATCCAACGACGACAACAACAATAATAACTACAACAATAAAACAACAAGGGCAACAAAAGGGAATAAATAAATACAATAAATATTTTAAAAATAAAAAAAAATTTTTTAAAAAGTCAATTGGGATCAAGTGACCAAGCAAACTAGGAAGTTGACCTAAAACATGGGACTAATCTAACTTTCATATTTTTAAATAGTGATTTATTTATCATTGCATAGAGACAAAGAGAAATAGAGAGGGATAGAGACATAGAGGCAACTGCAGCACTGCTTCACCACTCATGAAGCTTCCCTCTTGCAGGTGGGATGACCAAGGGCTTGAACTTGAGTTCTTGCACACTGTAATGTGAGTGCTTAACCAAGTGCACCACTGCCTGGCCCCCAAGGACTTCTTCTAGCGGTTGCCCTTCTTCCGTAGCCAGTCAACAGCGTCAGGTTGAGCCTGATGTAAAGTTTCAAGACCTCCTTTGAATCTGGATAGCAGGATGACTGACTCTTACACCTGTTCCATCATGCTTTCCTTTTTAAAAATATTTATTTAGCTATTTCCTCAACAAATAACTCTAGAATAGTAAGTGCAAGTTAGGCGTTGCGCTAATAAGTCATCAATGGGACACCTATGAACAAGGTTTGAAATTTGTAGTCTGAGCTGGGAACAGCATTATGGTTCTGCAAAAGACTTTCATGCCTGAGCTTCAGAGTTCCCAGATTCAGTCCCTAGCACCACCATAAAAGAGAGCTGAGCAGTACTCTAATATCTCTGTCTCTCTCTCATTAAAAATAAATAAAATTTGCAGTCTACTAACCAAAAAAAAGACAAGCATACATGTAATTAAAATACATTTTGATAAATGCCACAACAAAGGAAATCCTCTGGAAGTACCAGCATGAGGAATGTTTGACTAATTTTCAACTTGAAACCTAAGGCATAAATATGTAAGCAAAAGTAATAAAGGCACAAAATTTGGGGTGATTATTTATATATATATATATATATATATATATATATATATTCTCTACTATTTTTTTAATATTTATTTTCCCTTTTGTTGTCCTTGTTGTTTCGTCATTGTTGTTGTTATTGGTGTCGTTGTTGTTGGATAGGACAGGAAGAAATCAAGAGAGGAGGGTAAGACAGAGAGGGGGAGAGAAAGATACCTGCAGAGCTGCTTCACCACTTATGAGGCGACGCCCCCTGCAGATGGGGAGCCAGGAGCTTGAACCAAGAACCTTATGCTGGTCCTTGCACTTCGCGCCATGTGCACTTAACCCTCTGTGCTACCACAGACCTCCTCTACTATTTTTTTAATGAAAGCACTGCTCAGCTCTTGCTTATGGTGGTGCTGGGACTCAGGCATGAGAGTCTGTTTGCATAACTATTATGCTATCTCCCCTGCCCTATTATTTTTTTTCTTGATACTATTTAAATAACATCATTTTATTTCAGTTGTTTCATAAAAACATTACTAAGAGTGTCGGGAAGATGGCGCAGTGGATAAGGCTTGGGACTCTCAAGCATGAGGTCCTGAGTTCAATTCCCAGCAGCACATGTAGCAGAGTAATGTCGAGTTCTTTCTCTCTCTCCTATCTTTTCTCATGAATAATAAATAAAATCTTTTAAAAAATTACTAAGAAAAAATTCCAGATATAAGGACCTGGTTCCCTTATATTTTAAAAGTCACAGCTTCCAAGAAGCATCTGATACAAAGTGAGAACTTATTTATTTACGTTAATTCCAGGTCATGAATATCTCAGTTGTTCATCAGTCTCATCATTCAAAACACAGAGTCAATTCTAGAGTGTAAAAGGAAAAGCCACATTGTACTACAAGTCAGTTGTGAATTTTAAGCTAGGTTTGCCCAAATTCTGGCTGTGTTATTGTTGGAAAGGTAATAGTAATGTCTCCAAGCCTGCATCTGTTCATCAACAAAAGGAATTAAATTAAAATATCTGTAAAGCTCTCCCCCCCCTTCCAAGACTCTCTGGAGTTTTAATTCTTATAACTTTTAACTACAGAAACTGAATGGAAACTGTCTTAATAGCTTTAGACATTTTGATGATTATTTCCAGGTTGGTAAATACAATTAACTCATCACAAGAATTTATTAATCAATGTTAAAGAAGAGAAACTAGCACCACAAAAGGAAATATATCAACTTTTGAAAGCTAAAATGAAAAGCTGAATTTCTAAAAGGGAAATAAATAACATTTTTAAATATAGTATTTGAATCTTCTAAACTAGAGCCAAAAGTCATTAGTATCTATAAATGAAATGTGAAAAGACAGAATTTTCCTCCTCTTGTATCATACTCTCTGACTGTAGAGAGAAAAAAAAATGAGAATAAAAGTTGGGACTGCTGAATTGACAGCTTTAATGACATTTCATCAAGCTTTTTATCAAGCTTTTTATCAAGGTGTCCATAGTGAGACAGTGCACAAGACTTGCATGTGACATGTTCCAGGTGGGCTCCCCAGCATGAATGACAGTCAGAGCTCAGTAGTGCTAAGGCATAAGGAAAACTTTTAAAATACATTATAACGAAATTAGCAAGTGGTATGTGAATTAATACTAAGAACAGAGTTTCCATGTTTCCTCATCTATAGAAACTGGGGAAATAACATCTGCAGATTTTCCCTGCCTCTTGGAAATTTCTTACTTAAGAATTAGTGAGTCTTCATAAATTAGAAGAAAGTTAACAATGCAACAGAAACAGAGGTAATATGATACAATTAAAAAAAAATTTATTAAAAAAATAATTTTTATTAAATATATATATATAACTGCCAGGAAGGAAAGGAGGGAGGGAGGGAAGGAGAAAAGAAGGAAGGAAGGAAGGAAGGAAGGAAGGAAGGAAGGAAGGAAGGAACGAAGGAAGGAAGGAAGGAAGGAAGGAAGGAACGAAGGAAGGAAGGAAGGAAGGAAGGAAGGAAGGAAGACAGGCAGAAGCGGTAATGAGCTGTTAAAAGGAGCTCAATGGAAACAAGAAAGGACTGCTTCAGATTTTAGTCCAATTCACTAAAGTAGGAAAAAGAACTAAAAATTGAGGCCACTACTGAGACTAGTAATGAAGACTGTGAATTAGTGTTCCTTTTATTCTCAAAATAAAAGTGGCAGGTAGGGTACAGGGAATGTCACAGGGTAATTGTATAAGTAAATTAAATATGTAAATTAACTCCATTATAGTAGAAGGTTTTTTTTTTAATAATCTTTCAAAAATTTCCTCTAATAAACACACACCAGTAAGAGGGTCCCTAACTCCTAAGACAAAGTCATAAATATAATGAGTGAACCACAGGCATATTCATTACCTAACTCAATATAACAAATTACTCCTCACCCTCAACATTTAGCAGCTAAAGACCACAGTCTACATTTATTACCTCTCACAGCCTCCATGAGAAAGGAATTCAGGAAGCGGCTAGACTAGTTCTGAATCAAAGCTCTTAGGAAGATCCATTAGATTCTGGCTGAGGCTTTGGGCATCTGAAGGCTTAACTGGAGGGTGGAAGGACTTACTTCCCGGGTGGATCACTTTACATGGCTGGAAACATTTTTCAGGCTGTTAGCAGAAGGCTTCTATTCCTTCCTACATGTATAGCTCCACAGGGATACGTGAGTGTTTTCACGGCATGGCAGCTAGTTTGCAGCCAAAGGAAGCAGTATGAGAAAGCAAAGGATACAACCAACAAGACAAAGCCCACAATACCTTTCAGCTGTAGCCTTCTACTGTCTGCTGCTGGTCAGTTAAGTCAGCTGGACTCAGTATATGGGTAGGTTAGTATAGACTCAGTATGTAAAGGTGTAAAAATCAACAGGCGAAGAACATTTGAGGCCATTTTGAAGGCAGACACCACATGATGGCTAAGTGATCTCAAATACACCTCAGAGTGGACTCAGAAAACACCTTTTCTTACTCCACTTCAAAAAATGAAAACATACGCGTTTACCTTGCCTGGCTTCTCTATCTCTTCAGACCTAAAACTTTTTTTCCATCTTTTTATTTTTATTAATAGTTTGTTACAAGATTACAGTGTATAGTTCCACACAACACCCACCACCGAAGTTCTGTATCCCCATCCTCCTACTTCCCAAAGCAACCACCACAGTTCTCATGAGTCTTACAGTTTGCTTGTTTCTGTTTTCTTAGAATTTTCTTTTTTGGCAAGTTCATGTAAATCAGATCTCTAGATTTCACATATAAGTGAAAATAGGCCTAAAACTTGTATACAATATTCCCTTAGTTTCTGTGAGCAATTAGCACATATTTTGTTGGCAATGTGTTTCTAATTTTATTTTTTATTTTTCTTATTTATTTATTTACTTATTTATTTAGATAAAGACAGAGACATTGAGAGGGAAGAGCCAGACTGAGAAGGAGATAAGGAGGACTGGGCAATGGTGCACTTGGTAGGGCACTCACATTACAGTGCTCAAGAACCCATGCAAGCCCCCATTCCCCACCTGCAAGGGGGAAGGTTTACAAGCAGTGAAACAATGTCGCGGGTCGCGGGTGTCTCTTTCTCCCCCTCTCTACCTCCCCCTTCCCTTTCAATTTCTCTCTGTCCCTATCCTAAAGAGAGAGAGAGAGAGACAGAGAGAGAGAGAGAGACTTATAGCCTTGTTTCACTACTCGTGAAATTTCCTCCCTGCAGTTGGAGATAGGGAGTTTGAACCTAAGTCCTTGTACACTCAACAGGGTATGCCACCACCCAGCCCTTGTATTTCTAATGTTAACAGTGGATCACAAAGTTGTGATACTTATGAGGAAAGTATAACATATAATTGTCTTGATTTATAAGGGGGAAAAGTCGATCTGCATTTCTGTTAAGAGTTGATAGATCTTGAGGAAAGTGAACAAGTATTAAAATACTAGATACAGACAAAACAAAGAGTCACTAGATGTGGTTATGGTATGATCAGCAACACATTATTCTTAGACCTAAAGAAGCACCTGATATCTCTGAATATTAGTATTATTTCTTTTATAAGACAAAGAGAAATTGAGAGGGGAGAGAAGACAGAGAGACAACTGCAGCAAAACTTCACTGTTTGTGAAGCTTACCCCCTACAGACGAGGACCAGGGGCATGAAGCTGGGACCTTACTCATGGTAATATGTGTGCCCAGACGGGTAAAACATCACTTGGCCCTTATCTTTGTGTCTTAATTTCCTCATATGTAAAATAAAAAGTTTGCCATATTCACATGTAGAAAAAAATGAATATATATATATACATATATATGTATCTTAGGTATAGATAGATATATCCCTATAAATAGTAAATTTGACCACATTCAAAGCATACATATATACACAGAGATATATAGATCTATACAGATATATATATATATATATATATATATATAAATAGGTCTTGATTATAAAGGATATGTAACTAGAAATAATAAACTTGGTAAAATTCCTTATAGATACAGACTATTCATATTGGAATATCACTTACCTCACTAGATTATTTCTCCAATAACTCTCTAAACACTGAGCCTTCCATTGAACTCTAACATACCATGATTCTCAAACTACGGAAAAAAAAAAAAAGGCTGATGTCATAAACACACTGTGTTACAGTATCAGCAAGGGTCAGGTCCCATTCTTAGTTACATAATCCCTGAAGTGTCACCACCCTTACTAGGAAGATGGACCAAACAAAGCCCTCAAGCTACAAAAACTTCTAGGACACTTTTCATCATTAATCCTCAGCCAAAAATCATCTGGAGATTGAAGAAAGCAATGGAGAGCTTTTATTTAACTGTTCCTTATATCTCCCCTTTAATATCATGGCAATTTCTAGTCCTAAGTGCTTAAGGAGCAGAAAAACATCCAAGAGACTCCTCTTCCCTTGCCAGCATCTCCATAATATATTCAGAAGCCCAAGAGGATAATTCCTGCTATTAATAGTTGTCACACTACTACCTCCAACAAACGGCAATTCTATCATTAATTTTTTTCATGCTGTCATCTGTGAAGTCTGTAATTCATAAAAATCAACCCAATTGTGATTAAGTAAAATCAAAAAGAGCTTTTAAAAGGCTGTATGTTTTTATTAGTATAAATGGTCCACAAGTAAAAGATCAAACAAATGCCTAGAGGTACCCCGATGTGAACTTCCTTTGTATTTGAATTAAAGTGTTTCTCATCAGACTTCCACATCACTCAGGGCAAAATCATGAATAACTGTGCTGCTCTTAGAAAACTACTCATGTCTTCTTTCTCAATATTATCCTTCTTTCCTAAAATCCACCCTTCTTTTCCTCCCTCTCTGTGACCCAGGATGTCACCATGATGATGTCTTCCAGATTCCACCTAGTGGGAGCCAGGAGGTGGCGCATCTGGTTAGGCGCTCACATTGCATAGTCAAGTTCTAGACTCTTCATAATCTCTCATTCTAACACTAAAGTATATTTTACTTAAGTTACTTGGAGTCTTTGTTTGTTTTGTTTTAGACACTATTTTTACTATAGAGACAAAGAGAAATTGAGAGGGAGTAAGGGTAAATAACAATGGTTATGCAAAGAGACTCTCATGCCCAAGGCTCCAAAGTCCCAGGTTCTGTTTTAAATATTTTTAATTACTAGTTTTGAAAAGCTTCCTAAGTGGGATTAACCTGACTATCTTTACTAAAATATTGATTTTTTTTTTTTTTTTTTTTTTAACCAGAGTACAGCTCAGCTCCAGTTTATGGTACGGGGATTGAACCTGGGACTTTGGAGCCTCAGGCATGAGAATATCTTTGCATAACCATTATGCTATCTACATCCACCCTCTTTACTAAAATACTGAATTAGTCCTCATTCTCAGAGTTCCATTTTTTTTATTTATTTATTCCCTTTTGTTGCCCTTGTTGTTTTATTGTTGTAGCTATTATTGATGTCGTTGTTGTTGGATAGGACAGAGAGAAATGGAGAGAGGAGGGGAATACAGAGAGGGGGAGAGAAAGACAGACACCTGCAGACCTGCTTCATCGCCTGTGAAAGGACCTTCCTGCAGGTGGGGAGCCGGGGACTCGAACCGGGATCCTAACGCCGGTCCTTGAGCTTAGCGCCACCTGCGCTTAACCCGCTGTGCTACAGCCCGACTCCCCAGAGTTCCATTTTTAAGCAAAGATTCTGAGAAGTATCTCAGCTCCGACTACCAGAGTTGTTTTGATTAATAGTAAGGGAAATAAATGATTTTAATGATAACTTTTAGAAAATGAAGTCCAGGAGGCCAGGTGGTGGTGGGGCACCGAATTAAGCTCACATAGTACGAAGAGCAAGAATCTGCTCGAGGATCCTGCTCCCACCTACAGGGGGGATTCCACAAGCGGTCAAGCAGGTCTTTTAAGTGTCTGTCTTTCCCTCTCCCTCTCTATTGTCTTATCCCCTCTCAAGTTCTTTCTGTCCTATCCAATAAAAAATAAAAACAGCCTCCAGGAACAGCGAATTTGTAGTGCAGGCACTGAGCGCCAATGATAACTCTGGAGGTAAATAAATTAAAGAAAATTTAAAAATTAAAGAAAATGCAGTCCATTGTCTAGCATAACTTTGCCTAGGGAATGGATGCAGGGAAGCTGCACTGCCTGAAATTTGCTATATTTATATAATTGCAAGCTCAAATATGTAATAACTATCCAATTAGCTTATCCTCCATTTAAAATCCACACTCCTCCACTTAAAGTCAAAAAGACTTTCATGCCTGAATCTCCACCACCCCAGGTTCAATCCCTGGTATCACCATAAGAAAGAGCTGAGCATGCTCTGGAAAAAAAAAAAAAGTAAAAATAAAAAAAAAAAACATAGTAAAATTTCTTGAAATTAGGGAAACTTAATTAACTCTTTCAAAGGAACAGTTAACACTTAAATGACAAAGTCCTATTAACTGGGGGCAGGCAATAGCGCAATTGGTACAATTGGTACATGTTACAATACCTAAGGACAGGGGTTCAAACCCTAGGTCCCCACCTGCAGGGGGAGTTTTCACCAGCAGCAGGACAGGCTGTAGGTATCTCTCTTTCTCTCCTCCTCTCTTCCTGCTTCTATCATATTTTTAAATAAAATTAAAATATAACACTAATGTGCAGGTAGTAATTTTTAAGTGTAATATGTGCACTTAAGCAGGTGCGTCACCACCTGGCTCCTAATTTTTAAAAAAAAATCTACTAACTTGGGAGTCAGGCGGCAGCACGGCGGGTTAAGCGCACGTGGCACCAAGCATAAGGATCCCGGTTGGAGCCCCGGCTCCCCACCTGCAGGGGAGTCGTTTCACAGGCGGTGAAGCAGGTCTGCAGGTGTTTATCTTTCTCTCCCCCTCTCTGTCTTCCTCTCCTCTCTCCATTTCTCTCTGTCCTAGCCAATGACAGCAGCAACAACAACAATAATAACAACCACAAAAATGATAAAAACAAGGGCAACAAAAGGGGAAAAAAATGGTCTCCAGGAGCAGTGGGTTCGTGGTGCAGGTACCGAGCCCTGGCAATAACCCTGGAGGAAAAAAAAAAAATTCTACTAACTTCCATAATTCAATGATTTCACTATCAAGTTAAAGTTAAGAAAATACACACAATTTTGTCTTGGTATAAAAAAACGTGTGTGTGTGTGTGTGTGTGTGTGTGTGTGTGTGTGTGTGTGTGTACCTGTCTGTGTCTGTGTGCATGTCTGTGTCTGTGTGTGAGTGCTGTGGGAGGAGGAGAGAAAAGAGTTGTCTTTTCCATCAGATCTATTTATTTATTTATTTTAATTATCTATGTTTATTTATTGGATAGAGACAGTCAGAAATTGAGAGGGAAGTCGAAGATAACAGAGAGAAAGAGAGACACCTGCAGACCATCTTCACCACTTGTGAAGCTTTCCCCCTGCAGGTGGGGACCAGGGGCTCGAACCCGGGTCCTTGCACACTGTAACATGTACACTCAACCAGGTTTGCCACCACCCCGCTCCCACCATCAGATCTCTTACCCTAGTTCACATCTAGTTGTTTTTTTAATCTCCTTTACATTTTTTTTATTCTGCCAAGATTAATTTAAAGAGAAAGACTGTCTCCAGCTAGCATGTACCATAAAACTGTAAAAAAAGAAAAAATCTTCTTCATGGACCATTTACAATCTGCAAGGTTTAGGGTGGGTATGAAATGTACTCCTGCCAATAGATAGCCACATCAGCAGTACTAAAAACCAATCCTTCTGTTGTGCTTATCGTGCCATATGGTTCCATAAAAAAAAAAAAAAAAGGAGCAAACAGAAAGTGCAGCTGATGCACCTTATCAATCTGGGTTTCAACTAATTATTTGACATTATGACTAGAAACTGTTATCTTTTCCTTTATCTACGATAAACGTGCTGATTCTTTGGAAGAAAAAAAAACAAGTTGGTGACCTTTTTTTTTTTACAGGAGATGTAACATTTTAAAAGAAATACACTGCACTAAATTGTATACATATATTCAAATAGAAGATATGTATACATATATTCAAATAGAAGATCCCTAATGGCTTTATGCTAATGTCCTTCCAAAAGATTCTGAAACCTTTCCAGTAAGTGATTTGAGTACTCCGGAGCAATTAACAGCAAGCTGAAGCACCAAGATAAAGTTGTGTCCCCCTAGTGACCTCTAGAGTGAAGCTAAGCTCCCACAAGCAAGGCTAGGTAAGGGGGGGGGGGGGGGCGGCAGAACACCAAAGCCATTCATGCTTCTGTAGACCAAGTCGCTATATTCAACAGTACGACCCTACTCATCTCAGACCCAAGGTCCAATTTAAAATATTCCCAACGGTACAATATATCTCTGCCTCCCAATTATGTCCTCTGGACTAGAGACCAGCTACAGCACCGCCTTGTTCTCTCCCCCACCCCCTGCACCCACAAGCTACCCTAAAAGCACAGCCCTCCTCTCCTCTCATACTGTGGGGGCCAGCTGCCACTTCTCCGCAGTGCTGCAACCTCTCTCGGCCACTAATGGTTTCCCAGGGAGAGAGAGAGAGAGAGAGAGGGAGGGAGAGAGGGGGGGAGGGGGGAGAGAACCAGGTCGCAAGGCAGCGGGAGAACCTGGACCTCTAAGAGGCTTCGCTGCAGGCGCCCGCAGTTGGGGCACCTGCTCCCGCGCAGTGTTGGGCGAGTGCTGGGTATGCATCCCAGCAAACACCGTCCAGGAGGTTGCATTCCCCGTCCAGCCCCAACCACCAGAACCGGATCGCCCTTGTCCTCCCTATCATTGCTTCTTCACCTCCGAACTTTCCAACTTTGAAACCGAGGGTTCTGAAAGAGCAGCAACAGGGGGACCGCTGGCTCAGCCAGTTACCCACAGCCACCGCAGGTGCAGAAAGACAGGGACCCAGCAGGTAGCAAGAACCCTGAAGGGCAGGGTGGAAGGTTGGGGGGTGGGAATGGGGGAGTGAGGGAATGGGGGAGTGGAGGAAAGCAGCTAGACAGCTCCAACGCTGAGGATGGAGGTTGGGAAAATGGATGCAGAACTTGCCACCTCAGGGGTGAAGTGAAAAGAGGATGGAAGGGGAGGTGGGTATAAAACAGACCACTAAAAACTCTTGGAAGGAGGAGGGGGCGCTGCCCCCCACACACACACACACATACCCAGGATAAAATGCTAGGAGCCAAGAGTCTTTTCTCTCCTCACTACCCTGAAGGAAGAAGATGCAACAGATGCCCAAACTCGAGGTGTAGGAAGGGGTCGCGGGGAATGGAAGGGGGTGGGGGGAACGGGAAGAAAGTCTTCTATGAATTACTTAAGGGGGGCAAACTCCCGTCGGAGTCTCCTTGGAGGCGAAGGGAGATGCAGTGGTGGTGCCGTGCCCCCTTTCTCCCTCCT
Organism: Erinaceus europaeus; assembly: GCF_950295315.1. Taxonomy (NCBI): domain Eukaryota; kingdom Metazoa; phylum Chordata; class Mammalia; order Eulipotyphla; family Erinaceidae; genus Erinaceus; species Erinaceus europaeus. The sequence continues at coordinate 95,568,751 of NC_080172.1, forward strand.
CCCCAGCAGAGCAGTCAAACTCTTCCTCGGCTGGCAGCCTTCCCCACTTGGCGGAGCCTATTTGCAAACAGGCCGTCCGGAGGGGCAGAGCGTAGGGAGGTGGGGAGAGGTGGGAATCAAACGCAACTCACCCTTGAGGCTGGGGGGCTTTCTCCTCTTGGCCATCTTCTGGCCCCTCTCCTCTCCCGGGCTCCCCAAACACACACGCGCGCGCCCCCGCGCGCCCTTGGGCTGCAGTCCAGCTCCCGGAACTGGCGTCGCGGCTCCCCAGGCGAGCTCCTTCCTAGGCTCTCGGCTCAGGCCGGTCTTTGTTGCTGTGATGGCATCTGCGAGGCGGCGGCGGCCGGGTTGCGCGCTCTGCTCTGCTCGGCTCGGCTCGGCTCGGCTGGGGCGCGCGCCGCCGCCCCTCGGTCTCGGTCTCGGTCTCGGTCTCGGTCTCGGTCTCGGTCTCGGTCTCGGTCTCGGTCTCGGTCTCGGTCTCGGTCTCGGTCTCGGTCTCGGTCTCGGTCTCGGTCTCCGTCTCCGTCTCCGTCTCCGTCTCCGTCTCCGTCTCGGTCTCGGTCTCGGTCTCCGTCTCCGTCTCCGTCTCCGTCTCCGTCTCCGTCTCCGTCTCCGTCTCCGTCTCCGTCTCCGTCTCCGTCTCCGTCTCCGTCTCCGTCTCCGTCTCCGTCTCCGTCTCCTCGGCAGCGCTAGCGCAGCTGTGGCCGCGGCCGTGGCTACTGTGAGAGCTGTGGCTGCAGCTGTAGATGCTGCTGTGCGGCTCCCGCTGTTGGAGGGGGTAGCGCTGGGACCCCGGAGCGCCCTCCCGGAGCTGACCTCCCCCTTCTCCACATCCTCCCTCCCCCACCCACTCGTCACCCCCAATGTCCCGTCTGCTCCTCCAGCTCCAATCCGACCAGTGACAGCGCCGCCGTCATGCAGCAGCCGCCGCTGCCGTGGTCGAGGACGACGGCGAAAGGTGGAGGCTGCAGAGGGAAGCAAGGTGTCTGGTGGCATTCTGGGGCCCCGGGAGGACAAAGCCCGAATTATACTTGCCTTGCCTACTCTTCGCCTTCAAAGCTCCCCCTCCTCCTCCCCCTCCTCCTCCTCCTCCCCCTCCCCCTCCCCCTCCTCCTCCTCCTCCTCCTCCTCCCCCTCCCCCTCCCCCTCCTCCTCCTCCTCCTCCTCTTCCTCCTTCACCGCCACCAGCCCACCCCAAGTGACAGGACTGCACCTGTCTGACTCCAGCCAACTGCTAGAGGCTCTGCACCCAGTTCGGCCGCTGTCCTCTCCAAAAGCGTCCTTGGGGGTCACAGAGTTTATATTCCCAGAAAGAGACCATCCCCCGGAGTGCACCAATACCTCTTCCTCTTCCGAACAGAGAAGAGGGACACTGGAGGTGGGTGGAGAGGAGAAGAATTAAATTCCAGAAGTAACCCACCACCAGACACTTTGAAGAGTGGCCCTAATCAGGTCCTCAACCTCTTCATAGAGCAGACTCAGGACAGTGGGTATGCACCCATACAGCGCATACATACAGTGGCCTGTGGAAAGATGAGAGTTCATGCTCTCAGATGCTGGAGGATTTGGGGGAAGGGATGAATGATTTCCAGATCTCCTGTAGAAACTTTGTTTCCAGAGACCACGTTCTTTTTTGCTTATATGGGGAGGGGGGTGGTAGAAAAAGTCATTTTCCTGGAGAAATTGTCCTCTATCATTGCTGATCAGAGAAGCAATCTTATTTAGCATCCCAGGACTACAAGGAAATGTCAAATTTTAATTCATATCTGAAAATGTAAAGGTTGTAACTGGGCTTTAAAAGAAAAGTGAGTTACTTGCACGTATCACAGTAGTGAACTAGTTAAAAAGTTTTGTTGTTCTTTACAGGAACTGAACTTTCTCCAAAACCACCTTCCGGTTCACAGAAATCTTATGAACACCCCTCCCTTCTTCCTTACTTTCCTAATCCATTCTGATTATTAAACATCTAATGATTCAATTCAATACAAAAAAAGTTGCTCCAGTATAAATGTGGTGCAGCAAAAAGAATACTAGAGTTCAAAGTCCCAATTCTGAGTTCTAACCCAGCTACTTAATAGTTGTGAAAACTTGCACAAATATTTACTCTGTTCTTCCATTTTTTTGGTTTGTAAAATAGCATCTCAATTTCCAACAGTATTAAGAATCCTCAAAATATTAAAAATAGATCTGCTATATGATCAAACAGTTTCTTTCCTATTTATCCACAAAGTACAAAAACCCTTATCCAAAGAAATACCTCCACACCCATGTTCATTGCAACACTACATATAAAATAGCCAAGATTTGGAACCAACTCAAGTGTGTAATGCCAGAGAAATGCATAAAGGCAATGGAGTATTTATACATGTGGAATATTATTCTGCTGTAAGACATTATGAGATCTTGTGTTTTGTTACAATGTGGATGGAACAGGAATGGGTGAAATAAACTAAGTGAAATAAACCAGTAAGAGAAAGACAAATACCAGAGGCTTTCAATCACATGTGGGATTTAAGAAATAAAGCAAGTGAAAAGATACGGCTAAACCCTTGGTCTAGTACCACTAGATCTGAAGACACTACTGGAGAAAGAAAACAGGATTGAAGATGTTGTGTCCTATGGTGGAGGGAAATGGCATTTTGTGTTGGATAAGGAGTCCTGACACATATCTGAGAGAGATGTGAAATTGTAGCCCTGAGACAACTGTCTCAAGAAACAGCATTTCCCCAGTAAAAGGGTGTGTTTTTTTTCACTCTTTCCAGTTCTAATAAATGTCCTAAGATTTTTCAGTTGTAAAATCATCCTGCTATTTTCACACTCTTTCTAAATTTATCTTTATCCAATGCACTATGTGAAAGTAAACACTCTGAAAATCCTGTGCCTTACATGATTCCTCTCCCAACAAGGTGTGCATCAGAAATGAAATATAAATAGCAAGATTATTTTAGTCAGCAAAATAAGCTCATTCTTAGTCTTATCATCAGAAATATGACCAGATCAAAAGTTCCTCTCTCAGAAAGCTCTTTCTCATTTCATTTTAAAATTACTCTGTTGTTGTGGACTTAGAAGTTTGAGGTCTCATATTCTAGCCCCAGCACTGCATATGTGAGAGTGCAGTTATGTATGATATCCGCCTCTCTTTCTCTCTCTCTCTCTCTCTCTCCCATTTCTATCTATCATATATATATACATATATATTCCCTTTTGTTGCCTTGTTTTTTATTGTTGTTGTAGTTATTGTTGTTTTTGTAATTGATGTCATCATTGTTGGATAGGACAGAGAGAAATGGAGAGAGGAGGGGAGACAGAGAGGGGGAGAGAAAGATAGACACCTGCAGACCTGTTTCACCGCTTATGAAGTGACTCCCCTGCCGGTGGGGAGCCAGGGACTCAAACCAGGCTATCTATCTTTTATTTGATAATTAAAATCAACCTTCAAAAAAAATTCTACCATCTCTTAGAGTCTTTTATGTTGTTGTTGCAGGAACTTCACTACTCCATGCTTATTTTTTCAGAAAGAGACAGAGAGACAGGAGAGAGGGAATGAAACAACATCACAAACGTTTCCTACAATGAACTGGAGGCCGAGTCCAAACCTTGGTTGTGTTCATGGTAAATAGAGCAAGCACACTGTGCAAGTGAGATATTCTCCCAGTCCCATCATTTCAAAGTCTAAAGGTATATAAATATAAGTGAGTTAAATAAACATTCTTGACATATTTATGTGGTCAGATGTTTATCACTACACACTGATTATTGTCTACATTACCACAATGTCTGGTAAATCACTCATTAATCTGTCACATAATTGATCTCATTTGATCTCAAACCCAAATCTGTGAGTTCAGAGAGCAAGTCTTCTCTCCCACATTCTGTAGATGAGGAAATGAGTCTGATGGAAGTACAGTGACTTATGTACAGATTCCAGGATTTCTCTGAAACTTTTCTGACTCAATAGTAGGCTCTTTCTATGAGACTACTGAGTTATTTTCCTGCTTTTCTATGCAAAAATGCATCATGACTTTTCTGACAACCCAATATTTTTCTGTCAAATAGAATATATCTGCTATAGATCAAGGACACTTTCCTTTTCTCTATGTATTTTTTCCATGGTGCCAACACTATTTTCAGCAGAGAGATTTAAAATTTTAGTTGGCAGATTATATCTATTTTATATACAGGGATATAATTAACACATTTTACACTGTGCATTCCAAGTGTTTTCATATGCATATTTTCAGTGGAAGGTTACAAGTATCACAAAAGGTCATCCAAAGTTTATTGGGCCCCACTGAACAGATGAGGAAATAGACCCGGGTAATTACAGACATAAACTGTAGCCCTGGGTTTCTAGACCAGTATTTCCAGAGTAATCACACTGATCTGTTTTTCTTTTTTGTTTGTTTGTGTTTTGTTTTTTGGTTGTTTTTTTGGTTTTGTTTTCTCACATAAAGGTTGTAAATGGAATGTCTGTAAGGACCAGTAAGTCCAAATATTTGACACATACAATACAGACATGTATGCTATGCTTGAGTGGTAGGAACTGAGGGGAGCTAAGAGTTCATGCACCACTGTGCAATCCTTGGTTGCCTGATGGGAATAGAAACGTAAGAATATCAAAGGATTCCAGCTTTTCAGGAGAATCTTCTGATTTTTCAACAGTCATTCTTCAAAGAGACTATTTTAGATAAAATATCCTTTTTTTCAAATGAACCTTTTTTAACATCTTATTTATTTACTTATGTATTTATTGGATAGAGACATAGAAACCAATAAGGAATAGGACAGAGACACAGAGAGAGAAGGAGAGACACCTGTAGCACTGCTTTCCCCCTACAGGTGGAGACCAGGGACTTGAACCAGGTTTCCTAAACATTCTAACATGTGAACTCTACCATGTGTGTCACCACCAGGCCCCGAGAGTATGTGTGATATCCTGGACCAATTTTTTTCATCCCTTCTTTTAAGGAAAACTATAAAGAATGGAAGGAAACAGAGATAGAAGAGAGACACCATAACACCACTCCAAGGTTCATGAAATCCTCCTGAGTTTTGGTTTTGGTTTTTTTTTAACCATAGCTCTGCTAAGTTTTGGTGGTGCCAGGAATTAAACCTGGAACCTCAGCTCTTGTTTGTTTGTTTTTGCTGGGTTATTGTTACTGTTTTATTAGGAGAGTGGGTTGCATTGGATCGACCTTCTCGTGGTGCATCCCGTGAGTACCCATTCATTGGGGAAACTGACGATCCTTCCCAGCCGACTGAATCCACATGGATCCCAGTCACTTTCAAAGCCAGCAACAAGCAGCTCCTGACAGCTTTCAACCTGACGCTGTTGACTGGCTACGGAAGAAGGGCAAACGCTAGAAGAAGAATTAGGAGAGTCATGATTTACAAGACAGTTGTTGTCACATGGATCCAATTTCTCATCCTTCCATGATAGGCGTCTACACATCACTCCTACAGCCACTGTAGATCCTCCACCACTACAGGGCATTGGACCCCCAGTGCTTTCTCAACTTTCTCTCACCCAACCCCCACATCCCTGGCCTTGCTAAAATAGACCACTTGTCTCCCCCTAGTTACACTCTGCATTTTGCTTGGATCATGTCATAACCTTAATAAGGTTATGACATCATAACCTTTGATGGCCTTGGGAGGCCATCAAAGAAAGATACAGAAGTTTCCAGAAATTTACAGAACAAAGCTCAGGGAATCATGGCAAGCTTTCTTAATATTATGCTCCAAAGAAATACAATGAAGGTAAAATGACTTTAAAAAAAAATCTAGAAAATCTGAACAATAAGCTGCCCCCCAAATATGGGGGATGTGGGAGGAATCTTAGATGAGATGTATTTGATCCATGGAGGATGCAATGAATTTTTCAAGAGAGGAAATTCTCCTCCAAATATTCTGATGGGCATTGGTGGTTCAGTTGTAGAATTCTCGCCTGCCAAATACTCTGATGACCTACCAGAATGGGGAGCTCCTGGGCCTCTCTATTTTGGATTTCCCAGCTGAGAGAAAGGACAGGATAATGGAACAATCATAAACAAACACCAAGGTTAATTATCTTCAATAATAAATAGTCATTTAACAGAAAGGAAGAAAAGAGAGAAAATAATTAGGACAAGAGTCTCTGAGGGAGAGCAGTAAGGAAAAAGCATGCTTTTATGTTTTAATGCCTAAAGGGAAGTAACTTACACATGTATTATTGACACAGGGGCACAACTCTTTATTATTTATGTTTTCCCTAAAAAAGGAAAGGGTGGATCATAGAAGAAAGAGAAATTACTGACGAGAAATGAATTACTATGGAAAGGGAAAATTGATGACATGGAAGTAGAGAATCCTAGAACCAAAAGAAAACATAGTTTGACATTACTTTCTGATAAGAAATAAATAGTCTAAAAGTCCATAATGAGTACAAGGAATATTACAAAACCTAACTACATTCTTTAGTGTGGTAAAGATAAACCCTACGAATGGACAAGAGTTTAGCATTAGAACTATTTAAATCCCAGGAGAGCAGAATGTAGATTTGCCAAGCAAAACTATAGGCAACCATGGTTCTAAGTTTGTTCTTCATCCCTGAACCTAAAGTGATAGGAAAAAAAAAAAAAAGAATTCAGGGGTTGTTGAAGGCACACGCTGTTACTAAGTGCAAGGACCTGAGCAAGGACTTGGATTTGAGCCCTGGGCTCCCCACCTGCAGCAGGTACGCTTCACAAATCAGGTCTGCAGGTGTCTGCCTTTCTCTCTCCCTCTTAATCTCACCCTTCCCCTCTCAATTTCTCTCTATCTCTATCCAATAATAAATAAATAAATGAAATAAGTAAAATATAAATTCTATAGAATGGGGTCCTCAGTCAAAGAAGTTTACCAGTGACTAAAACATAAATAAAAAGTGGAAACTATGAAAAAAAAAAAAAAGAAAACTAGCTGAGACCCCCCCACACACACACAATTACTATAAAACTAAACATTAGGATATATAGAAACTCCAAACCTGTTCAAAATTGTCATCTATCCCCTTATCTATTTGAAGTAGGAGTCAAAGTTAGCTTACTTATTTTTTTCTAATTCCAACATCATTTTATTGAGAAAATGACAATTTATAGGATTTTTCTTATGGGTTACATTTACACATTTCACCTTCAACCAAACCATTATCTTATTCTACCACAAGTACTTAGGTCCCCAACCTACCCTTAGTGACCTGCCCTGCCATTTCTTTCTTTTTTAAAATTATTTCTTTTTATTATCTTTATTTATTTATAAGATAGAGATAGCCAGAAATTAAGAGGGAAGGGAGTGAAAGGGAGAGAGACAGAGAGACATCTGCAGCCCTGCTTCACCACTAGTGAAGCTTTCCCCTGCAGGTGGGGAGTGGGGGTTCAAACCCGGGTCCTTGTGCACTCAACCAGGTGTGCCACAACCCGGCCTCTTCCCTGCCCTTTCTGAGTTCCCAAATCTGCTGCAATAGACCATAACCCCTTAAGAATTCACCCTATATTGTCCTTTTAAAAGAAGTTTATTTGTTTCTTAGCTGTATCGTACCATTTTTCTAATCGTTGTCTTTGATATCTAAAGGTAGGAGGTTAAAGGCAATGGACCATAGAGTTGGTTTTTTTTTTTTTTTAATGAAGGTTACAGGACCCCACATTGTCATAATACAATTACTGATTCTGTGTGTGTGTGTGGGGGGGGGGGTACTTGTGAGTTCTTTGTAAATTCCCTGAAATTGACACTTCTGCTTCTTTTCTGTCTGACTACTGGACTCCTATAATTCATCTTCTGTTCATTTCCCTGGTCAGGATCATTTTAATTTTGGCACAAGGAAATATTTATAAATAATATTAAGTCTCAAAAGTATGTCATTGGAAGAAGTATAACCTCATCTGAAAGCACAGCCCAGTCCCAAAGCAGACTCATATGAGTTCTCCTACTAGACAGGGCAGTTCTAGGCACAATATCCCACTTTTAGAATATTTACTGGTAATAGCCTCAAGTTCCTAGAGATATGCATAAACCATTTCAAGAGTACCACTAAAAAACATTTTTTCCAGGGTTGGCAGAATATCACACTTGGATAGTGCACACCTTTGCCACATGCATGTTCTAGGTTTGAACCCGCAGCTCAGCCCCCACCACAATGAAGGAAGCTTCAGTGCTGTGTTCTCACTATCTATCTGTCTCACTCTGTCTCTGAAAGAGTAATCTGGAGGGTCAAAGTCCTAGAGCTGATACTAAGAAAGGAAGAGAGAGAGACTCTAACTTGAGAAAATAAGACAAATTTGCCCTCTTAAATTTTTATTTATAAAATGAAAATATTGGCAAGACAATAGGATAATAAGGGTACAATTCCACACAATTCCCACCATCAGAATTTCATACCCCATCCCATCCCTTAATAGTTTTCCTATTCTTTATATCTCTGGGAGTATGGACCCAAGGTTACTGTGGGTGCAGAATGTGGGAGGTCTGGCTTCTGTAATTGCTTCCCGGCTGAACATGGTTGTTGGCAGGTTGATCCATATTCCCAGCCTGTTTCTCTCTTTCCCTAGCAGGGGAGGGGTCTGAAGAGGCAGGGGTCCAGGACACATTGGTGGGGTTGTCTGCCCAGGGAAGTCAGGTGGACATCATGGTAGCATCTGAAACCTGGTGGGTGAAAAACAGTTAATATGGGGAGTCGGGCTGTAGCGCAGCGGGTTAAGCGCAGGTGGCGCAAAGCACAAGGACCGGCATAAGGATCCCGGTTCGAACCCCAGCTCCCCACCTGCAGGGGAGTCGCTTCACAGGCGGTGAAGCAGGTCTGCAGGTGTCTGTCTTTCTCTCCTCCTCTCTGTCTTCCCCTCCTCTCTCCATTTCTCTCTGTCCTATCCAACAACGACAACAACAATAACTACAACAATATAACAACAAGGGCAACAAGGGAATAAATAAATAAAATAAAATATTAAAAAAAAAAAAAAGAAAAACAGTTAATATATAAAGCAGAACAAACTGTTGACTAATTATGAACCCAAAGGCTGGAATATTGCAGATGAAGATTTGGGGTTTCCATTTAGGAAAAAGCTAGTAGGTCTATTTTAGGTCTATTCAGAGGGAATCATGACTTTACTAGTTTTTGCCGGAGCCTGACAACTAACATGCAGGTGGACCCAAGGTATCATCTGGGGAGATGGTGTCATAGATGGAAAAAGGACTAGAAAGCTGGATCAGGGGAGAGAGTGGTTCCAAATATGGGGAAAGTATATAAATATTAACTGTAAACCCCATCAATTTGATTTGGGGCCCATATTCAGCACAGGAGCCTATGTGAACACTGCATCCCTGAAGGTGAAGAACAACATAATGGACCCCTTTGTGGGACCCTATAGGACCTTGCCCTCAATGTGGATCAACAATGGTAGGGAATATTCCATTCTCTGAAGGGAGGTTGGATAACATACTCTACCTATCACCTGAGGAAGAAGGGTCCTGAAATTAGTGCAGCATGAAATGTTCCTAGCCATGACCACAGAATATTTGCCCTTGTATTAGTAGTAGTAATATATTTTTTAAATATTTATTTTATTTATTTATTTCCTTTTGTTGCCCTTGTTGTTTTATTGTTGTAGTTATTATTGTTGTTGTCGTTGTTGGATAGGACAGAGAGAAATGGAGAGAGGAGGGGAAGACAGAGAGGAGGAGAGAAAGATAGACACCTGCAGACCTGCTTCACCGCTTGTGAAGCGACTCCCCTGCAGGTGGGGAGCCGGGGTTCGAACCGGGATCCTTATGCCCGTCCTTGTGCTTTGCACCACCTGCGCTGAACCCGCTGCACTACAACCCGACTCCCTAGTAGTAGTAATATTAAGTAAATTGGGCCAAGCTCAAGGACAGGTGAAAAGACAGTATGAACTGTCCACAAGGTTGCTTTTATTTTATTTATTTGCTTCTAAGTTTATTGCTGGAGCTGGATGCCTGCACTACGAATCCACTGCTCCTGGCAGCCATTTTTTCCATTTGATTGCATAGAACAGAGAAATGAGAGAGGAGGGGGAGAAAGAAAGAGAGAAAGACAAATACCTGCAGACCTGCAAGCCACCCACCGACCCAACCTTCCCACCCCCACTCCCCCAGCCCCGCGCAGTTGGACAGCCAGGCCTTAAATTCAGATTCTCGTGTGAGTCTTGTGCTTAGTACTATGTGCAATTAACCAGTTGCACCACCTTCCAGCTCCCAAGGTTCCTTTTACTTCTGTTTACTCTCCTGATGTCATATATAAACTATTGCTATTTATAAAAAGCCAATTAAGAGAAATCAGTGTCTATATCTTTCACATATTGTAGTTACATTCCACAGAAGTCCATCTAAAGTTCAGTGAAATTAGCAACCTGTCAGTTTTTTCAAGTCAGATAAAGATATGGACTCAAGAGGGTTGGCGATAGCACAGGTGGTGAAGCAGGTCTGCAGGTGTCTTTCTCTCCCCCTCTCTGTCTTCCCCTCCTTTCTCCATTACTCTGTCCTATCTAACAACAACATCAACAACAACAATAATAACTACAACAACAACAAAACAACAAGGGCAACAAAAGGGAAATAAATAATAATTTAAAAAATCTTTAAAAAAAAAGATATGGGGAGTCAGGTGGTAGCGCAGTGGGTTAAGTGCACAAGGACCAACTTAAGGATCCTGGTTAGATCCCCGGGCTCCCCACCTGCAGGGAGGTCGATTCACAAGCGGTGAAGGTCTACAGGTGTCTGTCTTTCCCTCCCCCTCTATGTCTTCCCCTCCCCTCTCCATTTCTCTCTGTCCTATCCAACAACGATGACATCAACAACAATAATAACTACAACAATAAAAAAGGGGGGGGGCAACAAAAGGGGAAAAAAACTTTTAAAAAGGTATGGACTCAAATACTTTTTGTTCCAGTTATATCAGCTAGTTTGTGTAGTTTTGTTTGTTTATTTGCTTGTTTTTACCAGAGCACTGATCAAGCACTGGCTTATAGTGATTCAGGGAATTGAACTTCAGAGGCTCAGGCATGAGAATCTCTTTGCATAACCATTTTGCGATCTACCCTCACTCTTCATTCCACTTATAGCAGTATCCAGAAACAGCTTAGAATCTCCACAGAAGGGACTGGGCAGGGGTACACCTGGGCGAGCACACAAGTTACCATGTGCAAGAACCTGGGTTCAAGCCTTACATTCCAGTTCCCACCAGCAGAGGGGAAGTTTTATGAGTGGTGAAACAGTACTGCAGGTGTTTCTCTTTCTCTCTGCCTATCTTCCCTCCCCTTGTTGATTTCTTTCTCTTTCTACCCAATAAATAAATAAAGTAAAATATTAAAAAAAAATTTTAAAGAATATTTTTGGAAGGCAATACTGCTTCAGAAAGAACCAGGGTCCCCAGGTTTTGCAATTCTTGCTGCGCCCACATGGGGGCAGTGCCTAGCAGAGTTTGAATTTAGCATCCTAACCATCTGTGATTAAGGCGTTTTTCCACCTTAAAGCAATCTGTGCTTCTCCTTCCACTTCAGAGAAGTGTGAAAAGAAGAGAGAAGTTTGCTGGATGCAAACGGGACTGTCACAGATTCGGTGAGGGACTGGGAGACAGCTCACATGGTGAGCATCTACATGGGGACTTGCATTTGGGACTTGAAAGTCCTCTATCACTTCTCTCCAAAAAAAATACCTTTCTCCAACTCTCTTTTTTTCCTCACCAGGGTTAAAGTGTAGCCTTTTTCTTTCTGCTTTAATAGATAGGACAGAGAAATTGAGAGGGGAGGAAATATAGAGGGCAAGAGAAAGGGAGACACCTGGCAGACCAGCTGCACTAATGAAGCTCCCCACCCCCTCCCCACACCCCTTCCGCATAGGGGGACCAGGGATTAGAACCCAGATTCTTAAGCATGGTAATGTGTGCTCTTAATCCCGTGTGCCACTGCCCGGAATTATTATTATTATTATTATTATTATTATTTATTGGATAGAGACAGCCAGAAATCAAGCGAGGAAGGTGGAGATAGAGAGGGAGAGAGAAAGAGAGACACCTGCAGCCTTGCTTCACCACTTGCAAAACTTTCCCCCTGCTGGTGGAGACCGAGGGCTTGAACCCAGACCCCTGCACATTGTATCTTGTGCGCGCAACCACACCGCCCATCCCCGGACCCTTCTCCAACCTCTTCTATGTGGAGTAGAAACGAATGAACAGATAAATAGCAGAACTATGTTAGGACTATGAATTCAGAATGCTCTATATTTAGCCTGGTGGTAGAGCATTTGACTGCAGAATGCTATATATGAGTCATCTGGTAAATATCTTTAACGTAAGAGGAGCATATTGTTTTGTTGTTATTGTGGAGTCCCCATAGAACATCTTGATGTTTGTCTACAGTATTCTTTCCTTTTTTTTTTTTTTTTGCCTCCAGGCTTATCACTGGGGCTCAGTGCCCACATTACAAATCCACTGCTCCTGGAGGCCATTTTTTCCCATTTTTGTTGCCCTTGTTGTTGTTGTTATTGTTATTGCTGCCGTTGCTGTTGGATAGGACAGAGAGAGATAGAGAGAGGAGGGGAAGACAGAGAGTGAGAAAGACACCTGCAGACCAGCTTCACCACTCTTAAAGTAAACCCCCACCCCTGCAGTTGAGGAGCCAGGGGATAGATTTTTACACAGGTCCCTGCACTTTGTGCCATGTGCGTTTAACCTAAAGTGCTACCGCCCAGCCCCTGTCTATAATATTCTGACTTAGGTCACTACTACGGGAATACCTAAGAATTCTTACAAGACTCCAAAGTCCCAGGTTCAATCCCCCGCACCACCATAAGCCAGAACTGAGCAATGCTATAGTAAAAAAAAAAAAAAAAAATTAATTCTTACATTCAGAGTTATCATCACCAATCTATATATTTTTTTTCTCTGTATTACCTGGCATCTTGGGATGTTACCTTGCTCACTGAAGATTGCTCACAAATGCTTAAGTAATTAAATTTAATTTTAAGAAAAGATAGACTTTTCCATTCTTCCATTTCTCTCTGTCCTATCTAACAATGATGACATCGACAATAATAACTACAACAACAATAGAAAGCAAGGGCAACAAAAAAGGAAAAATAAATATAAAAAAATAAAAAGAAATAAGGCTATCTCCCCCCCACCTCTTTTAACCAAAGCACAGCTCAGTTCTGGTTTATGGTGGTGTGAGGGAATTGGGCCTCAAGCCTCAGGCATGATAGTCTCTTAACATAACCATTATGCTATCTACCTCCATCCAAGGTTTCCTTTTCTTTTTTTTTTATTTTTTTATTTATTTTATTTTTATTTTTTATTTATTTAAGAAATAATTAATTAACAAAACCATAGGGTAGGAGGGGTACAACTCCACACAATTCCCACCACCCAATCTCCATATCCCACCCCCTCCCCTGATAGCTTTCCCATTCTCTAGCCCTCTGGGAGCATGGACCCAGGGTCATTGAGGGTTGCAGAAGGTAGAAGGTCTGGCTTCTGTAATTGCTTCCCCGCTGAACATGGGCGTTGACTGGTCAGTCCATACTCCCAGTCTGCCTCTCTCTTTCCCTAGTAGGGTGGGTCTCTGGGGAAGCGGAGCTCCAGGACACATTGGTGGGGTCTTCAGTCCAGGGGAGCCTGGCCGGCATCCTGATGACATCTAGAACCTGGTGACTGAAAAGAGAGTTAACATACGAAGCCAAACAAATTGTTGAGCAATCATGGACCCAAAGGTTGGAATAGTGGAGAGGAAGTGTTAGGGGGGTACTCACTGCAAACTCTAGTGTACTTCTGCTTTCAGGTATATATTTTGCAGTAGTTTATGGATATGTGTGAACATATGCTCTCTCTCACAGAAACTGGTGTATATCTAGTTTTTGGGACTTTGTTAGAAAGTGAACCACCTGAGATGGAATAAGAGTATACTATGAAAGGAACGGTCTCACCTGAGTAATGAAGCTGAAGGGTTGTCATTCCACACGTGTAGTCTCTGGACACAGTCTGAGGTGAAGCATGTTGAGGTCAAGGTTTCCTTTTCTATGAAGCTTCTCATTCCATTTCAGTGCCATTAATTCCTCCTTGTTTCTATACTCCTCCCATTTCAGTATTTACTTATATTGCTTCTTTAAAGAGACCCAGAACTTCTTAAGGATTTGAATTATTATTATAATCATTATTATTATTTTACCAGGGCACTGTTAAGCTCTGGTTTATGGTGGGGGGTGTAAAGGTAGGGGCACCGGGGCGGGGAGGGATGACCACTGAATTTGGGACTTCAAAGCCTCAGGTAGAAGAATCTCTTTGCATAACCATTATGCTGACTGCCCTACCCTGGGATTTGAATCATATTATGCTACTTCTTTGAAGATACTCTTAACAACTACTCAATAAATGTTGAAATAAATGCCATGCTTAATCAGAGAAGAATTATCCATGTATATGTATATGGTCACTCCTTTTTGACTTGTGCTAATAAAATTCAGATAAGAATCAGATAAGAATTATCCATGTATATGTATATAGTCACTCCTTTTCGACTTGTGCTAATAAAATTCAGGCAGGGATTACCATAGAATGCTAGAGTAAAGAAACTTTAGGGGGCCAGACAGTGGTGCACCTGGTTAAGTGTACACATTACAGTGCGCAAGGATCCCGGTTCAAGCCCTGGTCCCCACCTGCATGGGGAAAGCTTCAAGAGTGGTGAAGCAATGTTGCAGATATCTCTCTGTTTCTCTCCCTCTTTATCTCCCCCTCCCTTCTCAATTTCTCTCTGTCTCTATCCAATAATAAATAAATGAATAAAACAAAAAAATTTAAAAAGGAACTTTAGAAATGGTTTAGAAATTTTGCTCTGCATCCCATTTAAAAGCAAAAGTACATTACAAATGCTGCTTCCCTTCACCCTCTGCTGACCATTCCAGTAACTACACCTTCTGGAATCTCATTTTGGAATGACTCATTTTCATCTTTAAATTTCTGATCTTCATTCCTGATTATTAAACAATTTGTTCTGCTCTATATCTTAATTTTCAGCCACCAAGTTGCAGATGCTACTATGACATCAACCTGACTTCCCTGAGCAGATGACCCCACCAATGTGTCCTGGAACCCCACCTTCCCAGAGCCCTGCCCCACTAGAGAAAAATAGAAACAGGCTGGGAATATGGATTGACCTGCCAACGCCCATGTTCAGCCCAGAAGCAATTACAGAAGCCAGACCTTCCACCTTCTGCATCCCATGATGATCCTGGATCCATACTCCCAGAGGGATAAAGAATAGGAAAGCTTTCGAGGGAGGGGGTGGGATACAGAGCTCAGGTAGTGGGAATTGTGTGGAATTGTGATCCCTCTTATCCTAAGGTCTTGTTGATATTTTTTATTTTACAGATAAATTTTTAAAAAACTGATCTCCGTTTTTTGTTCACACTACAGAAAAATTCAAATTACACTACACATAAGAACATTTATTTGACTGGTTAAGAGCACACACTATAGTGCACAAGGACTCAGGTTCAAGCCCCTGGTCTCCACCTGCAAGGGGAACACGTCATGAGTGGTGAAGCGGGGCTACAAGTATCTCTCTGTCTCTCTCCATCTTTATCTCCCCTTCCCCTCTCAATTTAGCTCTGTATCCAATAACAAATAAATAATTTTTTTTAAAAAAAAATAACATTCATTTGGACACTTGGGTTCTGGAACTAGATTTCCTGTGTTCATAGCTTATTTTTTAGCCAGAGCACTGCTCAGATCTGGCTTATGGTGGTGCAGGGTATTGGACCTGGGGTTTTAGAACCTCAGGCATGAGAGTCTGTTTGCGTATCAATTATACTATCTCCCCTTACCCCCATATAAGCTAGCTTCTTTCTTCATAGTTTGAACTTAGTAGCTTAACACTCTAGCTCCCTTACCTGAAAATTGATATTAAAAATAGTGATGGTTTTGCAGAATAAGTTAATATCTGCAAAACTGTTAAGACAGTATCTGATAAAGAGAAATTCTCATTGTTCTTACTATTTGGTGATTGGGATAGTTGTATTTGATTATTTTCATACCAACAGCTGAAGTTTCTCATTTTTTTCCCTCATAAATTAAAAACCTAGAAAAGACACAAACATCTTGCTTGCTCTGTGTATCCCTAGATCCCAGGCACTGTGCATGATATCTTGCATATAGTAATTACTCAACAAATATTTGTTATATATAATGTATAAATAATTTAAGGATATTAATTCTGGACTCTGACTACCTGAGTTCAAATTCTAGATGTCATATGCTATCAATAAAACAACTTTATAGGGAGGGTGGGTGGTAGCACACTGGGCTAAGCTCACAGGGGGGGAAGTGCAAGGTCTGGCTCAAGGATTCCAGTTCCAGTTCCCACCTCCTCACCTGGAGGGGGGGGTCCACTTCACAAGCGGTGAAACAGGTCTGCAGGTGTCTATCTTTCTTTTTCCTTCTCTGTCTTCCCCTCCTCTCTTGATTTCTCTCAGTACTATCTAATAACAACAATGGCAGCAATAACAATAACAACAAGGGCAACAAAAATGGAAAAAAATGGCTTCCAGGAGCAGTAGTGCAAGCACTGAGCCCCAGCAATAACCCTCGAAGCAATAATAATAATAAACCTTTATTGAGGTCTGGGGCCTGGGTAATAGTAGACTTGGTTGAGCACAAACTACCATGCATAAGAATCCAGGTTCAAACCCCCAGTCCCCAGCTGCAAAGGAGGATCTTCACAAGTGGTGAGGCAGTACTGGAGCATGTCTCTCTTTCTCCCTCCCTCTGTGTCTCTACTCCCCTCTCAGTTTCTCTCTGTCCTACCAAATAGAAAAAGACTATTTTTGCCACGCCCCACTCAACTCCAGAATGATGGGTCTGACAGGGTTAGCACCCAGGAAAACTCTCTTCAAGGAAGAAGAATTCTGGGAGTGGGTCTTGGCATCCTGAGCAGATCTAAATTGAAAACTCTGATTATTTTTTTCATTATGTACATGGTAATGATGCTGTGTAATCGGGGATGAACAGCCCCTGTTCCCAGATTAGATACAGATGTACAAGAAATGAGGTGTACAAAGTTATGGGTCATCAAATACATAAAGTTTTAGGAAAAAAAATCTTAATAATACTTACTCACCTCCTCTTATGAAATATGTTAAAACTCTACGTAAAATACTATTTGTTAAGCCTATTACTCAGAAATGCATCACCCCATGAAGTACGACATTACTGTGTAAAACTGCAAGGCCATCTAATCAAGAAATGAGCTTTGTTCCAGATACTGTTTATATAAGACTGAAGGATATATAAACTCTCACTTGCTAAATAAAACTTGAGTTCAGACTCACCCTCCAACAGAATGTGTTGTATTCTGTTCTCCTCCTGACCCACCCTGGTGGTCACCTTCGGAGTTCCCTGATCCTTCCTGCTGCTCCTCCGCCTGAGCGGTCCGTTGCATATTTTACTATGCCATTGTCACATACATGACAGTTCCTACTTCATAAAATTGTTGTAAAAATACACTTACTGTGTACGTAGCGACAGGAGATAGTTCATCTGGTAAAACAACACCTCACCTGCTCAAGGACCCAAGTTAAAGTTCCAGCATGATCTGCCAGGGAGTTCCTGCTCTCCCTACACTGTCTGTCATCTCAAACTAGTTCCACTTACCTAAATGTCCTTTTATCAGCCTTTGTCAGCAGAGAGCTGCCAGGCATATGGTAAGCGTCAGAGACCACCCAAGACCAGTTCCAAATTTGAGTTTTTATTCAGCCAGCCAGTGACTACACTCACAGCTTAAGCGCTGCTCAGAGTGTCCCAAGCTCTAATTCAAGCAAGTTGTTTAAGGGGAAAAAACCATATCCTTACTGGAAAAAAAAAAAAAAAAAAAAACAGGACACAGATGTGAGAAGCAAGCATGACTGCAGAAGTTAAAAATGTGGAGTTCCCGGGTCGGGCGGTAGTGCAGCGGGTTAAGCGCATTTGGCGCAGAGAATCCTTCACCGCCTAAGGATACCTGTTGGAACCCCGGGGTCCCCACATGCAGGCAAGTCGCTTCACAAGTGGTGAGGCAGGTGTCTTTCTCTCCCCCTTTCAGTCTTCCTCTCCATTTCTCTCTGTCCTATACAACAACAACGACATCAATAACAACTATAATTAACAACTACAACAATAAAACAACAAAGGCAACGAAAGGGAATAAATAAATATTTTGAAAAATTTTAAATGTGGCGTTCTGGTGGTGGGAATTGTGTGAAGTTGTATCCCTCTTACCCTATTTTTTTTGGTCAGTGTTTCCTTTTTACAAATAAAAATTTAAAAAAGAAGAAAGTGAAACAGATGGGTATAGACTAGCGTGTGCTGCTAATAAAGAAATGCCAGGGTCAAGTTATATTGCCGTGTTAAAGTATATATGTATAGTATGATGATTTTAAGTAAGTCAACAAATAACTATTAAATAAAACATTCCTTTTGTTAAAAAAAAAAAAAAAAAAAAAAGAATGTGATTAGGACAGCCCAATACTGTGGTCAAGATGACCTGTCAGGAGAACAACTGAATAATGAGATATATATCTTGTTTGGAAAGTCTGGGGTGGGGTGGAGAGCATAGAACTTGGCAGTAAGACAGTTGAGCAAGTTTTTAAATTTTCTGCAGCTTGTGACTTTCACAAGTTCAGATTTAGGCCAAGATGGAGCTATTTATGCTAAGAGAGTGGCGACCCTGTCACACTGCCTACTGTTATCTTAACAAACTCAGACTATTAGAGAATTAAAGTCTTTCTTCCATCTTCTTCACTATTCAGATTCTGCAGGTCCTATTGGCTGTAAGGTGTCATCATGTCTGGACATATAATAATTGGATATCATCTTCAAGCTATTGTTCCAGGCTTATAGCAGGTCATCTGTTGTGGAAGATCCTTTCAAATACCTTGGTACTTGTTCTGGGAATCCAAACTGGGGGATAACTATTGGACCCCAGAAGACAGTACTCTATGAGGACAATCTAGAAGAAGGCCTAGAGGAAGCCCTGCCCTCCAAAGGACCAGAGCCCTCTTTCACTCTTACATATGCTTTTGGCACCTATCTTGGGAAATACATCTTCTACCATTCCTAGAAACTTCTTTGGGAACCATGCTGCTAAAGTGGAGGAAATTTAGATTCCCTGGGGTAAAAGCTAACCTTCAATCTATAGCCTCAGAGAAGTAACTTCAGGAAAAGAAAAAAAAAATACATTATATATATTCATGACCAGGTGAATTGAGCCCATATGTTGCCATGCGCAAGGACCCAGGTTCAAACCCCCACGTCTCCACAGGGGGGATGTTTCACAAGTGTAAAGCAATGTTGCAGGTGTCTTTCTCCCTTTCTATCTGCCCCTCCTGTCTCAATTTCTACTTGTCTTGTCAAATAAAATAAAGGGAGGAGAAAAAATGGGGAAAAAATGGCTGCCAAGAGTAATGGACTCATCATGAAGGCACTGAGCCACAGCAATGACACAGGAAGAAAGAAAGAAAGAAAGAAAGAAAGAAAGAAAGAAAGAAAGAAAGAAAGAAAGAAAGAAAGAAAGAAAGAAGGAGGAAGGAAGGAAGGAAGGAAGGAAGGAAGAAAGAAAGAAAGAAAGAAAGAAAGAAAGAAAGAAAGAAAGAAAGAAAGAAAGAAAGAAAGAAAGAAAGGGGAGAAACAAAGAGCTAAGTGAAACATCAGTTCTGGTCACTTTAAGGATGCACTGAACAATTAAATGTCAGTGCTCCTTAACTCCAGTCCCCACTGGGGGTGGGGGGGAATGATACTTCTTTATCAGTGAAGTAGCACTACAAGTATCTCTATTCTATCCCCCATCAGAGGCCAAAGGTTAGCTTCACTTTTTTTGCCTCCAGGGTTAATGCTGGTGCTCAGTGCCTGCACTACGAATCCACTGCTCCTGGAGGCCATTTTTTCCATTTTGTTGTCATTGTTGTTATTGTTACTGCTGTTGTTGTTGGGTAGGTCAGAGAGAAATCAAGAGAGGAAGGGAAGACAGAGAGGGGGAGAGAAAAACAGACACCTGCAGACCTGCCTCACTGCCCCTGAAGCAAGCCCCCTGCAGGTAGGGAGCCAGGGACTCCAACAGGAATTTTTGAGTCAGTCCTTGCATTTCATGCCATGGCCCCCTACCTCCACTTTTTATTGCTGTTCCAAACAATAGTAGATCCCCCTGTAAATGCAGGAATCTGAACAAAAGTCATGACATATTGGAGTTACTGGAAAACAGAGTTTTTATTGTTGGCGCGCAAGACCCATAATCGCCTAATGAAAAAAAAAAACTCCTGGGCCCTGAAGTGCTGTAACATTTCCTTTTCATAGATAAAAAAAAGTGGGGAAAAAATGATTCACAATATGTATACAAGGACTAAAAGGTGAGGAGAGGTCATAAAGGCCAAAGACTGTCAGGACTTTCACAAACACCAGAATCTGCCAGGGCCCTTACAAACACCAAGAGAAAGACGGGGGTAGATTTAGGATTTATGGGTGGCTAAAAGGAGCCTGGCACAAGCAATTGCCATTCATTTATTTCTTTTTTTCTTTTCTTTTTTTACTTTTTTTAATTTTTAAAAAGGAAACACTGGCAAAAATATAGGATAAGAGGGGTACAACTCAACACAATTCCCACCACCAGAACTCTGTATCCCATCCCCTTCTCTGATAGCTTTCCTATTCTTTAACCCTCTGGGAGTATAGACTCAAGGTCATTGTGGGATGCAGAATGTAGAAGGTCTGGCTTCTGTAATTGCTTCCCCGATGAACACGGGTGTTGACAGGTCGATCCATACTCCCAGCCTGCCTCTCTCTTTCCCTAGTAGGATGGGTCTCTGGGGAAGCGGAGCTCCAGGACACATTGGTGGGGTTGTCTGTCCAGGAAAGTCTGGTTGGCATCATGCTAGCATCTGGAACCTGGTGGCTAAAAAGAGAGTTAACATACAAAGCCAAACAAGTTGTTGACTAGTCATGAGCCTAAGGCTAGAGTAATGTAGATAAAGAGTTGGGGGGGGGGGTCTCTTTTGTAGATAGCTAGTAGGCATATTTTAGTTATATTCCAAAGGCACTGTGGCTATACTAGTTTTTGTTTGTTTTTGTTTTTTCCCTGAGCCTGAAATCTGATATGCAGATGGATCCAAGTTATTGTCTGTGGAGATGATGTCATGACTGGAAAAAGGAGCAGAAAGCTGGATCAGGGAAGAGAGTAGCTCCCAAATATGGGAAAGATGTATAAATATTGTTGATTGTAAACTCCATCAATTTGATGTGATCTGGGGCCCACATTCAGCTTAGGAGCCTATGTGACCTCTGCATCCCTGTAGATCTGAGCTCACATTCTGTGGTCATCAGTAGGAACATTCTGAGCTGCCTCAGTATCAGGACCCATCTTCCTCAGGTGTAGCATAGAGTATGTTGACAGTGAAACATTCTCTAGCATTGTTGATCCAAGCTGAGGGCAAGGTCCTATGGGGGCCCACAAAAGGGTCTGTTTCTATATACTACTTCACTCCCCCATTTTTTTTTTGATGCGTGTGACTTAACTCAGAAAGGTCAAACAGCATCACTTTATAATAAATATTAAGGCTAACTTTATAATAACCAATATTAACAAAAGGTAACTATATTATTACAGTAAGGGAACCGATGTGGCTAAGTCTATAAATTTCTGTTCTGTATAGCATCTTTCTGGTCTGCAGGCCCACTTGGAGTCTTCTCTTGGATAGTCAGCTTGAACATTAGTTAAGGCAAATGATAAGGAGTTAAAACATAAGCACTTTTAATGATGTATAGCCAACACTGGGCAGCAATGTAATCTTTTGTACCATTTTTCTTTTTATTTGAACACACAGTAGTCTTTTTTAACTTTTGAGACAGGCTTTGGGACTCACAGTCTTTTACTGTTTGGATAGGACAAACAAAAACTGTGGACTAATATTAATTAAACAAAGTATCTGTGAGAGTGATATTAAAATGGGGAATCAGACTTTAAAATTGGGTTATAGAAAAGAGAGTGACTCTCAAATTGAAACAATAATTTTAATTAACTGTGTACCACATTAATCTGACCTGGGGCCAACGCCCATTAATATGTAGGAAGGAGCCTATATGACCTTACACTCTTATTGTCACAGCTGGGCCATGTCTACATTGTAACCAGGTATCCTCTAGTTAGACTTCCTTCAGAGAGTGGGATAGTCTTTACTAGTGATACTTTTGCAGTGAGGACAAGGTCCTGAGAAGCCCACAAAAGGGCTGACAAAGACACCTGCTGAAAGTGACTTAACAATGGCAGACAGAGAGGAATCTCTTACAAGTCCAGGCTCATAGTAGTAATTTAAGAATTTCTATGACTAAACCTCCAGGTTATCAGATGACTTGGCATTGGCCAAACACAGCCTTTATTAAGTGAACCAGTCTCTTGTTTCTAACCAGTTTTGCAGTCTCTCTTCTGTCTGACAACCTTGAACTTTTTTCTCAGTTGTTATGACCTTGAAGGCCATTTGCTGTACTAAATAACCACTATGAAGTCTGCTAGGCTTAAGTCTAAACTGGTATGTTTACAAAATCTAGTCTTGAGTTAAAAAAGAAATATACTTCAGTTTTTAAAGGGATCTAAATTAACCTCAGGGTTTGTTTGTTTGCTTGCTTCCAGGGTCATTGCTGGGGCTCGCCCTGCACTTACAAATCTACTGCTACTGGAGGCCTTTTTTTCCCTTTTTGTTGCCCTGTTCTTTAAACCTCAGGTTTTTAGTATTAAGTTGTTTGCTAATTACAATGGAAGGTGTCTCAAAGACAGTAATCATCTAGAGCTAAACAGTAAACACTTAGGTGTGGAATTTATAGTTTTATTAGGCTGTTAAGTTTATTAGGTCTGAGTCTAATTAGAAAAGACCACTAATTATTTCAAAGCATAGAATTGTCTATAACATATAAAAAGGAGGACAGTACTCATTCATGAAAACATTACTCAAAAGCACATAAGCCAAAACTAGACTTGGTATAGGGGTCTCTTACGTTAAAAAAAGATCTCTCCAGGTGAAAGGTGGAAGACTGGCTTTTCAGGAGATTGTCAATAGCCCGTAACAGCACAGATAAGTCATTTAATTGTGACCAACAAGAAATACAAGTCTCAGTAATGCCAGGGAACTTAACCAATGGGTAGAATTACACAAGTTTAGAATATCTCTATCAATAAACTTGTGTGTCATTATTAAGATACTAACAGGACAAAATGATTACAATCTCTTAAGTATTATAATTTTAACATGTTTAAATAGTTTTAAGCCTAATATTAGAACTTAATCAGCATATACATTTGAAATATCAAATATTTAAGCTAAATATTTTATATTTAATAGCAAGTAAATTAATAGTAACATTATTTTACTAAAGAGGTGTCAGGCTAGTGTGGGGGTGCCTCTTCCTGGGCACATACTCTCTGGGTTCAAGTGAACGTGACCGGAACCAACCTGGGCTGCTACTCACTCAGCGACGTGAGAGAGATGACTCATGAACCAAGCTCGAGGCAAGGCAATGAAATTCTTTATTGATCAGAGAGCCAAGGCTTTTAAAGGACAGACCTGGAAGTGGCAAGTCAGAAATGAAAATAGCTAGGAACGGGGCAGAGAAAGGCAAAAGGAAGCTGGAAAGGTAGGAACTTCCTTAGCAACTGTTGTGAGGGTTTTAACTGATAGGATTAATAATATCCTGCAGGGAGGGTCTTGAGAGTAGAAAGAAGATAGATCAAAGGAATGGAATAGGTGGGGATCTTTCAGGCAAAACAATGATATGTAGACAGACCATAGTATCAGGAATGCAGGGTGCTTTGTGAGACAGGGAGTCTAATAAGTCGGAGCAAACCTTTGGCATTACTCCTGTCTCTCCTTGCTCAACCTCTCAGTAGAGAGAGAGACTGACAGGATAGACGCACTCCTCAGGTCAAGCCCTGCCAGGCTCTACCACATCCTCACAATTTCCCAACAAAGAGGAAAACCAGAAATCAGTCGACAGGACATAATCTTGACTGTAAAAACTTCTAGAAATTAATAATTTACTCCTAGGATTTTTAACCAATTCACTTATTACAAACTCATCATTGCCAGTTTTATTTATCTTTTTACTTATTGATATATATTTATAACACTTATGGAGTTACTATGACTAAGTCAGGGTAGCTCTTTTAGCATATTGTATTAAAACATACTTTTGTGGTCCAGGGGGTAGCACAGTGGATAAAGCTCTTGACTCTCAAGCGTGAGGTCCTGAGTTCAAACCCTGGAAGCACATGTACCAGAGTGATGTCTGTTCTTTATCTCTCTCTCCTCCTTTCTTTCTCATCAACAAATAAATAAATAAAATATTTTTTTAAAAAACATACTTTCAAAACTTTAATCTGGGAACAGCCTTTTTTTTTAATCTATGACACAACAGACCTTAAAATACATACAATAATAAAATATATAGATGGACCTCATTTAATGTATAAAGGATCAATCAGCCAAGAGGACTTAACAATTATAAACACCTGTGTACTCAATGAGGGGCTATATACATACATCAAACATCTACTGAAAGAGTTACAGCAATATATCAATAGCAACACAGTTATAGTTGAAGTCTCTAATACCCTACTCTCTTAAGTTGACAGATCATCTAGGCAGAGAATTAATAAACAAGGGAATAAACTCTAACTTGGTTAGCTTAAGAAGCAGACATTTAAACTCACAAAAGAATTAGAGTAGATCTTATACAATTGTCAAAATATTAAAAACAACCCTTAATTTTTTAACATATAATGTAAAATAATCTACACATTTAATTTGTCTCATTTATTTTTTAATCAAGTATTTTAACAATTTGTTAGGTTTTATGATAACATATTTGTCACTGTTATTTTTTATCTAGAATATTATCTCACTTGATGTACAAGATCTTTTGGAACCCAGGAATTGTAGAACTTTTTCTGTAATCTTATAATCTTGTCAACTATTACTGAAGTGCCAAAAAAAAAAAAAAAAACTAAACCAAACAGAACAGGTAACAATCAGTAACTCTAGGAGACCTTTAGGAGCCCTTTAATCTTATACTACTATAAAATACATTTTGGAGACTGCATAATTTTTTGAAGATGTGGTAAACATTAACTTTTATCAGAGCAAAAACATATACATTTAAAGTTTAACTCCTAAGTTTTAACCAAATCTAAATTTATCAAGACTAAACTGATCATATTTTTAAAACAAAGCACTTTAAGTTAGACATCAAAGATAAACAATTCATAGCATGTCGACATGTGGACATGGACAGAGATTTTATAACATATGAACTAAGTCAAACTAATTGTTAAACAGCCTTAGGTGTTAATGAAATTATCATTAAAATTGTTTTTTTTAATATTTATTTATTTATTTATTGTCAGGTTGCATTGTGGTAGAGAGCAGAGACCAGGAACTCATGGTGGAGTGGGAACACAAATCTTTATTCACGCAGACGCCCCAGAGTTGGGTGTGAGCACAGCGGGTTTAGGCCATGTGGAGCTAGCAAAATGGCTGCCTCCCACTATGCACACCAGCCCTTCTCCAGGTCTTCTCCAGGTTGGGATGTGGAAAAGAAAAAGGGGTGAAACCGGAACAGCAGCGGGCTCTATAGGATAAAAACGGAAGTGGCAAGTCGGGAACAAGACTGGCTAGGAAAGGGGGTGGAGAGAGGCAAAAGGCATGCTGGGAAGGTGGAAGCATCCTTAGCAATTGTTGCAATGGTTTTAACTGAATTAGTAATACCCTGAGGGGATAACGTGGTGAAGATCTTTCAGGCAAAACAATGATTATGTAAATAATACTTGCATGGAAATATAGTGGTTTGTGGGTACTGCCTAACTCAACCACACCTGTACAATATCCCAACAATTTATTCCCTTTTGTTGCCCTTGTTTTCTTTTTTGTAGTTATTGTAATTGTTGTTGGATAGGACAGAGAGAAATGGACAGAGGAGAGGAAGACAGAGAGGGGGAGAGAAACACACCTGCAGACCTGCTTCACTGCTTGTGAAGAGACTCTCCTGTAGGTGGAGAGCCGGGGGCTCAAACTGGGATCCTTACGCCTGACTCCCCATTAAAATTACTTTTATCATTTAGTTTTGATGGGAGATGTAGAGGGTAATAGACACAAGGAGAGACACCAGAACACTGTTCGGCTCTGACCCAAAGTAGTGCTGAGAATTTAATATAGGACCTCGGGACTTTAGGAATAGGAAGGAGTCTTTTTGCATAACCATTATGTTATCTCTCTAACCTTGTTATAGTTAAATAACAATTTCAAATTTGGTCTAGATAAACTCTAAGTCAGCTATTAGTAACACTGCAGTTTAAAAAATATTTAAAAGGGGAGTAGGGCCATAGCACAGCGGGTTAAGCTCGCAAAGCACAAGGACTGGCCGAAGGATCCTGGTTCAAGCTCCCAGCTCCCCACCTGCAGCCGGGGTCCCTTGATAGGTGGTGAAGTGGTCTGCAGGTGTCTTTCTCTTCCCCTCTGTCTTCCCCTCCTTTCTCCATTTCTCTCTGTCCTACCCAACAACAACATCAATAACAACAATAAGAACAACAATAAAAAAAAAACAAGAGCAATAAAAGGGAAAATAAATAAAATATTTTTTTAAGTTTTTAATATATATATTTAAAAGGTATTATTTGTCAATCATAACTTTACTGTCTTTAGCCGAACTTCTATCTTTAGATTTAAATGTTTTGTTTAGTATTTTATCTTTCTGTCTTAAGCCCTATTGACCACCTTCAGTAAATTAGCCTGATAAAGACAAGTCTTAAGCTTTTTTAAGTCTTAAGCTTCAGTACTTGGGAGTAGTTATCAATGTATAGCTGTCTTTTATTATATAAAAATATTATGCTACAGTTTAATCTTGCTTTGGTCTGAACTTAAATTTAAACAATCATATTTTTTTCTTTTTTTTTATTTAAGAAAGGAGACATTAACAGAACCATAGAATAAGAGAGGTACAATTCCGCACAATTCCCATAACCTGATCTTCATATCCCATCCCCTCCCCTGATAGCCTTCCTATTCTCTATCCTTCTGAGATATCCCTTTGACCCTTGAGATTTTATTTATCATA
Source organism: Erinaceus europaeus (assembly GCF_950295315.1). Lineage (NCBI taxonomy): Eukaryota > Metazoa > Chordata > Mammalia > Eulipotyphla > Erinaceidae > Erinaceus > Erinaceus europaeus. The sequence continues at coordinate 95,595,890 of NC_080172.1, forward strand.
AGAAATTAGCATGATTTATACAATATAATTTTATAAAAAACTTAAATGATTATAATAACCCACTCATTACTATTATTAATTTGAATAGTACTTAGGGTCAATCAGTTTAAGAAACATTATTATTACTACTATTATTATTAATCAGTTTTTATTATAGGCTCTTCTTAATATGTCCCAGACTCTTTTTTTTAAAGCTTTAGCTGATTAACTAAGCCAGATATTTAGATACATAAATAATCACAGCCACTTGACTTCTGCATGGAGCAGATTTTACTTATTTAACTCTTATATGCTATCTAGAATGGCCAGGGGATTTGATGGCTTTTTAACCCCTGGCTGCGGCTGTTTTGTCTAGGGAGTCATATTACTTAAACAGAGAGTCAATATATCTTTACAGAGGATAAATTTCACATCACTATTTTGACAAGCCATTAAGAATTTTCTACCATACATCTTAATGGGATTTGTTTACTCTGGTGTCCACTCATGCATGTCCCACCCGTGTTTGCTGTCGCATACTCAGATGGGAATTGCTTAGTCCAGCTTCGGTAGTGTCCCTCTTGGGTTATCTCAGTATCTCTTAGCTTGCTTGGGTGGGTACCTATAAATCCCGCACTCGGATTAGTAGAGCTGGGTCTGTTTTTTAAAATAGACATCTACTGATACTACCATCAGCTGTATGAGCTCACCACGGAACCACGGATTAGGACTCAACTCTTCAAGCTGTGCTGTGTCTCATTCCCACTCTTTCACACAGTCTGGCCATATACTCACCGCCCACCACCCAAAATTCCTATACCAGTAAGGTGCCACTTCATCTCTGATCGCTTCAGAGGTTACTAGGGCAACCTTGGAAGGTGATCAGGCTCCCCTTCTGTCAGTTCCGGACAGGCTTCCACTTAGACCCAGATGTTTACCAGTCGGGCATTGTTCTTCTACCTCCTATCTCTGGTCCAGTCACCCTGTTTAGGACCTGTTGTGTGCTGAGGTTGCTTCCATGAGCTGCGAGGAGTTTCTCTCCTCTCTGGACAATGAGTCCAGCGGCACCTGGGTAGAGCCTGTCTCCTCAACATCTCTGGCTAACAGCCCCCAGTGACAAGGGAGGTGGAACACACCTTCTGTGTCTTTTCTCCCGATACCCAGCCAATGCACCAAAAATGCAAACGTGGAATTCCAACAAAAGTCATGACACCTTGGGGTTACTGGAAAACAGTTTTTATTGTTGGCACACCAGACCCATAATCGCCTAATGACAAACCAAAAAAAAAAAAAAAAAAAACCTCCTGGGCCCTGAGGTGCTGTAACATTTCCCTTTCATAGATAAAGAAAAGTTGAAGAAAGAAAAAAGAAAAGTTGACAAAAAAAAATGATTTCACAATATGCAAGCAAGGATTAAAAAGTGGGCAGAGGTCATAAAGGCCAAAGGATGTCAAGACTTTCACAAACACCAGAAGCTGGCTTTAAATCTGCCAGGGCTCTTGCAAACACCAAGAGGAAGAGGGGGGTAGATTTAGGATTTATGGGTGGCTAAAAGAAGCCTGGCACAGGCAGTTGCCATTTATTTCTATACAATATTTCACTCCAAGGTCACTGATACCTCTCTCTGTTTCTCTCTCTCCCTCCCCTCTCAATTTCTGTCTTGTCAAATATAAAATAAAATAAAATAAAATAAAATAAAATAAAATAAAATAAAATAAAATAAAATAATGGGATTTCACTAGTCTATTTCCATGTTACAAAAGAAAAAAGTCCCTTCCTACAAAGCCAGCATTAGATGTAACTGTAGCTCAAGTTAGATGTACTGTCATAATCAAAACAGAGTGCTAGATAGACAAATAAATATAGTTATTTTCAAAATGTCTTCTCCCTTTTACAAGATAGGCACTCATGGGTGGAAACAGTGAATGACCCTGGAATTTCTGATTCTTTGCTGGAATAGCTTCACTCCTAGTAGGGCTTGGGAGAAAGTAGATTATGGTTGAAAAGTTATTAGTCATATCATCAGTTACTATATTCATATAAATTAGATTTTACTGTTTGTTTCCATTCTGCTTAAAATTACATCTACATAAATTATTGAATTTGTCTATTCTAAAAGAGATCACAGACTTCTTATGTCCATGGATATGAATCCAAATTAGGAGGGATAAATTCCCCCTTTCTATTATAACGAATCCTTTATATTTTGATTATCACTTATTTTTTTCTTTTTTTATATTTATTTTCCCTTTTGTTGCCCTTGTTTTTATATTATTGCAGTTATTATTGTTGCTATTGATGTCATTGTTGGATAGGACAGAGAGAAATAGAGAGATGAGGGGAAAACAGAGAGGGGGAGAGAAAAGATAGATACCTCTAGACCTGCTTCACCGCCTGTGAAGTGACACCCCTGCAAGTGGGGAGCTGGGGGCTCCAACCCGGATCCTCACTCCGGTCCTTGCCTGCTTCACATCACATGCGTTTAACCTGCTGTGCTACCGCCCAACTCCCTATCACTTATTTTTTAAAGGAAGCTGATGCTTTTTTTTAATTATTATTATTATTATTATTATTATTATTATAGAGACAAAGATATTGAGAGGAGAAGCCAGGTGGTGGTGTAGACAGTTGAGCATACACATCAAGGACCCGGGTTCAACCTGTTGAGAAGGCTTGATTTCACTCTGTTTCTAAGGGGGGGGTGGTGAGAGAGAGATACCTGCAGCATTCGTTGTTCAACCACTTGTGAAGCTTCCCCTTATGGGTGGAGATAAGGAGTTTGAACCCAAGCCATTGTACATGGTAACTTGTGAGCTTTATTATTTGCCCTAGCATCTGGCCCCCATAACTTGTATTCTTTTTGCCTACTTATTAGTTGTAAACTCCCAAAGGATGCTGTACCAATGCTGGTCTCCATGGTTGAAAATAACACCAAGGCTCCAACATAGAAGGGCATGGCTAAAGTTAGAGGATCTAAGGGAGTAGATTAACCAGATCACATATCATATTTAGCAAGAAGTAGCCATGGGAGTCAGACCTTCCACCTTCAGCAAACTAAAACAAAGTTTAATACACTTAGAGGAGCTCATATAAAGGACATATTGAAAGAGAAAAACCCAAGAAAAGATACTGATAGATGCCTGCCTTTTTCCTGAGGCTGACACTTTGATTATCGGTGCAAAGGGCTGAAACGTAGAGTATGAAAACAAATAAAACCCTTAAGAATACAACCATAAATCTTAAGAACAGTTAACAATTAATCTGTATATATGTACCTCTGGCCAAGGCAATAAACATGTAATATTTAAGAACCGGACTTTCTGAAGCCAGCGTTAACAATCCTCAGGCTGTCCATTTGCTATCATTACACTCCACATGTAAAAGCTATTAACCATAGTTAGCATGCCAATAGTTTCAGAAAAATATAAAAACGGAAGCATTAATTTAAAAAAATTATTTTGGAGTGTCTGGACAGTAGTGCACCCAGTTAAGCACACACGGTACAAAGTGCAAAGACCCACACAAGGATCGCAGTTTAAGCCCCAGCTCCCTACCTTGGGGGGGGGGGAAAGCACTTCACAAGTGGTGAAGCAGGTCTGTAGGTATCTATCTTTCTCTCCCCCAGTCCATCTTCCCCACCTCTCTTAATTTATCTATGTCCTATCCTATTTTTTAAAAATGGAAAGAATGGAGAGCCGGGTGGTGGCTCAGCAGGTTAAGAGCACATGGCGGAAAGCAAAAGGACCCGCAGGCATCAGGATCCTGGTTCCAGCTCATGGTTCCCCACCTGCAGGGGGTTGACTTAACAGGTGGTGAAGCAGATCTGCAGGTTTCTGTCTTTCTTTCCCCCTCTCTGTCTTCCCCTCCTCTCTCGATTTCTCTCTGTCCTATCCAACGATAGCAATAACAACAACAATGACAATAAACAACAAGAACAACAAAAGGGAAACTTTTTTTTTTAAGTAAAGAACACCTGTCAGGAGCACTGGATTTGTAGTGCTGGCACTGAGCCCTGGAGGCAAAAAAAAAAGTTTTTGAAGACCAGGTGGTAACATTATATTATTATATTATATATATGTTATATATAATATACTATACTATACACATTATAATGTGCAAGTGATTTAATACTGATTAACAAGATTGTAAGATAACAGGGGTACAATTCCACACAATTTCCACCATCAGAGTTCTATGTCCCATCCCCTCCATTGTATGTTTCCCTATTCTTTATCCCTCTGAAGGTAAGAAAGAAAGAAAAGAAAGAAAGAAAGAAAGAAAGAGAAAGAAAGAAAGAAAGAAAGAAAGAAAGAAAGAAAGAAAGAAAGAAAGAAAACAGTTGAGAATAGGGCTAGAAAGCTGTATTAGGGCAAAGAGAGTAGCTCCCAAGTAAGGAAAGTATATGAATACCATTAACTGCTAACCCCACCTAACTCCTGTAATTTCTAAAACTTGCACATTCCCACCAGTCTCAAATTAATGTGATTTCAGTTGTCCACCACCAACCTGGGACCTTTGGTGTCTCAGGCATGAAAGTCTCTGCATAACCATTAGGCAATCTCCCCTGTCCTTTCCCTTGATAGAAACAGAAAGAGAGGAAGGGAACAAGAGAGAAGGAAAGATAAGAGAGAAAAATCTCACCATCAGAACTGCTGCCACTAATCCAGAAAATCTGGGGCCCACAGATAACACTGGGGATTTTGAGGGGCCCTACTCTGCAGGGGTGTATGCTGAGGGGTGGGGGTCTAACTTGCCTTTATGGCCTGATTCCTTTCTGTCCCTCCCTGAAGCTCCCCACCAGGCATGGCCAAGACAATGTCAGAGCAAGCACGGTGCGTCAGCCCCCTGGAAAGTGAGGACCACCTCTACACATACATAGAACTCTCAGCTAACTTGCAAAAACCCCAGTGAACTGAGATCTGCTGGATCCTGGCAATGTGTGACCATAGGGGCTCAGTGCTGCCACTGAACTGGTACAGCTGGATGACCCAGCAGATGACACCACCTTCAGCTGTCATTGGCACCACTCCACTCAGTGAAGGCAGCCACTTGATACTGTTGGCTGGGTTGGTGCAAGCCTAGTGTCAGTGATATGAAGACACTGAGCTCAGCCAGCTGCTGTACAAACTGACCCTGCTAGGCTACAGGAACTGAGTCTACATCCCGGCATCCAGGACTTGGTCTTCTCCCAGGACCTGCAGCAATATCTACCCTTGGCTTGAGGTGGTATACTGCACCAAAGAAGGTCTGGGGGAGGGTGTCTGGAGTCCTAGGTTGGGGATAAAGTTATTTTACAGACACCATCAACTGTAGCTGGGAAATTGTGACCATGTGTGGAAAACTATATCATAAGCCATACACTGCCCCCCAATAAAATGGGGTAAAAATTTAAAATACATATCTAAAAAAATGCAGAAAAGCAGAGGAGAGCATAATGTTTATGCAAAGACACTTGATGCCTGCAGCTCCAAAGTCCCAAGTTAAAGCCCCCTCCCCTACCCCAAACACCGCCATAAACTAAAGCCAAGGAGTGCTCTGGTTAAAAAGGAAAAGAAAAGAAATTTTCACCATTTTCAGCTGATCTTGGATGGACCTTGAAAAATTCATGTTAAGTGAAATAAGTCAGAAACAGAAGGATGAATATGGGATGATCTCACTCTCAGGCAGAAGTTGAAAAATAAGATCAGAAGGAAAAAAAAACATACAAGTAGAACCTGAAATGGAATTGGGATATCGTACCAAAGTAAAAGAATCTGGGGTGGGTGGGTGGAGAGAATACAGGTCCAAGAAGGATGACAGAGGATCTAGTGGGATTTCTCTGACAACCAACGACTTTGAGCATTTTATCATGTACCTTTTGGCCATCAGGATCTCTTCTTTGGTGAGTTAGGTGGTAGCACAGCGGGTTAAGTGCACATGGCACCAAGTGCAACCACCGGTGTAAGGATCTCTTCTTTGATGAAAATTTTGTCCATGGCTTTGCCCCCATGTATGTATATACTATTTATTTAATTTTATTTATAAAATGGGAATATTGACAAGATCATAGAGTAAAAGGGGTATAATTCCACACAATTCCCACCACCAGAATTCTGTATCTCAACCCTTCCTTGAAAGCTTTCCTATTTTTTATCCACTAGTTTCAAGGGTTAATTTAGTTAAAGTCTCTTTTAGGGTCTAATTTACCTCTCTACCTGCCCAGAGATATGGCGCCCATTAGCACGATGAAATTTCCAATTTGCTCCCATTGCTCAGGTCACTAACTGAGACATGGTAGCAATGAATGCCAGACCATTACCAGAACCTATGATGAGGGGGAACTCTCCACCTGGGCACTATTTTATCTAAATTTTTTGGTCACCATCCATGCCCCCTCAGACTTTATTGGATAAGCTTCTCCCCAACCTGAAAATGTGTCTATAAATACCAGCAAGTATTATACCCAAAAGTCTTTGGTTTCAATTCTATAAAATCTACTTCCTAATCTACTTCACCTTTTCTTTCCCTAGTCCCTAGTCCTAATCTCGTCCATTTTATCTTTCTCCTTACTGTATCCAGGGTCCTTTGGAAGCAGGGGCCTGGTAGAATCAACACCAAGGCTGGCCCTGCTTGCTGTCCTCCAGTTTCTTTTCTGATGCCCGGGACAATGGATCATGGCTGCTTCTTTCAGGGTCCATGTAGCCTCCAGTAGGTTCAGTATCTGGTCCTTGTGCTGGATCATCCCAGTGGAGGTCAGGAATCCTCTCTCCCCATGTTCTCCATGCACATGCCATGTAGTGAAGGCATACCTCTTGGCAGTCATGCTTGGGGGGGGGGGGAGTGGGCTCAGGATCTGTCTCCAACATCAGGGTGGCAGGGTTCAGGCTAGTGGTGGTGCTGAACTTCACTCATGGCTGATCTAGGAACAGAGCTCGGTAGTGGGTTAGGTGGGCATTTGACTTGCCCCAGTGATAGCTTATCTGCTTTCCTTATCAGCTGTGCCACAGGTGCTATCGTCCTTAGGCATTTTTGGCCATCCAGCAGCCACTGGGTCCAATATTTGACAAATAGGCAACGGGTCTGTGCCATGGCCCAAGTTTTTGGGTCAGCACTCCCTGGCTTATGCCTTTACATTAATCCACAAGCAGTCTAAATGGCTTGTTGATAAAACAATCTTTCTTCCAGTGTCCTTTCTCTTTGCAGTAAAATCACTGATGTTTTCCCTACCCTTAGCCTAATCTTTCTGACTTTTCTTTTCCCTCTGGGCACTGCCCCAACTTTCTTTTTCTTTCTTCTCAAAGTCCAATCTCAAAACATTTGCCAACTTCTTAAAAACCCTCTGAACAATTTCTACCAATTTACTGGTCAGCTTTCCTTTAAATCTTTCTGTCTTCTGTAACTTTCTTCTAATATCTGGGGTGGATTTGAGCAACAAAAGGACAAATTCAGTGCCATTCTATTCTCTGGGGCTTCCAGGTTACTTGTATCACTTGCAGCGGTGGGACGCAGAAAAAGGAGGTTTGGAGCAGAAAGGGAACACAATCCTTTATTTGTGCTGGCACCTCAGAGTTGGGTGAGAAAGCAATAGTTTGGGTCACATGGAGGTAGCAAAAATGGCTGCCTCACGCAGCAACCTTCCCTGCGTCTAATCACCGAAGTGAAGGGCCAGCAAGAGAGTGAGGTGCAGAAGAAGAAGGGCTTTTATGGGAATAGCTCTCGCGAGAATGAGAAGGGGGAGGAGTAACCATAGCACTCCAGAGTAGGATAATAACTCTAGCAGGAAGGGGAAGGGGGAGGAGTAACCAAAGCACTCCAACTATCGCGGGGAATTGACAATGCCCTGAGGGCACAACATGGAGGAACAGGCTCTCTGAGAATGTCCCAACTCTCGGGAACTAGCAATAGCCTGAGGGGGCAACATAGCAGATGTGACTGTATCTGCACAATTTCCCAGCAAATTGGAATGTATATACAGCAAGCTTCCATGAGGCATTCTAAGAACACTGAGGGGCTCTCTGTGGGCCCCTGCACAACCTTGCTCACCTAAGGATTTGTGGGGCATTTTGTTTCCCCTTGGAGACCCCCTAGGAGAAACTGGTGGTACTAATGAAGGGTTGTCACAGCTGCAGTCGTTCATTTGTGACCAGCAAGACATGCACAAAACCAAATTAGGAGTTCACAAAAATCCAGTGACCAGAATTGGCTTATATAGCTTTATATAATTTTAGAAGGCCTTTTAACAAACAGGTATACCAGTATACTATATAAAGTCAATACCCAATATGTTGACATGATAAAATGATTGCCATTTCTTTAGCATGATTTTTAAACCACTTAAACAATTTAAGCACAATATTAAAACTTAGTTTGCTGCTAGGATCTTTACTCATCACAAAGCTATCACACCCTTGGATTGGCTATAAGTAAGGGTTGATATAAAACTCTATTAGTAGATTTTACACTCTAAAACTCTGATATGGCAACTTAAAAAGGCTAAAATAAACCTCATAGCTTAAATGTTCAAAATAATCTTTTATATAACCTCAAAATAATAATTTTAGACTAAATAATTTTGCTGAATCAGGATTTGCCAAATATCAAATCTTTTATTAGACCAGAAACACACATACCAACTTAATTTATCAAGAATAAATGTCTGACAGTGTCCTAAAACAAACCAGAAAATTTTAAATGCAGAAAGATATAAAGAGGAAAACCAGAGCAAAAGTCTCAGGCATGGAAATCATTAACATAAGCATTATGTTATCTCACTCACCCAGGCCAGCTCTACCTCTTTAGTTGAGAAGCTATTTGAAACTTTTACATCTTAATAACCTTTCTGCCATTTGTCACACAGTCAAGATTGAGACACACCCTAGGTATGTGATACCTACCATAAGAGGCTCTGTTTGAATTTTAAAGAACATAAATTTAAAGGTTATCTTATTTAACCTCCTGTAGCAATCCCTGTAAGCCAGGATCTTCAAACCAAGTTCAGTTTAACTAAATTTTACTTTAAACAAACTCCAGTTACTTAGAGAGTTAACACACATTAGTGACAATGCTTCTCAGAACATTTACAGTGCCGGACAAATGCCAAATTTGCTGTGGACCAGTTTCCACAAAACAGTTCACATGGCATTTTTGGGGGCCCTCCAAAATGTCCCAGAACTTTTTCAGCTAAGTACATAGATAATTTGCATTTCAATTTGGAGACGAAAAATTGTCACATTAAATACGTAGACTTTTACTTTAAATCCTCAGTTACCTTAGCAAATCAACTTTACTTTTATATTACCACATAAGAACTGTGTTGCAAACTCTTTTTTCTTTTTTCTTTAACTTTGTCTGATAAGAATGTAGCTTCAAAGTTACTTACACTTTTAACCTTAAAATTAATGTTTCTCAGGCCATAAAACCAATACACACATATAAACATGTAGTCTATAACACACAAGAGGAGAAAACTTTTATTACCAAGACATATCATAATCACCTGTTTTTTTGTAGTATCTTTTAGATATCTGAGGCTGATTGCTTAGGGAAAAAGAAAAGCTTTTAACCAGTACAAGCACAACTTAGCAACATATCTGGTTGAACACAAATTCAGATCTGCACTGTCTTAGCTAAGCCGTTCTCACTCACACAGTTTTCAAGACAAAACATTTCACATTCATACACCAAGATTTCTTTCTCTGGTCTACAGCTTCTAGGACAGCCTTAACTAGCCCTAGAAAAAACTAAGAGAAGGAAACAAATTCCCTCTGCTTCTCTCCTCTCCTAAGAGGGCCAAGGACTGTTTCTGGATGTCTCCAGCCAGCCCGCCTTAATGGAAACTCTTGCAGTGTCCAGCATTCCACGTAAGGCCAACCAAGTTTCAGAGTACCCTGAACAAGACCCCTCCAAAATGGGTCACACACCAAAGAATTCAATCATTCAAAATACTCATCCACAAAACACAACTTGCTAGTCAGAAGAGGGCGCTGAAGAACATTGAAGATGAAAATCAGGCCAGGTTCAGACCAAAACAGAAAAAGGCCAGGAAACAGGTACTCCAAAGAGGAAAGCTAAAATGACCAGGAGCCTGTTCTCCTGGGGAGGGAGTAACAGAAACCAAACCCTAAGAGAAGAGGAGAGCAACCAGGATGACCAGGACAACAATGACCAAGATAACAAACAACAGGGAAACTCAGCCACATTGGGTGGTCAGAAAGCTTTAAATGTCCCACCTAGGGTACCAAACGTTAGGTTTTGTTTCTGACCATACTCATTGCAAACTAAGACAAACTGAGGCCAACACAGGACATAGAGGAAGATGTGTAAGCACATTTCTAATCTGACTTCCACAATCGACACAGACACAGAGGACTATGAGTAAGAGGCTTTATTGAATAGATACATCAAAGTCAAGCTAGTAGTGAATTTAGGACAGCAAGACAGTTTCCTTTTATAGATTTCTACAGCTTTATTATGCCAGGGGAGGCCCTGACTAGAAACTTTCAGTTATCTCAGACCAGACCAATCTCCTCATGAAGGACTTAGCTGAAAGGGATAGAACAGCATTCAAGAGGACGAGCTGTAAGTAAAATAGGGAGGGCAATTAACACACACAAAGACAAATGTACAAAGAATCAGACCACTGCTAAGGCCGTAGGAGAAGTGGGGTATAGCTGGTAGCCTATATCTGGGGTGGTTAGTCAGAAAAACTACTCCATATGGAACAACAAGGATCAAAGCTATCACAAGACCAAGGAGAATCAGTTCGAGATCTGACAGAGAGCAAAACCTGAGTAGGCTGTTGTGGTCGGTCAGAAAGCTTTAAATTTAAAGCTCCTGGTTGGCTTGCCAAACGTAAGAGCACTTCTGATCCGAACCCACACAAACTGACACGACTCCCATATATAAGTGCAGTATAAGGAATTTATTCTTAAGTTTAAAAGAGTGAAAATAAGGCCAGTCCACACACTTACAAAGAGACAACAACAAAAGATAAAAGACAAAGACAAACCTAAGCTGAGTGATCCCAGGCCAGTACCAAATCTGGTTCCCTCCCTGTGAGATAACCAGGCTTGAAATTCACCCTCCTTTAAAAGGGAAAAGTGAAGGGGGGGGGGGGTCTGCATGGTTGGGGTGGTCTGTATGTCCTTGCTAATTTATCTTTGGGATAAAGGGTTTCAAGGAGAATAATCCATTCTTATCTAACAGGGAGGAGGCAAGCAGTGTTTACAGAAGCCAAGTGGACAAGTTAACATACAGCTGAGGAAGCAGGGGTTACAAGGTATGCAGTTTCAACATAAACATTCCTATCCGCCAGGTGCGGAGCTGAAACAATTAGTGCATTAGTGTAATTTCATCTTATCTAGTTTCTCAGACATTTTCTCTATTTCAATGAACTAATCTAAATTTGGGGAATTCTATTTTCTCACAGAGAGCAGTCTGGAGAACTCACAGAAGGCTAGAAATGGACCTACCTTATGATCCTGCAGTTCGTCTCCTGAGCATATATCCTAAGGAATCTAACACACCCCTCTAAAAGATTTGTGTATACCTATGTTCTTAGCAGCACAATTTGTAATAGCCAAAACCTGGAAATAACCCAGGTGTCTAAAAACAAATAAGTGGCTGAGCCATTTATAGTGTATATACACAATGGGACACTACTCAGGTATTAAAAATGGTGATTTCACCATTTTCAGCTAATCTTGGATGGAGCTTGAAGAAATCATGTTAAGTGAAATAATTCAGAAACAGAAGGATGAATATGGGATGATTTCACTCACAGGTAGACATTGAAAAAACAAGACAGGAGCGAAAACACTAAGCAGAACTTGGACTGGAGTTGGTGTATTCCACCAAAGTAAAAGATTCTAGGGTGAGTGGTAGGGGGGTAGAGTTTGGTCCTGGAATAGGATGGCAGAGGACCTAGTGGGGATTGTATCGTTATGTGGAAAACTGAGAAATATTATTCATGTACAAACTACTGTATATACTCTATTTGCTATTGTATTGTGGACTGTAAAACATTAATCCCCCTATAGAGAAGTGAAAAAAAAAAAGCAAAAGTCTCACTGAATAAGCAACTGGTTTTTGGGGACTGGGCAGGAGAGCACACAGTTAAGCACCCATAGTATTAAGCATAAGGACTCACACAAGGGTCTGGGTTCAAGCTCCAGCTCTTCACCTGGAGGGGGAAGCTTCACAAGTGGCAAAACAGGTTTGCTGGTGTCTCTGTTTCTCTCTTTCTCTATCTTCACCTCCCCTCTCAATTTCTCTCTATCTACCCAATAAAATGAAAAAAAAAAAAAAAGGCTGCCAGGAGTAATGAATTTGTAGTACTGTCACTGAGCCCCAGTAATAACACTGGAGGCAAAAAAAAATTGCTTTAAAAAAAATTTATTTACTCCCCACCTGCAGGGGGAAAGCTTCACAAGTGACAAAGCAGTGCTGCAGATGTCTCTCTCCCTCTGTCTCCCCCTCCCCACTCATTTTTCTCTGTCCTGTTAAAGAAAGAAATAGAAAAAATTTTTTATATATATTGATGAGAAATCATAGGAGAGAGAGAAAGAACCAGACATCACTCTGGCATATGTGCTGCTGGGGATTGAATTCAAGACCTCATACTTGAGAATCCCACACCTTATCCATTGAGCCACCTGCCTGACCACCAGAAAGTGGTTTTTCATTGCTAAGGTTGACAACATTTTTTTTCGTTTCATTTTTAAGTTCCAAGAGCTTTTATTAGTTTTTATAGAAATAGCAGTATGTTTTAAGACTACATATGTTTTAAAGGTATAATTTCACACCTGTTAAAAAAGAAGTGTTAACATATCACGCCCACCACAAAGTGCCAATATCCTTCCATCACAGTCCATTGGACATCCCTCATCCCTTTCAACCCTCTGCTGCTCCTCTCTTTGTAATCTCAATCTATAGTGAAAGTTTAAGTATGGTTTGTTTCCATTCCACTTTTTCAGTTCCCTTTTTTAGTTTCTTTATACCCTTTACATGAGTAAGACCATTTGACTTTTCTTTCTTTTTTTTTTTTTAATTTCTTTATTGGGGAATTAATGTTTTACAATCAACAGTAAATACAATAGTTTGTACATGCATAACATTCCCCAGTTTCCCATATAACAATACAACCCCCACCGGGTCCTCTGTCATCCTTCTTGGACTTGTATTCTCTCCACCCACCCACCCCAGAGTCTTTTACTTTGGTGCGATACGCCAATTCCAGTTCAGGTTCTATTTGTGTTATCTTTTCTGATCTTATTTTTCAACTTCTGCCTGAGAGTGAGATCATCCCATATTCATCCTTCTGTTTCTGACTTATTTCACTTAACATGAACTTTTCAAGATCCATCCAAGATCAGCTGAAAACGGTGAAGTCACCATTTTTTACAGCTGAGTAGTATTCCATTGTGTATATATACCACAACTTGATCAGCTACTCATCTGTGGCTGGACACCTGGGTTGCTTCCAGGTTTTGGCTATTACAAATTGTGCTGCCAAGAACATATGTGTACACAGATCTTTTTGGATAGATGCGTTGGGTTCCTTAGGATATATCCCCCAGGAGAGGAATTGCAGGATCGTAGGGTAGGTCCATTTCTAGCCTTCTGAGAGTTCTCCAGACTGTTCTCCATAGAGGTTGGACAAATTTACATTCCCACCATCAGTGCAGGAGGGCCCCCCTGACCCCACAACCTCTCCAGCATCTGTTGCTGTCACCTTCTCTGATGTATGACACTCTCACAGGAGTGAAGTGGTATCTCATTATTGTCTTTATTTGCATTTCTCTGACAATCAGAGACTTGGAGCATTTTTTCATGTGTTTCTCGGCCTTTTGGATCTCTTCTGTGGTGAATATTCTGTCCATGTCCTCCCCCCACTTTTGGATGGGGTTATTTGTTGTCTTGTTATTGAGTTTGGCAAGCTCTTTATATATGTTGGTTATTAAACTCTTATCTGATGTATGGCATGTAAAGATCTTCTCCCATTCTGTGAGGGGTCTCTCTTGGTTTGGGTAATGGTTTCTTTTGCTGTGAAGAAGCCTTTTTTTTTTTTTTTTTTTTTACCAGAGCACTGCTCAGCTCTGGTTTATGATGGTGTGAGTAATTGAACCTGGGACTTTGTAGCCTCAGGCACAAGAATATCTTTACATAACCATTAGTCTATCTACCTCCACTCTACTTCAGCATTTTTAATGCTTGGAATCAAACCCAGAGCCTCACATATGTTAAGTTCTGAGGTTAACAGCTGGAGCACTTCCCAGCCACTGACCTGGTATATTATTTTAAGAGGTCATCTTAAAATTATTCAATGGTTTTTGTTTTTTTTTTCAGTAAACAGTTGAAGTGTTAACAAGTTTTGGCTTTCTAATTCAAAAGTGATTATAACCCCTTTCTATTTTTATTTTTTATTTCTTTCTTTTTTAAATTTCTTTATTGGGGAATTAAATGTTTTACATTAGACAGTAAATACAATAGTTTGTACATGCATAACGTTTCCCAGTTTTCCATATAACAATGCAGCCCCCACTAGGTCCTCTGAAGGTTGACAACATTTTAAGTCATCCCCAGAGATTCAGCAGAGGTAAAGTTAAATTCCTGTCCTATGAAATCATGTTTTAAAATAGCATAATGTAGTATGCCTACCACTACTGTTAGAGAAGATAGAACAAAGATACACTTAAAAAAAAAAAAAAAAGGAAATGGGCTGGGTGGTGGTGCATCAGTTTGGGTGCTCATGTTTCAGTGTGAGAGGACCTTCAAGGGGAAAGCTTCACAAGAGGAGAGGCAGTGCTGCAGGTGACTGGCTCTCTGTCTTCACTTTCCGTCTTGATTTCTCTGTCTCTAATAAATAAAATAATAATAAAAGCAAAAGGGCAAGAAACCACAAAATCAAGTACCTATGCAGTTAGTTGTGATTAGCACAAAGCATATCAGCATATGGTATATTTCTATCAATTTTCTTCCTATTTAACTGAAAGTTAAAAAAAAATATGATGTGACTGGGCAGGGGTAGATAGCATAGTCATTATGCAAAGAACGTCTCATACCTAAGGCTTTGAAGTCCCAGGTTCAATACTCTGCACCACTATACGCCAGAGCTGAGCAGTGCCCTGGTAATAAAACAAAATAAAAATAATTTAAAAAATATGATGTGACCATCCATTTCTCACATGGTTCAAGGTTTATTTTTCTCAAAGGTATATTCCTTAACCTCAGAGAGTTCACTTCAGCTTAATTCAGAAAAAAAGGAATGCAAAGTTGCAAAAAATATTCTGACATCAAGGGTATAATAATAAGGTTAAGAAATTAAACAGTTAAAAGAGATAGAGATCATGGTTAGTATTTACTAGTTGTTAAATTTAAGCAAAAATGCTTAGGGGTGAATGATGAAACTAGTATAGTAGCAAAAAAAAAATTAAAAGTCAGGACAGGGGTAGTAGTTATGCAGAGACTCTCATTCCTGAAAGTCCTAGGTTCAATCCCCTTGTGCCACCATGAACAGTGCTCTGGTAAAATAATAATAATAATAATAATAATATTATTATTATTATTATTAAATTAAAAGTCAGTACAGCCGGGGTAATAGTAGAGTTGGTAGAAATCACTATGTGAATAGACCAGGCTTTCAGTTGATGGGACATGTACGTGAATGGTGCTCTAGCCTCTCACCCACATTCTCTCTCAAGTTGAACTCTGTCTCATATGAAAAAAAAAAGTTGAAAAGTTCCGGGAATTATGGAAAACACAGCACTGACTTGCATTTGAGCTTTTATTAGTCTTTACAAAGTCCTTCAAAGGAGGGCTGCTTTACAAATCTCTCTGCTTTGTCATGTCACAGCTGTCATCTCAGAACCCAGGTTCTACTAAAAAAAAAAAAAAAAGAGTATGAGTTAAAGTAGAATTGTTTAGACAGACTTTGACCTGGCATCTGTCACCTTTCCTTTCCAAGGACACTAACCAGGAGAGAGAGCTATAATAAACAGCACAGGGAATATCCAGAAAGGTCAGTTTGATCTGGGATGACATTGCCTGCCCTGTTTACATATTTCTGAACTACAGAACGCCCTTTCGCTCTGCACCCAGGCTAGAAAGTCCAGTAGACTCTGAACTCTCAAAGGAAAATTTGGGTTTGACAGACTTCTCAGGGTAAAGGTCAAAGCTGAAGGCCAGAGGGAGCCCGGCGCCCCCACCCTCCCGGTGCCCTTTCACACACATTCCCAGCCTGCCCCGCGCCGTGTCCTCCTTGCCCCCATCCACCGCCCCCAGGAGGCCCGATTAGGACCCCGGGGGCCACCCTGCAAGGAAGCCCTGTCTCCTTGTGCTGTCAGCCTCCGCTTCCCCGAGGCAGTGCAAGGTCGTAATAAATCCTGGCGCATCTACAGGGAAACAAAGCTTTTACGAGGACCATTCCTCCCCGCCATAGCCAGCGGTTGCTTCCAAGGTCCTGCGACCGCGCAGGCGTGGTCCCCGGAGGGAGCCGAGGGGTTTGCGCCGCCTCCCGCGCCCCACCCGGCCGCTCCGCCCGGCAGCCCCGGCCCTGTCTGTCAAGGCTGGACGCGGAGCGTTGGAGACTGAGTGGCAGCCGCGGGAGACAACATGGCAGCAGTGTTGAGGCGAAGCTGCGGGGTGAGGAGGAGGAGAACCGGGCTGCGGGACAAAGGGGCGTGGGGGGGGGGGGGCTGGCGGTGACAAGAAGGGAGTGGAAGTTGTTTTGTTTGGAGAGGGAGATACAGGCCCAAAGTGGGTGCTGCTGCCCCGAAGAGGAAGGAGCGGGCCTGGAGTCTCTTTTGGCCCATCTGACCTCATCCTTGGCACTTTGTCCGCTGCTGCAGACAGACACTCGTCTCGCTTTAAAGTTCCCCCTCCCACTGTGGGTCAGGATGCATTCTTCTGGTTTTTCACTTTCCTCTATCCTTTCGGAACCCTAACTCTGTATCCTAACTCTGTTCCACTTTTCAGAATAAACTTACTTTATTTATTAACCTCCCCTACCCCCTGCCCGGGAACACTCCTTATGTTTATATATCCACCACCCCAGCCCCCAAAAACCTCATCCTTTCTCAGAATGAACTTTTCTTTGAAGTGGACGTGGTCTTGTCTTGTCACAGCCACAGCCCTGCCCCCCCCCCCCTCAGCAAACTGGGACAGTATCTCTTTGTAGCAAACTGTCAACTCTCTAACTCCAGCTCATAAAGTAAAAGTAGACAGCACTCTACCATTGATGTAAACTAGAAAGTGCTGAATTTAGAGACTTTTATCTTGGGTGCCTACGGAGTCCCGAAAAAATGAATGTGTGTTCCTTGGGATATTTAATATGTTTAATAGGCTTTGGTTTTTGCAATATAGGGGAGGTCACTTCCACGCTGTGAACATGCTTAAAAGAAACCCTCCCCCCACACACACACACAGATTTTTTTTTTCTTGTAGCATGTCTATATATCCTTATGTGTCTTAGTCCTAACTAGGTGCATTTTGCTTTCTTTTTATTTATGAAATGGAAATAAAGACAAGGCCATAGGATAAGAGAGAGGGGTATAACTCCACACAGTTCCCACCACCAGAACTCCATATCCCATCCCCTCCTCTGATAGCTTTCCTGTTCTTTATCCCTCTGGGAGTATGGATCCAGGGTCATTATGGGGTGCAGAAGATGGAAGATCTGGCTTCTGTAATTGTTTTGCCGTACATCTTGGGCGTTGACAGGTCGATCCATACTTCCAACCTGTCTCTCTTTCCCTAGTGGGGCAGGGCTCTGGGGAAGCGGGGCTCCAGGACACATTGGTGGGGTCGTCTGCACAGGGAGGTCCCGTTGGCATCCTGTTAGCATCTGGAACCTGGTGCCTGAAAAAGAGTTAAGATAGAAAGCTGAGCAAATTGTTGACTAATCATGAACCTAAAGGCAGATGAATATTGCAGATGAAGAGTGGGGATCTCTGTTTTGGAGAAAGCTAGTAGGTCTGTTTTAGGTATATTTCAAGAGGCCCATGATTTTACTAGTTTTTGCCCGAGCCTGACATCTGATATGCAGGTGGACCCAAGTTATTGTCTGGGGAGATGGTGTCATGGCTGGAAAAAGGGCTAAAAAGCTGGATCAGGGAAGAGAGTAACTCCCAGGTATGGGAAAAGTATATAAGTATTATTGACTGTAGACCCCATCAATTTGATCTGGGGCCCATATTCAGCATAGGAGTCTATGTTACCTCTGCATCCCTGTAGGTCTGAGCTCACATTCTGTGGTAACGAGTAGGAATGTTCCAGGTTGCACCAATTTCAGAACCCATCTTCCTCAGGTGGTAGGTAGAGTATGTTATCCAACCTCCCTTCTGAGAATGGAACAGTCTCTACCATTGGTATTTTGTTTTCTTAAATATTACTGGCATAGCCATACAAGATTACCATTAAATTGCTGCTTATAATTGAGTTAGTTAATTGAGAAAATTTGACCCTGACCAAAAAAGTAGTAGTATTGGAATATGGTATCACATTGTAATCATAGGATTTCATGGGTTCTGGCCCAGTGAGGCAGCTCACTTGGATAATGCTGCTTTGCCGTGTTACCACCCAGGTGTAAGTCTGGCTACCACAACACTGAAAGTGGGGGGGGGGAGGGTTGTGAAGGCAGAAACTCTAACATCAGGGAAAAAAAACGAAGAAGAACATTCCGAGTTTTTCAGAAGGATACAGAAAAAAACTACCCCGTAAAACTTATACCCCTGTATTTCATAAAACTCCCAGAAAAGTAAGATTTTCATATTCCTAAGAAATATGCAAGTGGGACCAGGTGGTGACACACCTGGTTGAGTATACATGTTACAGTGTGCAAGGACCCAGGTTTGAGCCCGGGGTCCCCACCTGCAGTCTTTGCTGCAGGTGTCTCTCTTTCTCCCTCCTTCTCTATCGTCCCCTACCCCCTTGTTTTCTGGTTGTCGCTATCTAATAAATAAAGATAATACAAATAATAATAAAAATAAATATGCAAGTGCTTAATTGTACTTGTGCTGTTATTACAGAATTAATACTTTATTGAATGCAGAAATTTGAAATTCTATTGTTTTTGAGCACAGAACCCAAAGTAATAGATCCATTTGATACATATTATACTTTACATATACTTCTTTTAATTATCTCAACATACTCCAGTATAATTAGCCTCATTTTCCATGTTTTAAAACAAACTACAAGAAGTTTGTAATTGATCTAAGTTCTCAAATATAGTTATGAAGTTTAGCTTAAAAGTCACTGGTCCTGACTCCAAATATAATATATATTCTGTGTTCACTGGCTACTTCTCCAATTAAATAACAGATTTTAGGACCATAGCTACCATGTACTTTGGCTTATATGATACATTTTTTCTGAAAGATATGTAAATTGGAATTGACTTTTTGTAAATTTTAAATCCACTAAAAATTCCTGAAAGTCTCAGCAAATGTTTTAAATATTTTGGCGGTTTAATTTTTCTGCTATACTGTCATAGCACACATAATAGTCAAGTTCCTTGGTCTGGTTTTTGTAGGATATTTTTCTTCATAGAATTTTATAACCAGACATATGTTGAAAGAGTGGTATACGTAGGTGATTGGTTGATATTACAAACTCTTAATAATGAATGATAGCATTAGAATCCTGATTCTCCTTGGGAGCAGGCAGTGGCAAACCAGGCTAAGTACATGTTACCACGCGCAAGGACCCTGGTTCAAGCTCCCAGTCCCCCGGTACAGAGGGAAAGCTTCACAAGGGATAAAGTAGTTTTGCAGATGTCTCTGTCTCTCCTTCTCTTTTCCCATTACTTCTCAATTTCTCTGCCCCTTCAAATGAAATAAATAGCTTTAAAAAACTTAAAAAAGAATCCTAGTTATCTTTATTAGAGACCACTTTTACTTGTTTCGTGCCTGTGTTTCTTCATTAACAAAATGGGAATACAACATGGTGAGTTAATCTGAGAAGTCAGTGATTTGTGGAATATAACTAAACAAGAATTGCTTGTATCTATGAGAATCAGAGACACTGTGTTTTACATCCAAAGTATAATTAGTGAAAATTAGAAAGGTAATGTAATTTTTTTTTTCAAAACTGTGGTATCAACTGTAATTTTCTTATTTCAAATAAGAAATTTGGCAGCCTATATTGTTACTTTAAATATAGGTGGTTCTCTCTTTTTAAAAATATTTTTAAAACTTTATTTGTTTTATTTGATAGAACAGAGAGAAATTGAGAAGAAGGGAGAGGTAGAGATCAAGAGAGGCAGTGAGGCACCACTCCTGAAGCTCCCCCCCCACACACATACACACTGCAAGTGAGGGCTGGGGCCTTAAACCCAGGTCCTTGTGCATGGTAAAGCGTGCGGTTAACCATGCGGTTAACCCGGCCCCTTAGATGTTTCTCTTTATAAGCTGAAGTTGACATCTACAAAGTAGATAGTTTCCTTTTACAATTTAGAAAAACCTAAGCAAATTTATTTTCTGTTGTTTTTTAGTATCTTATTCAGCTTTTCTTTCAGTGTGAAACTTACCAAAGCTACCTAGAAATCAAGGAGCATGGCTAATGCCTGTAATCAAATGTTTTAAAATGAAAAGCATATAATGTATGCTGTTCTGACATCTTTGATCAGATGTTCCATTATAGTTTTCAGTCTGGCCACTTGTTAAGTGCAGATTGTTATTTATTTTCACATACTGAATATACAAATAGATTACAAAAAGTTGGCCATACCGCCCTAGGCCATGCCTCATCTGAGAAGCTAAATAAACAGGGTTGAACCTGGTTAGTAGTTGGATGGGAGACAAATAGATTACCAAAGAAAAAAAACAAAAAACCTATGTATATCTGATAATGTTCTTATTTATCTTTCTAAGCAAATATCAGTAAAGGGACAGTAGCATTTACAGTTTTATGGATCATATATGAAAGCAACAATAGACTATGTCCCAGTAAGTTTTAATTTACAACTAGAGGGTATCACAGTGTGTTGATCTCTGGCTTAGGAATTTAATTTAATTTACCAGAGCATTGCTTAGCTCTGATTTATGGTGGTACTGGGGATTGAACCTGGGACTTTGGAACATTCTAAGAAAGTTTATTGGGGGCAGGCGTAGATAGCATAATGGTTATGCAAAGAGACTGTCATGCCTGAGGCTCTGAAGTCCCAGGTTTAATACCCTGTACCACCACAAGCCAAAGCTGATCAGTGCTCTGGTAAAAAAAAAAAAAAAAAAAAAAGTTTATTGGTAACTATGGCAAATACAAAACCTAGATTTAAAGCTGGGTGGTGGCACACCTAGTTAAGTGCACATGTCACACACACATAATAACCTGGATGTACACTAATTTGTTAAATATATTGAGGTAATGGTATAATCCAATAGGAAGATTTCCAGAAGCATACCTGTTATGCTCACAGGTACAGGATATCAAAGTTGATGGACTAGGTATTTATAGAACACAGTATTATTTTGCATTACAACAATCACAACTGTCTGAAATTCTAGATTTTTTTGATATCGTCATTGTTGGATAGGACAGAGAAATGGAGAGAGGAGGGAAGACAGAGAGGGGAGAGATTGATAGACATCTGCAGACCTGCTTCACTGCCAGTGAAGCGACTCCCCTGCAGGTGGGGAGCCGGGGCTCCTTACACCAGTCCTTATGCTTGGCCCCACCTGTCATTTTCATTTTTTTTAAGCAAGTTCTTTTATAAAAGGTAGTCAGATATCTGGCAACTAGCTTGTTTGATATACAAATTAAAGTATTTGTGGAAGGTATTTTAGTATAACCTTGAAAACTGCTTTTGAATATGATCAAACAAGTAGTACTTGTAGTAGGTCAGGATTCTCTTAAAAATGATAGATAGATAGATAGATAGATAGATAGATAGATAGATAGATAGATAGATAGACAGACACAGATATCCCAGTGGGGCCTCAAAAAATATTATTTACTTTTATGAGAAAGGCACCGGAGCACACACACCCCACTCTAGGACTAAACTTGGAACCTCTGTGGCCCCAGGTGTGCAAATCCTGTGATCTAATATGCTGATCTGTCTCTCCAGTATTCTCTTTCTGATTGAGATTTAATTTGTCTAATAAAATTGTACTTTACAGGTCCTGAGAAGCATTTCCCGATTTGACTGGAGATCACAACATACAAAAGCTGCCCTAAAACGTGAACCAGGATTGGGATTTAGTTTTGGTATACATTTTATTCTTTTTACTTTAAAGATGCATACATATTTGTAGCTCTGGGTTTGTCTTGTGTATATTTGTAAATCAACAGTAATGGCTATGGACACAAACCTTTTTCTCTTAGAAACTTGAAAGAGAAGTTCAAGCTTATGTCTATGACTCATTTGTAAAATCTAGAAATCTTACCTACTTTGACTTTTTTCTTTTTTCTTCTTTTTTTTTTTTATTGTCGTAGTCATCGTTGTTGGATAGGGCAAAGAGAAATGGAGAGAGGAGGGGAAGACAGAGGGGAAGAGAAAGATAAGACACCTGCAGACCTGCTTCACCGCCTGTGAAGCGACTCCCTTGCAGGTGGGGAGCCGGAGGCTCGAACCAGGATCCTTCCGCGGGTCCTTGGGCTTTGCACCACCTGCGCTTAACCTGCTGTGTTACAGGCCAACTCCCTGACTTTTTTTTCTTACATAGATACTGTGCAGTGAATCAGTCCATCACTCCCAGCATTCTTATTTGTTTATTTATTTATTTTTGAACAGAAACAGAAATTATAAGGAAGGAGTAAAAAGAGAGGAAGAGAGAAAGAGACACCTACAGCACTGCTTCACTGTTCAGGAAGTTTCTCCTTTGCAGAAGGAGACCAGGCAGGGGCTTGAACCTGAATCCCTGTGCATGGTAATGGGTATACTCTACTTGGTACCATGCAAGTGTAATCTTGGTTGATTTGAAACATCTGTAATATTGATTGTTTTGTTTACTCTAGTATACCCTCTATATAAATGTACTCACATAGTTGTTTCATGGGACTTCCCTCATTTATCCTATTTTAATATTTTTCCAAACAACTTCCCTTAGAACTCACTGAACAGCAGAAAGAATTTCAAGCTACAGCTCGTAAATTTGCCAGGGAGGAAATAATCCCAGCTGCTCAAGAATATGATAGAACTGGCGAGGTAAGTGTATACATACATTTTCAGGAGAGAAAATGCTTATATTTTTACAGGACTATATAACCAACTATCTGTATTTAAATATAACTTTTTCCTCTCTCCCTGCCTCCCCTACAGTACCCTGTCCCCTTAATTAAAAGAGCCTGGGAACTTGGTTTAATGAATACACACATTCCAGAGAGTTGTGGTAAGTTTTCTTCAAATTTTCAGTCAGCCTCAGACATTAGAATCTTTTTGCATAACCTTTATGCTATCTCCCCTATCCATATTCTTTCAAGTGTTTGTTGCATTAAGTGAATTTTTTTTTTACCTTTCTCTCTGTTCAGCTTTTTTTGTTGTTGTTTGTATGCAGTTAGAAGTCCTGCACTTGGGAGTCGGGCAGTGGCGCAGTGGGTTAAGTGCACGTGGCGCAAAGCGCAGGGACCGGTGTAAGGATCCCGGTTTGAGCCCCCCGCTCCCCACCTGCAGGGGAGTCGTTTCACGGGCGGTGAAGCAGGTCTGCAGGTGTCTTTCTCTCGCCTCTCTCTCTGTCTTCCCCTCCTCTCTCCATTTCTCTCTGTTCTATCCAACAACAAAGCAACGTCAACAATGGCAATAATAACCACAACGAGGCTGCAACAACTAGGGCAACAAAAAGGGGGAAAAATGGCCTCCAGGAGCGGTGGATTCATGATGCAGGCACCGAGCCCAGCAATAACCCTGGAGGGAAAAAAAAAAAAAAGTCCTGCACTTAACATTTAGAGGCATTTTTCCTTTTATATAGTTGGAACTAACCTTAATTGGACCAGAACCTTGGTAAATTTTTTTCTCTAGAGTTGGTCAGTTTGTTACATTTTAATCTTTGATTTTACATTTCATTGAGACTGTGGTATTGTCATTTTGTTCCTCAGGTGAAAGGGTCAAAATTTTAGCATCTTTGAATCAAGTTTTTATAAAATCAAGCTGAAACAGAAAGAGAGGTCCAGGTTACAAATATTAAGAGAAGTTTAAAAAATTTTTAAACTTACTTTAGAGAACTCTAATCTGGTACTGTGCTAACTAGAACAATTTCTATGTTTATTGTGTTATAAATATTGTATTTGCATACTTGTTTTTAACATTAATCAAGTTATGGTAGTATAATTTAAAGGGTAGAGTGGTAAGAGTTTCATTGTAGGCACCTATCACAGAGATGAGATTCTATATTCGTGTTGATAATTGTACTGTAAAACATTAACCCCCACCCCCGCAATAAAAAGATAAAAAAGAATAATTTTAAATATTGTCATTAATCCTATTGAAATTTCCTCATTATAATGATTTGTTAAAATATTTTGATACTGTAGGAGGCCTTGGACTTGGAACTTTTGATGCCTGTTTAATAACCGAAGAATTGGCTTATGGATGTACAGGGGTTCAGACAGCTATTGAAGCAAATTCCTTGGGGGTAAGTTACTTTGAAAATGAAATGTCATCAGCCAGAAGGCTTATTTGTACAGTCTGCTTGGTTTGACAGTAGTCACGAGCCAGGTTCAAGCTTGGCCTCAATTGCACGGAGGGATACTTCAGCACTGTGCTGTTTTTCTCTGTCTCTTTAATCTGTCTCTAACTTAATGAGATAGTAATTAGGGGGCTGGCAAAGCACCCTGACCAGCCTAAGGATCCCGGTTTGAGCCCCTGGCTCCCCACTTGCAGGGGGTTGCATCACAAGCAGTAAAGCAGGTCTGCAGGTGTCTATCTTTCTCTCCCCCTCTGTGTTCCCCTCCATTTCTCTCGGTCCTATCCAACAACAACAACAACAGCAATAATAACAACAACAATAAACAACAAGGGCAACAAAAGGGAAAAAATAGCCTCCAGGAGCAGTGGATTTGTAGTGCAGGCACTGAGCCCCAGCAATAACCCTGGAGACAAAAGAAAAAAAAGAGAAAGAGAGAGATAGTAGTTGCTAGGTTAAGTTTCTGGGTGTATGCAATTAAAAAAATTTTTTTTTAATTATCTTTATTTATTTATTGGATAGACAGAAATCAAGAGGAAGGGAGTGATAGAGAGGGAAACACCTGCAGCCCTGCTTAACCACTCGCAAAGCTTTCCCCCTGCTGGTGGGGATGGGGGACTCGAAAATTTTAATTAAATTTTTTTTTTTAAAAAAAACTGTATTCACCAAGAAACTTAACCTAGCAATTACTATCCCCTTTTTATTTTTTATTGTCTTGGCTCCAGGGTTATTGCTGGGGCTCCGTGCCTGCACTATGAATCCACTGCTCCTAGAGGCTATTTTTTCCCTTTCGTTGCGCATTGTAACATGTGCACTCAACCAGGTGTGCCACCACCAAGCCCCATGAATGCAGTTTCCTTTAAAAATATACACTAGGTGGTGTACTGCAACCAAGTGAAGGCCTCTGGGGCAGGAAGGGATTGAGGAGGTGGAGAGGGCATTGATGTCCTCGTGCATGATGATGGGAAAAAGACCTAAGTTCAGGGTG
Organism: Erinaceus europaeus; assembly: GCF_950295315.1. Taxonomy (NCBI): domain Eukaryota; kingdom Metazoa; phylum Chordata; class Mammalia; order Eulipotyphla; family Erinaceidae; genus Erinaceus; species Erinaceus europaeus. The sequence goes on from NC_080172.1 coordinate 95,621,456, forward strand.
AGAGTGTTTCGCAGTCACCTCTCATCAGCAGATGAAAAATTGTGCCTATATGTCAAAACCCGTACTGTATGGTGATAACACCTGTACTGTAGACAACTATATCTCCCCAAATAAAATGATTGGGGCAGGGAGAAAAAATTACTAGATTCTGTAGTGAAACCTAGAGTTGATTTTCCTCTACAGAGTTGATCATTATATCCAGCACTGCATATAATAGAGGAGTGCCTTGGTATTTTTCTCTCTCAGACAGTCATTTATAATAAATTCAATTCTTCTTCTAGTGTTTGCCCTTCTTCCGTAGCCAGTCAACAGGTCAGGTTGAAAGCTGTCAGGAGCTGCTTGCTTGTTGCTGGCTTTGAAAGTGACTGGGATCCATGTGGATTCAGTCGGCTAGGAAGGATCGTCAGTTTCCCCAATGAATGGGTACTCACGGGATGCACCACAAGAAGGTCGATCCAATGCATCCCATAAATTCAATAAAAAAATACAGTTTTTAAAGGTCTTTGAATAGGTACTCATCCTGGTCCTATTGTCTCTAATACTTGGAGTCCTAGCTGTTCTTATGGAGAAAATGTATACTATGACTTTAACGGTGAATTTTCTCTTCTTTCTGTCCTTCCTTCCTTCCTCCCTCCCTCTCTCTCTCTCTCTCTCTCTCTCTCTCTTTCTTTCTTTCTTTCTCTTCTTTCTCACCAGAGCACTGCTCAACTCTGGCTTGGGTGATGTGAGGGACTTATCCTGGGACTTTGGAGCCTCAAGCTTAAAAGTCTTTTTGCAGGGGTCCAGCTATACAAAATGACTTTGATTATGCCTGAGGACCCTAGGTCCCAAGTTCAATCCCTGGCACCACCATCCCCTGAGCAGCGCTCTAGAAGTAAAAAAAAAAAAAAAAAAAAAAAAAAAACACAACCATTATGCAGTCTCCCTCTTGCTAAACCAAGAATCCACTTGTCATTACATATAACTTCTAGCCTAAATTCAATTTCTTGCTCATTATGCTATATGCCTTTTACATATATTCTCAGCAAGCCCTACATGTAGCTTAATTTTGTGAGAATACTTAGAGTAACATACATTTCCTCATAGTCTTGACTTTCCACTTAGAGGCCAATTAAAGGCCAGTTCTTGGCCCTATGCCTTGGGAGAAAATAACCCCCTTGTTTGAATGACAGTTTCTCTGAATTTATCTGCATAGTAAAAATATCTTGCTTTTTATTAATGTCAGTTTTATTTGACAGCAAATGCCTGTTATTATTGCTGGGAATGATGAACAACAAAAGAAATATTTGGGACGAATGACTGAGGAACCATTGATGTGTGTGAGTATGTGTAACTGCTGATTAATTTCACATTTAAATAATGGAACAGGGTACCCTGTGATATTTGTCTTTTCCATTCTATGTGACACATTGGGCTATGACAACCTAGGAAAAGTTGGCATATACAAGTGTGTACTTATATGTTAGCACACGTGTAACTGTATGAATATATATTGCATCTATGCACACAATAATTTTGTCTGCACCTCCACCTGGGCCCTATTTTTGTCATTAATCAAATGTATTTTTTTCCAAGCTGTTTTTATTTGTAGCTAATTATGGTTTACAAGATTGTAAGATTACAGGATTTAGTTCTGCACTGTATCCATCACAACCATAACCACCACTATTCTCACAAAGTTTTAGAAGCAATTTGTTTGCTTATGGTGTTTTTGTTTGTTTGTTTTGCAAGTTCACATGTATCAGTTCTCTACATTCCACACATGAGTGAAACCATTAGGTGGTTGTCTTTTCATTTCTGTCCTTATTTTGCTAAGCACAATGACCTCCATCCATTTTATCTCAAAGGACACAATATCATATTTTTTCTAATTGAAAAATAATATTCCATGGAGTATATACATCCCGTAACTTTTTTGTCCAGTCTTCTGTTAATGGGCATTTAGTCTACTTTCACTCTTTGGCTATTGCGAATAATGCAGTTGTGAACATAGGAGTGCGCATGTCCCTTTGAGTTGGTGTCTGTAGGAGCCAGGCAGTGGCACACCTGGTTGAGTGCACACATTACCATGTATAAGGACTTAAATTCAAATCCCCAGCCCTTATCTGCAGGGGGAACGCTTCACAAGTGGTAAAATAGTACTGTGGATATTTTTCTTTCTCTCTTCCTCTCTATTTCCTTTTTGTCTCTCAGTTTCTTTGTCTCTATTCAAAATAAACAAATAAAATAAAAAGAATTAGTGCCTGCATATCCTTTGGGTTAATGCTTAAGAGTCATATATGCACCCAACATTTTCTCTGCTTTTACCTGTGTTTATTAGTCAATACTTTTATAACCGAGGTATGATGGTGATAATGAAAAATTGTGACTTATTCCTAGTTTTGAGCCAATCCTGAAAATTGATCTGAAAAAAATAGGCAGTAACATTTGAAAATTTAGAAAAGCAGATTAATTGTTGGCCGGCAGAATAGCTCACTTAGACGGCGTGCTCTTTGGCCCTGTACACAACCCAGATAGATTTGAGCGCAGCTCCCACTGTAGCAAAGGAAGCTTCCTTTGCAGCTATGGCTTCTCTCACTCTCTCTCAGTCTTAAAAAAAATAAAAGAAAGCAGTCTGGGAGGTGGTGCACTGGGTATAATGTTGGACTTTCGGTTGTAAATATAAAAGTTTTAGGAAGGTATAATGTAGGACAAAACTTCTGTAACTCCTCAGATATGAATCTAATTAATAGTGTCTTACTGTAATCTCTATCTGTTTTATTTTATTTTTTTTTCCTTTTTAGATTTATCTCTGAAGCCTTAAACATGAAAGTCTGGAGTACCAACACTATACTGTGGTCCCTAGCCTTTCTATCATGTTTTTTTGACAACCGTAGGATAAGAAGGGTACAATTCCACGCAGTTCTCACCACTGAACATAGGCATTGGCAGGTCGATCCATATTCCCAGCTTGCCTCTCTCTTTCCCTAGTTGGGCAGGGCTCCGGAGAATCGGAGCTCCAAGACACATTGGTGGGGTGGTCTGCCCAGGGAAGTCCAATTGATATCATGTTAGCATCTGGAACCTGGTGGCTGAAAGAAGAGTTAACATATAAAGCCAAACAAACTGTTTACTAATCGTGAACCTAAAGGCTGGAATATTGCAGATGAAGAGTTGAGGGGGTCTCCATTTTGTACATAGTTAGTAGGCCTATTTTAGTTCTATTCCAAAGGACCCAGTCCCCACCTGCAGGGAGGAAGGATCACAAGTGGTGAAACAGGTGTCTTTCTCGCTTCCCCTGGCAAAATAGCTAGCTTACCAGATAATGCACTAGCTTTGCATGTGACCCAGGTTCAAACTAGGAACCTTGGGCATGTAAGCCCAGTACCTTACCAGTTGTACTCTGTCCCCAAGTACTCTGAGAACACTTTAAATTTAGAGATTTTAAAATATTTAAAGTAAAGGGCCAGGTGGTTGAGCATACATTATTATAGTGCACAAGGACCTAGGTTTGAGCCCAGTCCCCACCTACAGCAGGAAAGCTTTTTTTTTTTTTAAATTCCCTTTTGTTGCCCTTGTTGTTCTATTGTCGTAATTATTATTGTTGTTGTCATTGTTGGGTAGCTCAGAGAGAAATGGAGAGAGGAGGGGAAGACAGAGAGGGGAAGAGAAAGGTAGACACCTGCAGACCTGCTTCACCGCCTGTAAAGCGACTCTCCTGCAGGTGGGGAGCCGGGCACTCGAACCGGTCCTTTCACTTTGTGCCACCTGCGCTTAACCCACTGTGCTACCGCCGGACTCCCTAGCAGGAAAGCTTTATGAGTAGTGAAGCATTGCTGCAGGTATCTCTTTTTCTCTCTCCTTCTCTACCTCCCTCTCCCCCCTCAATTTCTGGCTGTCTCTAAAGTATTGACTTTAAAATATAATCTAGGACTAGGAGATAGCATAATGGATAAAGCGTTAGACTCTCAAGCATGAGGTTTAATAACTAACATTCAATTTTTGTTTCTTCTTTCCATATTATCAAGGCCTACTGTGTAACAGAACCTGGAGCAGGTTCTGATGTAGCTGGCATCAAAACCAAAGCAGAAAAGAAAGGAAATGAATATATTATTAATGGTCAAAAGATGTGGATAACCAATGGAGGAAAAGCTAATTGGTATGTTGTTTAAAACATGTCTGTATATTGTTTCTTCATTGTGTTATATTCAGATCACTTCTTCCCATTATTATTACATTATCACAACTAAGATGAAGTTTATTCGTGGAACTGGAAGATCCATAAAAGTTTATATAGTTTAGTAATTTTCAAAAACTACTTTGAGCCTCTTGGTAATTAATTTTTTTCCATTGATTAATTTATGGATAGAGACAGAAATTGAGAGGGGGAGGGGAGATAGAGAGGGAAGAGACAGAAAGACACCTGCAGCCCCCCCTTCACCACTTGGGAAGCTTTCCCCATGCAGGTGGGGACCAGGGGCTTCAACACTGTAATGGGTGCACTTATCTAGCTGCACTACCACCAGGCCCCAGAAATTCACTTTCTAAGGTAAAATAAAACAAACCACTTGCTATGGTTGACTCTAAGAAAGCTATTAGAACTTGGGGCCCTGGGGTGGCATACACAGGAGGGCACATATTACCATGTAGCGTCTGGACCCCACCTACACAAAGGAAGCTTCACATGTGGGTGAAGCAGTATTATAGATCTCTCTGTCTCTCTTTCTCTGTCCCTCTCTATTTCTTCCTATCTCAAGAAAGAAGGTGTGGTAGGAAGGAAAGAAGGGAGGGAGGGAGGAAGGGAGAAAAAAAAAAAGCCAACAGAATCTGTGGAGTTTCATTGCAAGCACCAAGCCCCATCAATAACCCTGATGGAGAAAGAGGGAGAGGGAGAGGGAGAGAAAGAGGGAGGCCTCCATCTACTTGCCTTATAGCATATTTATTTATTAATATGAAAGAAGGAAAAAAGGAACCAGGACACTCTGGCACAGGCAATGTTGAGGATCAAACTTGGGACCTGGTGTTTTTTTATTTTATTTCTTTAACATATTTATTTTAATGAGAGAATCCATAAGCTAGAGCTGAACAGTGTTATAGATACAAAGGAAGAGAGAGAGGGAGAGGGAGAGGGAGAGGGAGAGGGAGAGAGAGACTGACTAACCAGAACACTGTTCAGCTCTAGCTTCTGGTGGTGCTAAGAATTGAACCTGGGACCTTGGAGCCTTGGGCATGAAAGTTTTGCATAACCGTTAATGCTGTCTCCTCAGCTCAGGACCTAGTGCTTTTTTTTAAAGTTCAAAGCCGTGAACCAGGTGGTTGTGCACCTGGATTTTATTTATTTATTTATTTATTTATTTATTTATTTATTTATTATAAGAGCACTGCTCAGCTCTGGCTTATGGTGGTGGGGAGGATTGAACCTGGTACTTTTGAAGCATGAGAGTCTCTTTGCATAACCATTATGCCATCTACCCCTACCTTTTTTTTTTAAGATTATTTACTTTAAGAGAGAGGAAAAAGAGAAACAGAGCATCACTTGATTTTAAGCAATAATGAATAGCAGTCTTAAAGCAGAATATCTTTCAAGATATAATAATAATAATAATTGGGAATTAATGCTATTATCTTTGTCATCATGTGTTATGTATTAGGTATTTTTTATTGGCTCGCTCTGATCCAGATCCTAAGACTTCTGCTAGTAAAGCCTTTACTGGATTTATTGTGGAAGCAGATACTCCTGGAATACAGATTGGAAGAAAGGTAAAGTTACATTTATCAGAGATTCAAACCTGATATATTATTTTAATTATAAAGTACACAATTGCTATTTGTTCCCTTAGTGAAAATATTTTATTTTCATTTGGATAAAAATAAAATGATAGCAGGGAGTTGGGCGGTAGTACAGTGGGTTAAGCGCAGGTGGCACTAAGCGCATGGACCGACGAAGGATCCGGGTTCGAGCCCCCAGCTCCCCACCTGCAGGGGTGTCACTTCATAGGCGGTAAATCAGCAGGTCTGTGGGTGTCTGTCGTTCTCTCTCCCCTCTGTCTTCCCCTTCTCTCTCCATTTCTCTCTGTCCTATCCAATGATGACATCAGTAACAACAATAATAAAAAAATACTATCAAAAAATTTATTTCAAAAATGAACTTAAAAAAAATAAAATACAATGATAGCAAGAAAATAAATATATAAGTTGTTTTTGGTGTTATTAGGTGAAGCAGTCTGCACAATGCTGAACATTTTTAAATGCTTAGAATTTTTTTTCTCATTTTTGGTCACCATCAAGGTTTTATTGCTCAGAGAAAGAGACCACAGTATCCATACTGCCTCCAGTGTGGTGGTGACCAGTCTCAAATCTGGGTTGCACATGTGGCAGAGCAGTATACTATCCAAGCGAGCTATTTTACTGGTCCTATTTCATTCATGTTACTGAACATTGAAGTAATTTACTCAAGGTTACAGACTTGTCCTAGGATTTTTCCAGAGCAGTTTCTGACACTATTTTATTTTAAGAGTCTGTATAATAGATATTAAAGAGTGTGTAGAAATTAAAAAGGCCCCTAGGACTAACAAGATAGCTCAGTTGGATAGTATGCCTCAGGGCTGTAGTGCCTTTCTCTCTGTCTCTCTGGCCCTGTCTTTGTCTGTCTCAAAACGTTGGCCTAGGACAGGGAAGCCCCAGTGGAGAGCATAAACAACCAAGCATGTGCCCTTGCTGGTTGACTGCTGGCACCTTTGTCCTAAAGCCTGCAGATGGGCTGAGGCAGGGAGAGGTAATAATTAGCCTGTTGTGAAGCAGGAGTGTCATGAACTTACCATACTGCTAGGGATATGAAAAGAAGAAATATGAATTGCTACTTCATCAAGAGCCAGCCCCACACAAATGATCCCTATGGCTTTGGAGACAGTTGAGATAGAAGACATGATGGATCCCAATTCAAGGATGCCTAAGGAGAGAGCCCAGGTATTGCTTAAATGCCTGGGATTAGAGTCATGCATAACCTCCACATTTTTGTGGGACCACAGATATAGCAGAAATGAATCTGTGGCGTTCAGGAGGAGAGCTCAGACTTTTTTTATATATATATTTATTCCCTTTTGTTGCCCTTATTGTTTTATTGTTGTAGGCATTATTGACGTTATTGATGTCATTGTTGGATAGAACAGAGAGAAATGGAGAGAGGAGGGGAAGACAGAGAGGGGTAGAGAAAGACAGACACCTGCAGACCTGCTTTACCGCCTGTGAAGCAACTGCCCTGCAGGTGGGGAGCTGTTGTCTCGAACTGGGATCCTTATGCCAGTCCCTGTGCTTTGCACCACCTGTGTTTAACCCTCTGTGCCACCGCCCGACTCCCAAGCTCAGACTTTCTAAGAGATGATCTAAGAGAGTCTAGGTTTTTTTTTTTCTTAAATATTGGGGTCCAATGTACAACAGATATATGATTTCTATGATCCTATATAAAGAAGCAAAGGCTTTGACTATAACAGAGACAGTTTTTGAATGAGATCTTCAAGGCCCAGAAAGTCAAATCTGTGAAGGCACATTTGAATTATGAGTAATGTTCACCCACATTCTCCTCAACATGCAGACAGATAAGAAGTACATTATGAGCACAACAAAAGGGAATAAATAAATATTTTTAAAAGTATATTATAAGGAAACTAACAAGCTCATCAATCACTTACAGTTGTGGAAAGAGCAATTTATTTACTTTTTAATTTATTTTTTAATTATCTTTAATTTATTGGATAGAGACAGCCAGAAATCTGGGAAGGGGATGACAGAGAGAGAGAGACAGAGAGACACCTGCAACACTGCCTCACCACTCACAAGGAAAGAGCAATTTATGAGGAACAACACTAACCTTTTACCTGATCTGATTTCCTGCCAGCCACTTGGAGTGAACTTTTATGCTTTGCAGAAGATAAGTCAACCTTTCTACTGCTTCAGAGTGGTCAAGTACTTCCTTCTGCTACAGCCACTCCTGCTGTAATATCCGTCACCCAACCCCCAGCAAATTCTTGAGGCAAAAATCCTTAGCCTCTTCAGTAGTGGAATGTTGCATCCACCCTCTGCCATTGCCAGAAATACCAGGAACCAGGATTTTTTTTTTTTTAACTGCAGTGAATAGCCAGTTTCAACAACAATCACAGGTTTCTGGTTATCGTTTCCCAACATGTTGGAACAAGAGAAGAATTTGTTGGTGTCCTGTGTCCCAGGCCTGGGAATCCTTCCTAAGTGTTTTATGGCCAATCAGTTGTCTGACGCCTCCCAGTTACATGACTGGCCAGAAGGTTGTTTACCATAAGTATCAGATTTCAGAATGTCCGTGTACAGAAATATCTAGACACCTTACTCAGTGGCCCAGGTCTCTCCAAGCTGCTTAATTAGATTATAGCACAGATGGCATGGTTGCAGGCCTCTGTGGACTTTTACCAGAGCTATTACTGAGGTTAAATCTCTCTATAACTGACCCTCCCACCCCACCCTGCTCTCTCAACTCCCATTTATTACATTCTGAATAGAGTTACTTGGTAGATTTTTTTTTTTTGTACTTATTCAGATCTACAGTCAGTATCTAAGTTTTAACTGCCTGCCCTTTCCTACCCAAGGCTGTGTTACTTTTTCCTCCCAGAGTTAGAGTTTATGCTGCATTTGGCGAGGTGTGTGTCTATGAGGGAGGAGTGCACGTGCATTTGTTTATTGTAGAAGATAAATAGCTGTGGTCAGGAGGTGGCGCAGTGGATAAGGCTTTAGGCTCTCAAGCATGAGGTCCCAAGTTCAACCCCTGGCAGCACATGTACCAGTGATGTCTGGTTCTTTCTCTCCTATCATTTCTCACAAATAAATAAAATCTTTGAAAAAAAAAAAAAAAAGAAGAAGAAGATAAATAGCTGACATTATTGTGCTCAAGGACCTGGGCTTAAGCCCCCCGTCCTCTACTGCAGGAAGAAAGCTTCATCAACTGTAAAGCAGTGCTGCAGGTATCTATTTCTCCCACTCTTGTCTCCCCTTCTCAATTTCTCTCTCAAGGGGGGAAAAAAAGGTACTGGCAGTGATGTTCCTGGTTGAGTGCCCATATTACAAAATCTAAGAACTGGGGTTCAGGCCCCTAGTCTCTACCTGCAGGAGGGAAACTTAATGAGTAGTGAAGTAGAGATGCAGATGTCTCTCTTTCTCTCTCCCTCTCTGTATTCCCTTCTCAGTTTCTCTCTGTCCTATCAAGTAAATATTAAAAAGGGAGGAAGGGAGGGAACATCTCTGGATTCACTAGATAGTATACATTTCTTTGATCTCTACTAACTGGATTGAAGGAGAGATGGAAAGAAGACAAAAAACAGTCGGCTGAGTTTAGAAAGGCATTTTCATGTCAGTAGCCATGACCTTTGTTCACTTTGGACCTAACAAGCTTTTCCAGCTTCATACGGGCTACTCATCACTCGAGCTATTGCCTGCAGTTCCTTCCTGCCAGAGTAGCAAACTGGGCTTGGAGATGTAATGTCATTGTGCCCCACCCCACATACAGGAATCTGCTTAAAGATACATAAATCAACTATGGTATAGACTTGTTGATGGCATGGCAGCCCCAGGAAGTAGATACTTCTCTTCTGCCTGACCCAAGGTTGGGTTTTGTTTTTTGCGTTTTTCTCATTTTGCTGGAGGATCCTTAGTGAACTGAACAGCCCAGTTGCCAGCAAGTTATACAAACTGAGTCTGGTCCACAGTCACTTGCCCCCTTGAACAGTTTCATCAGCAACTCCCCCCCTCCATTGGTAATCTAGTGGAGTGGTTCTGAGAAGGCATCTCTAGATTCTTGGAGTGAACACCTTTTTCTTTTTTTTTTTTTTAGAGATTGTTTCAAAGTTTAGGCTGAAAAATTAGTCTCCTGTTTCATCTAAACTTTTAATCTGTTTTCTGTTGGTATGCTTCTAATTCTGCTTCTAAAAACCCCTTCTGTTCATTGGTTTAATACCCCTCTTTAACACTGTATTCTATTTACATAACCACTGTATTCTATTTACATAACCACTGCAGGGCATTGGTTTAATCCCCACTGGTTCATGATGAGTTTTTGCTCCGCACCCTCTCCTGTCACACTCTGATTTTCACCAGTCACTTTTCTTTCCACCCTCTCTACGTCACATCCTGTTCATACCCTACTTGGAAAGTATATATAAGGACAGCATTGTTAGTTTTAGTTTTAGTTTAGCTTAGCTTGGCATAGATTGTGCTGCGTCCTGCATGAATAAAGAGATACTGCGTACAGCCCAGCCATGAGTCTCTGGTCATCTGTCTCCACCCACGAAGCTAGTCCGACATAATGGCGCCTGAAACAGGGACCAGCACTGACGTGGGACCTAAACCGCCCATCTCCCAGATAAGTAAACCTGGCTACCCATCCGCCATGGGTTGCCTTTCTACTTATGAAGAGGTTTACCAAAGCCTCTACTGTTTCACCATGAGACAGTTTCTCTGTCTCTGGAACATTTTGCTCTGGGTCACACTTTGGTTCCCTGACCGGGAACTTTGGTTTCTTATGACCCTAATCATAGAGCTTGGGAGGTGCACAGAGATTTCTCCTTGGACTTTCTGGATTCCCTCTCCCATGTTTCCTGAGGAAAAGGACTACATTTTGCTCCGGGCCACAATTTGGTTCTTTATGACTGTGATCGTAGACCTTGGGATATGCACGGAGATTTCCCCTGGGACTTTCTGGACTTCTTATCGCATGTTTCCCATGGAGAAGGACTACTCTAATTTGAGGAGCATTCTCGAGTACCCTGGCAGTCCCCAAGAATGGAGACATGTGGCTAGTTCTGCTCTCCTGATTGGATTCTTTCTTCGATGGGAAGACGCTTTTAAAAATGGGTGCCTGCAGCAATCCAGCAGGAACCATCAGAAGCATCCTAAATGGAATTTTGGGGAGCTTTTTGGACTAGGATGCCCTCCGGGGACTCATGATGCTACATGGTGAGATCTGTTTCGTAAGAGAGTGATTTGAATGACTGAATTTTTGTTTGACATTGACTTTAAAAAAAAAAATGCTGGATGCAGCCATGATTTCTAGAGACATCCAGAAACAATCCAAAAAATAGTTTTTTCCTCCTTTAATTTTTTTTTTTATGTCTTGGCATAAATCTGAAACATTTAATCCTGAAAACGGTATGAGTTATGGGCAGGGCAGATAGTGCAATGATTATGTTAATGATTCTCATGCCTGAGGCTTCTAACCATGGTTCTTCTGTTTACCTTTCCACATTTTATTGAGTTTAAACTGTTTAAACAACCTTAAAATCATACTAGAAAAGACTTCCAATTATAATGGAGTTATCAATTATAGTAAACTTTTAATCTGCTACAAGTTTTGTTTGACAAGTAAGTGAATTTCAGTTGTCAAGTCTTCACATGAAAAAGCATCTACTCAAATGGAATTCCTGGAAATCCATTTGGACCCCTGGTCTCTGACATTGCCCACAAGATGGAATGACTACAACGCACCACCAGAAACCAATGATGTGACCTGGCATGACCTGAAGAAACAGATTCACAGACTCCAAAACTCACTCTCTACAGAAAAACGGAATTCCGGTGGCCGACATTCCCCATTGAGACAGATGTGCAGCGTTTCATCCCTTGGCATTTTCTTCCGTGGTCATCTACTTTGGACTGACACTTCCATCGGACTTACTGGTACACGCTGCTGTGTTTCTCAAAGACTTAACTTCAGCCAGAGCCTTGGGACTTTATAGGCCATGTCTACTCGCCTGCAAGCTCTGTTCCCAGAGGCAGGAAACTCCCCCTCCTTACTAGGTCATGCCCACAGAGGTAGGAAATGCCCTTTGAGGCAAGAGATGTCCACATAGGCATGAAGCGCCCCCAGAGGCAAGAAATGCCCTTTCGCCTGCTAGACCTTGCCCTTTGAGACAGGAAACGCCCCCTCAGGCCTCTCCTTGGCATCACACTGGTTATTGCTGCTTGCCTATTTTGTTTTCCATGTCTTATGCCAGTTCTTTTGAAAACACCTGTCCAATATAGGTTTCTGTTCACTCCACAATCCTGATACTATGGCCACTAGTTAAAAAGAAAGGGGGAATTGTTGGTATGCTTCTAATTCTGCTTCTAAAAACCCCTTCTGCTTCATTGGTTTAATACCTCTGCTTAACACTGTATTCTATTTACATAACCACTGTATTCTATTTACATAACCACTGCAGGGCATTGGTTTAATCCCCACTGGTTCATGATGTGTTTTTGCTCCGCCCCCTCTCCTGTCACACCCTGATTTTCACCAGTCACTTTTCTCTCCACCCTGTCTACGTCACATCCTGTTCACACCCTACTTGGAAAGTATATATAAGGATAGCATTGTTAGTTTTAGTTTTAGTTTAGCTTAGCTTGGCATAGATTGTGCTGCGTCCTGCATGAATAAAGAGATACTGCGTATAGCCCAGCCATGAGTTTCTGGTCATCTGTCTCCACTCGCGAAGCCAGCCCGACAGTTTTCTGAGCAGCTCGAACCTGGATCCTTACGCCGGTTCTTACCCTTTGTGCCACGTGCCCTTAACCTGCTATGCTACTACCTGACTCCCCCCCATTTTAAAAAAAATTTTTTTTGTATTTTCTCTTTTGTTGTCCTTGTTGTTTTTTTATTGTTGTTGTAGTTATTATTGTTGTTGGATAGGATAGAGAGAAATGAAGAGAGGAGGGGACGACAGAGAGGGGGAGAAAAAGATAGACACCTGCAGACCTGCTTCACCACCTGTGAAGCGACCCCCCTGCAGGCGGGGAGTCGGAGGCTCGAACCAAGATCCTTTTGCTGGTCACTGTGCTTCGCGCCACATGCACTTAACCTGCTGTGCTACTGTCCAACTCCCATCCCCCCCTTTTTTTAAAAAAAGATTTTTATTTATTTATGAGAAAGATAGGAGGAGAGAGAACCAGACATCACTCTGGCACATGTGCTGCCAGGGACCGAACTCAGGACCTCATACTTGAGAGTCCAAAGCTTTATCAATGCGCCACCTTCCAGACAACTAGAAGTATTTCTTTCCCTTTTTTTTTCTTTTTAGTATTTATTTATTTATTCCCTTTTGTTGCCCTTGTTATTTTTTTATTGTTGTAGTTATTCTTATTGTCGTCCTTGTTGGATAGGACAGAGAAATGGAGAGAGGAGGGGAAGACAGAAAGGGGGAGAGAAAGATAGACCCCTGTAGACCTGCTTCACCACTGGTGAAGCTAATACCCTGCAGGTGGGGTGCTGGGGGCTTGAACCAGGATCCTTACACTGGTCCTTGTGCTTAAAAGATTAAATAAAAAACCTAAACTTTAAAACACAGGGTTAAATTTATAGTCATCTCAAGTGTAAAGGATCTAACAGTTTGTACTTTTTCAGTAGTAAATGCCGCGGACCACCACAGTGGATGAGCAGTAGGAGGGTCAGGGGTCTCGAAGGCAACCTCCCCGGTGGGTCAGGAGTCGGCGTGAGGGAGAACAGATAGACACCACACTCTATTGGAGGGTGAATCTGGACTCATTTTAATAGTGAAACTGCATTAGCTTTTATACTTTTTTCAGGTTACATTTAGGTTGCCTAAACAACCAGCTTAGTCTTGTGGCATTGGCAGGCTACATGTTACTCCCCTATAACTGTAAAGAATGGTACAATATTTCGTATCGCCCTGTTCTCAGGGGAGGTCATACCCAGAATTGTTTTTGACTTTTGCGGAGGGTTATTTCTATCATTAATCTTCTATGGGGGGCAAACGGATCTTTGCCTAGTCGTGGACCACTGCTCATCTAGGTCTGATACAGTTTAAGTATTAATCTTTCTTTGTTTCAATACGTCAGCTTGTACCAGGGAGGCCTCAATCTCTGTATTCTTTCTTTGAGGGGCAGGTAATAACATGACTTCTTTTGTCTGTCTATGTTGACCCACCTTCCCCACTTTCATAATGTAACTTTCAAATATGCCCCTGTGTAAGAGAGAGGGGGTGCTTCTGACTCTCCATTCCCACCAGGCACTGCCAAAGCATTATTAATCAATTGTGACAGTATAATTATTTGTAGCAATAATGGGGGGAGAATGCGTCGACCCAATTCTCGTCCTCCTGCCCAGCTTCCTTCAAGTCTGAATGCAGGTCCAGAGGAGATGACCCTGTCAGGATTCCTGGTGAACTTTGATGGGGTGCCGCAAGTAAACTCTTGATTTTATCTTATTTTCTGACTCATTTCCTCAACTTTCCCCACTTAAAAAAATCTCAAATTCAAAAAAGGCTTACTCTGAATTCACATTATATACTAGGCACTATTTTAGATACTGTGGATTCTTGAAGCATCAAAACACAAACATTTTTCACTTGGAAAGCTTGTTTTCTAGTGAGAAAGAGATAATTATGTATTTTTAAGCTCATTTATTTTTTGGAAATGACATTTTACATTTTAGAAATTATCTGGTGCAACCTAGGAGGTGGTACAGTGGCTAAAGCACTAGACCAAAGAGCATGAGGTCCAGAGTTCAATCCTCAGCATCGCATGGGCCAAAGTCATGCCGTGGTTCTCTCCTATGTGTGTTCTCACTCTCTAATGAATACACAAGTGGGTTTTAAAGAAATTAGATGGCATGAGATAGTACCTCCAGAATTTGGGGCTTAAGTGTTACTATGGGCAAGGACCTAGGTTCCAGTCCCCACCTCTGGGGAGGGAGGGAAACTTCATAACTAGTAGAGCAGTGCTGCAGATGTTTCTCCTTTTTCTCCCTCTCCCTCTCTTTCTCTGTTTCTGTCAGAAAACATTAATAATAATAATAATATACCAGGAACCATAGCATCATGCTGGCACCTATTAGTTGCATCATGCAACTATTACCCTGCTAGCAAGAAGAAGAAGAAGGAGAAGATAAAGAAAGAAGGAAGGAAGGAAGGAGGGAAAGAAAAAAAGATTTGGTGTCTGGGATGAGTCTGGCAAACAGAATAAAATGTTTTCATAAACAAGTGTTGCCTCATATGTGAAAATCTAATATACTAAACTTTATTGACTTGTAAAGTCAAAGAATTGTTGTTTTCATGTGGGTTAAACTATGTATTACTGTCTCCATTTCCTCAAACCTGGAAAAGTATCATTATTAAAGTAAGCAAATTAAAGATTTAGTTTTCAGTTTTATGCTCTCACTGGCCCTTTTCACTAGGCAAAACAGCTATTACAGATCATAATTTGTCAACCCTGACATTAGACCATTGCAGAAAGTCATAAAAACAGAGGTTAGAATAAAATGTCATGCTTGCCCCCCAAAGTTCCTTCATACATACAGTTTTCCTTTTTCAGGAAATAAATATGGGTCAACGATGTTCAGATACAAGAGGAATTGTTTTTGAAGACGTGAAAGTGCCCAAAGAAAATGTTTTAATTGGCGAGGGAGCTGGTTTCAAAATTGCAATGGGAGCCTTTGATAAAACTAGGCCACCGGTGAGTAATATGACTCAATAATATGTATGGATTTTTTTTTTTTATTATTGCATTCAGTAGTTTTAACATTACATGTTGTATTTTTTTTTTCTGTTTTAATAACCACTACAGTTATCAAGGGGAGAGAGAGAAGTATTTTTCCTTAGTTGTTAGAATTCTTTAACTCTGTTGTTGCCTTTCATAGAAGTTACTTAAGCAGGGCAATGGGTAGATAGCATAATTGTTATGCAAACAGACTCTCATTCCTGAGGCTCTAGAGTCACAGGTTCAATCCCCTGCACCACCATAAACCAGAGCTGAACAATGCTCTGGTTAAAAAAAAGAAAAAGAAATTACTTAAGCAAATACATAATTACCATTACCATAGTTGCTACTAGACTTAGAGAAAAGCAGTTCACATTTGATTTAGTCATTCCTACTCTTTCCACTCTGTTACTTAATAAGATTATTTCCTAAGGAACGTCCCTTTTTTATAAATATATTTATTTATTTTGGATAGAGACAGAGAGAAATTGAGAGGGATAGGAACTATAAGGGGGGGAGACACCTGCAGCACTGCTTCAACTCTCATGAAGCTTCCCTCCTATAGGTGGGGACTGGGTACTTGAACCTGTATCCTTGAGTACTGTGAAGTGTGCGCTTAACCAGGTGCGCCACAACCTGGCCCCAGGAACCTTCCCTTGTTAAACAGAAAGAATGACTTATTTCTACATACCTCACAAGTGCCTCCATTAATCTTTAATTCATATATTATAAATTTAAATACTGAATCCTTCAAAACATGTCTCCTTTCTTATAGTTTTGGTTATCTTATTACTGTGTAGTCCTTAATTTGGGATAATAGGCAAATAGCTATTATACTTGTGTGCTTTAAAAATGGCATGAACCTTGATCCAGGAACGGCACAGTAGAGGAAAATGTTGACTCTCAAGCATGAGAGCCTGCGTTCAGTCCCTCGCATTGCTTGTGCCATAATGGTGTTCTGTTTCTCTCTCCTCATAATTAATTAATAAATCTTTTTAGGGAGGTATGGACTTTTTTTTTTTTTTTTTTAGATTTTATTTATTTATGAGAAAGATAGGAGGAGAGAGAAAGAACCAGACATCACTCTGGCACATGTGCTGCCGGGGATTGAACTCAGGGCCTCATGCTTAAGAGTCCAAAGCTTTATCACTACGCCACCTTCCGGACCACGATTTTTGCTTTATTTTATGTTAAAATACTAGGTTGCAGCTGGTGCTGTGGGATTAGCACAAAGAGCTTTGGATGAAGCTACCAAATATGCTCTGGACAGGAAAACTTTTGGAAAACTACTAGTAGAGGTAATTTTAATACTGTACTTGCCTTGCTCAAATGTAATGTGTTGATTTTCACCTAAATAATTGAAAATTACCTTTTTTCTTCTTATTATCAGAGCACTGCACAGTTCTGTATGGTGATGAGAGAAATTAAATTTGGGACCTCAGAACTTCAGACATGAAAATCTTTTATATAACACATTATACTGTCTCCCCCACCCAAAAATTATCTTTTAAATACAAACTATTTCTGCGTTGGGAACAAGAAAGTAATATAATCTACCAGGATGAGTTTCAATAGCAGATTTTCTTTATATTCTGCTACTAACCATATTATTCACTCAGGGACAATTAAAAAGAACAGCTAGGGCCAGGAAGTAGTTCTTACATCAAAACACACATCTTATGTGTGAGAACCTGGATGTGAGTCACTGGCATTACAAGGGCACAGTGCAGGTAACTCCATGAACAGTGTTATAGTGCTATAGTGTGTCTCCTTTTCTCTCTGTCTCTCTCTCTTTTTGTCTCAAGTTGTTAGAATGAAAAAATTCACCAGGAGCAATGGAATCACATAGGCGTCAGTGGGCAAATAGAAAATAACAGCTAGAATATATTCTGTGCCTATTTTAAAACATACATTTTAAGTATATAATGTAATTCTCCCAGTACTTTCATTGTTTTGATAGTAGTAAAATGTGCATCAAAGATTAGGAAACTACAATTCAGAAAAGTAATTTGTCCAAAGCCATAAAACTTAAAGTTCATAGACCCAGCATTCCATTTCATGTTCTTAACCCCTATTTATTTCTCTCTCTTTTTAGAGATTCTATTTATTTACTAGTGAGAAAGATAGGAAACAGAGAGAGAGAGAGAGAGAGAGAGAGAGAACCAGACACTACAGCATCAGAATGTCACCCAGCACTACAGCAGTCCTATGTGGTGTCAGGGTTGGAGTCAGGGCCACATTGTGGCAGTACCCACACTTTGCCTGCCAGGTGAACTAAGCTGTCTCTCAGGACCTATGTCTCCTAGTGTATCAGATAAATTTGAGTTACACTTTTTATATTAAAGAGTCTCATTTCTCTCATGAATTTTTACTTAAGTTTTTTTTTTTTTTGAGAGGGTTAGAGAGAGAAGAAAAGACACCTACATCACTGTCCCACCTCTTATGAAGCTGCCCCTGCAGTTGTGGAGTAGGAGTTTGAACCTGGGTCCTCTTGTATAGTAATGTGTGTGCTCTACAAGGTGCATCACCACCCAGTCTTAATTTCACACTTATCAAATACTGATGCTGCACCCCTTTCTCCTTGAAAAAGTCACTCTGAAGCAGTGCTGCTCTCTGCTCTCAGGTCAACAATAACAACAACAACAATTTTTTTTTAAGTTCCCAGCAAAAAACTGTTCAATCAATGGTTAAATATCCTTGAACTTTTTCCTTCTTAATTCTAGCATCAAGCAGTATCATTTCTGCTGGCTGAAATGGCAATGAAAGTTGAACTAGCTAGACTGAGTTACCAGAGAGCAGCATGGGAGGTTGATAATGGTCGTCGAAATACCTATTTTGCCTCTATCGCAAAAGCATTTGCTGGAGATATTGCCAACCAGTTAGCTTCTGATGCTGTGCAAATTTTTGGAGGCAATGGATTTAATACAGAGTATCCTGTAGAAAAACTAATGAGAGACGCCAAGATCTATCAGGTAAAGTTTAAAATGAGTTTTGTTAATTTCTTTTTTTTTGGGGGGGGGGGTATTCATAACTGAGGGCAGATTTTTCATTGGGGATTTTATGCTATTAGTAGTAAGAAATGACTATCATAGATGGCTGAGAGATAAATGTTTTTATAAATGAATAACAAAGATGAATCTTACCTTTTAATATATGCCTTAATAAGAGGGGAGGTGTTGGCTAACAATAAAAAAAGGTATGTAGGGAGTCGGGCAGTAGCACAGCAGGTTAAGTGCACATGGCGCAAAGCGCAAGGACCGGCATTAGGATCCTGGTTCAAGCCCCCAGCTCCCCACCTATAAGGGAGTCCCTTCACAGGTGGTGAAGCAGGTCTGCAGGTGTCTATCTTTCTCTCCCCATCTCTGTCTTCCCCTCCTCTCTACATTTCTCTCTGTCCTGTACAACAATGACGATATCAATAACAACAATAATAACTACAACAACAATGAAAAACAAGGGCAACAAAAGGGAAAATAAATTAATTAAAAATAAAAATTTTAAAAACGGTATGTAGATTATGTCTGAACCAGCCTTCTTTGACTCCGAACACAGTAGCTAATCTTAATCTACTCTTTGCTCTCCTGAAATATATTTAGCATTTAAAATTATTTGCATGAGAGAGAATGAGAACTAGAACACTACTATGGCAAATAGGATGCTGGGGATTAAATCCAGGACCCCACGCTTGAAAATCCAGATTTTTATCCACTATGCCACCTCTCAGATCACAATAATTTTCTCTTCTAAATTAAATTTGAGGTGTGAAAGTTAGAATGTGGCACACTGTTATGATTTGCAAGGACCTGCCTGGGTTCAAGACCCTGGGTCCCCACCTGCAATTGGGAAGCTTCATGAGTAGTGAAGCAGTGCTGCAGGTACCTTTTTCTCTCTACCTCTCTGCCTCTCCATTCCCACTCAATTTCTCTTTTACTCTATCTGGTAAATTTATTAAATAGAAAAATAAATTGGTGGTTAGAAAACCTTAGAGCTAGGAGTATTTTAAATACAAAATAGAAGCATGTATGTTATACACAAGGCTTAATCATAACCCTTGCTCCCTTAACTCCCACTATCTCCAGCAAATTACTGGACAAGTTTAGTCATGATATCTAATGGTGTAATCAAAGAATGCTAGAGTAAGAAGGAAATTTAAATGTAGCGCAACTCCTCAATTTAAATATGCATAACTAAAGACCAGTATTTGTGCCTTATCCAATGCTTTTTAAAAGAATATATTTTGGGGAGTCGGGTGGTAGCACTGCGTTAAGCACACGTGGCGCAAAGCACAAGGACCCGTGTAAGGATCCCGGTTGCAGCCACCAGCTCCCCACCTGTACTGGAGTCGCTTCACAAGCGGTGAAGCAGGTCTGCGGGTATCTATCTTTCTCTCCCCCTCTCTGTCTTCCCCTCCTCTCTCCATTTCTCTCTGCCCTGTCCAACAATGACAACATCAGTAACAACAACAATAATAACTACAACAACAAAAACAGCAAGGGCAACAAAAGGGAATAAGTAAATAAATATTTTTTTAAAAAGAGGAAAAATATAGTGACTGAAGGTGACAAATTAGCTAAAACAATTCAGAAAAGTTGGAGAGATAGTTTTAGCAACATTAAGCTTTAGTTTCCCCAGACTTTTTCAAATGCCAATATCCTTTTGCTTTTTAAAATTCCAATATTTGGTAAGTGACTTTAAAATATAATTAGTAGTCACTGCAAAATTATTTATTTTCATGGCTTTCACAAAATTCAGGCTTTCGAATCACTGTCGATAAGAACCTTTATGTAGTTTGATTCAGCTTGACAATTACAATGGCACTTACGCTGTTGTTTAAAATATTGAGCAAGGGCTGCTTTGTGATGTGTGCAACCCAGATTAAAGCCTGACCTTTCACTGCATTGAAGGAAGCTCCAATGCTATGTACTCTTTCTTTCTTTCTCTTTCACATAATAAGTAAATAAATATTGAGTATATTTAGCTATATGTACGGGACATATTTAACATGTTTATATTTCCTTACAGATTTATGAAGGTACAGCACAAATTCAAAGGCTTATAGTAGCCCGTGAACACATTGGCCGGTATAAAAGTTAAAGATCCATATGGAACATGATTGACTGTTAAGTAATGAGAACACAATCCACTACTTAAGCTTGAATTTGTTTTTTTCAGTGAAAACTTTTAAATAGTCTCATGCTGATCTATGCAACTTTTCTATGCAATATTTGCTTTTACTTTTGTTTAATTGTATGATTTACCTTTTATCAAATAGATTTAATTAAAGTTATGTTTTGTCATTAGTGTTACATTAGTAATCTAGAAAAATACACTTGTCATTTTCACCTCTTAAGATTAAAGTAATAAAAAATTAAAGTAATAGAAATTCTTTAGGATTTCAGTATTTTTACAGATTACAATGGGATTATAAAATTATTCAGGATGTTTCAAAATTTATATTGGGGAAAAAGATATGGGCACCATCAAATAACGTTGTAGACTTGCAGAATAATATTAAAAGAGATCGGGAGTTGGGCGGTAGTGCAGTGGGTTAAGCGCAGGTGGTGCAAAGCACAAGGACTGGTCTAAGGATCCCAGTTGGAGCCCCCAGCTCCCCACCTACAGGGGAGTCACTTCACAAGCAGTGAAGCAGGTCTGCAGATGTGTCTTTCTCTCCCCTTCTGTCTTCCCCTCCTCTCTCCATTTCTCTCTGTCTTATCCAACAACAACGACATTAGTAACAACAACAAGGGCAACAAAAAGGAATAAATATTAAAAAAAAAAATTTTAAATATTAAAGGAGACCATGTTACCGCAGGTTGGAAAACATTTATTTTTATTTCAACACAGTAGTAGTCAAAAACTTGATGTTTGTACTTTTGCTTTGTACAGCAACCAAAATTACTTGAAAATTCTTTTTTATTTCTGAGTCCACATTTCACCTATGTAACAAATTAATAAAATTTGGCTTAAATTATTTTTATACAACTACAGATCTGAGTAACTTCTGTTCTGTTTATACAATAACATTTGAGATAAATTCTACAAGGAAACATGAATAAAAATTGTTCAAATTTATTAGTATATCTATAGATTTTTCAGGAAATTTTATTTCTTTAATTCTGTATACTTTGTACTTTGCTTAGTGTGATGGAAGAAAGTCATATGTTTTGTTGTTTTTATTTGTTTGTTTCCCTCCAGGGTTACTGCTGGGGCTCAGTTCCTGCACCTGGAGTCCACTGCTCCTGGAGGCTATTTTTTTTCCCTTTTGTTGCCCTTGTTTTTTTATCATTGTTGTGGTTATTATTATTGTTGTTGTCGTTGTTGATGTCATCATTATCGGATAGAACAGAGAGAAATGGAGAGGGGGAGAAAAAGAGACACCTACAGACCTGCTTCACCAATGCCCTACAGGTGGGGAACTGGGGACTCAAACCAGGATCTTTATGCTGGTCCTTGCACTTTGCACCATATGCACTTAACCCACTGAGCTACTGCCGCTGGACCTCTATTGTTTTTATGTTTACCAGAGCATTGTTCTGCTTTGGCTTATGGTGATGTGGGGATTGATTCTAGGACTTTGGAGCCTCAGGCATGAGAGTCTCTTTGAATAACCACTGTGCTATCTCCCTTGCCCCAGAGTTTTGTTTATTTTTCCTTTCTTTTTTCCTTTATTGGAGGATTAACGTTTTACATTTGACAGTGAATACAATAGTTTGTACATGCATAACATTTCCACAAACAATACAACCCCAACTAGGTCCTCTGTCATCCTTTTCCAGGACCTGTACTCTCCTCCCCCCCCACCCCAGAAACTTTTACTTTGGTGCAATACACTAACTCCAGTCCAGGTTCTGCTTAGTGTTTTCTCTTCTGATCTTGTTTTTCAACTTAGAGTGAGACCATCCCATATTCATCCTTCTGTTTCTGACTTATTTCACTTAACATGAATTTTTCAAGGTCCATCCAAGATCGGCTGAAAATGGTCAAGTCACCATTTTTTTATAGTTGAGTAGCATTCCATTGTGTGTATAGACCACAACTTGCTCAGCCACTCATATGTTGTTGGACAGCTGGGTTGCTTCCAGGTTTTGGCTATTACAAATTGTACTGCTATTCTTCTTCTAGCGTTTGCCACTGTACTGCTATGAACATGGGAATACACAAATCTTTTTGGATGGGTATGTTGGATTCCTTAGGATATATCCCCAGAAGAGGAATTACCAGGTCATAGGGTAGGTTCATTTGGAACTATTCTGAGTGCTGTTGTGTGGTGCCAGGGAGAAAACCCAGGGTCTGCTGCAGGGCAAGGCATGTATACATTCTGTTCACTGAGCCACCTGGTGGGCCCCCCCCCCCCATGTTTTGATTTTGAACTGCATAAAATTTCCAGTCCTGGGAGTTGGGCGGTAGCGCCACGGGTTAAACGCACATGGCCCAAAGCACAAGGACCAGCTTGAGGATTCCGGTTCGAGCCCTCAGCTCCCCACCTGCAGGGGAGTCCCTTCACAGGCAGTGTAGCAGGGCTGCAGGTGTCTGTCTTTCTCTCCCCCTCTCTGTCTTCCCCTCCTCTCTCCATTTCTCTCTTTCCTATCTAACAACGATGACATCAGTAACAACAATAACTACAACAACAATAAAGAGACTTTGTCAACGGACAAGTTGAAATGAAACCTGGAGAGGGCGAGAGGATGAAGAAAAGACAGACATACAAAAGATGGGACCGGGAGGGCCAACAGTCCAATGACTGAGAGCCCAGATTTATTTTCTCACAGTCTTTTATAGCACTTAGAGCATGCAACTTGCCACTGTGTAAATTTCTCAAGACATAAGCAAGGTACAGTGGGCATGAAAGTACTTGCAGATATGGGTGTGAAAATACATGCAGTTAACTATATTTTCCCAGGAAGACAGCAACGTCTATCATTTTCTCAGTCCCCTTTAATCAACCTAAGGGAAATGTCAGGGGCTCGCAGAAAGCCTACTTTGTAAGCCCTTTGCTCACAGGCCCAGGGGCTTTGCCTATCAAGGACCTTCTGTTCCTGACAGACAACAAGAGCAACAAAAGGGAAAATAAAATAAAATTTTGAAAAAAATTTCCAGTCCCTGTTTCACTAGAATTAAGATACTTAAAAATGTAAAATAAGAACAAAAAAGAAATCAGTATTTGTAGTCCAAAGCATCAAATACTGTTAAAATGGTCAACCAAATGACTAATGGCACCATTTCTGATTTTCCAGTTTTGAGACCAACTAGGTGTCCTACAGTCTTGCTGCTCACACAGGACAGGCTGCTCTTATCACCCTTGCTCAGACACCAGCCACATGTGCTGGGTCCCTGGGCTGCCCACACTTGAGCTTCATTTAACTCCAAATTCAGGTATTCCCATAACCCTACCCTCAGGTGCACTAATTTAATAGAATGGCTCACAGAACTGAAGAAAAAAAAAATTTTAAATGTATTTTATTTGTTCTATTTTATTTTTAAATTTTTTAAATAAGGTTTTAATTATCTTTATTTATTGAATAGAGATAACCAGAAATCAAGAGGGAAGGGGGTGATAGGGAGAGAGACAGAGAGACACCTTGCAGCCTGCTTCACCACTCATGAAGCTTTCCCCCTGCAGGTGGGGACCGGGGGCTCAAACCTGGGTCCTTGCACATTGGAATACATGTGCTCAACCAGGTGCGCCACCGCCTGGCCCCAGAAAAAACATTTTACTTACACTCACTGGTTTATTTTAAAGGGTACAACCTTGTGGTATTGGAGAACAACTTCATTTTGTGTCTTTATTTTCTCAGGGGAAAAGCTATGTTGGAGGTGCTGGGGACACAGCATAGTAAAATCATATAAATTAGTGCTCTTGAAACCCTGAGATACAGAGGGAAAGATAAAATATATGAAGACCAGAGCACTGCTCAGCTCTGGCATATGGTGGTGCCAGGGATTGAAGTTGGGACCTCAGAACTTCGGGCATCAAAGTCTTTATTGTCCAAAGTTGAATGATGTAATGTTATTCATTATTGCTTTTGTCAGTGTGGGGGCAGCTTGGAGGAATATATTGACTCTAAATATAGAGTAGAAAAAATTCAATAGTGACTTTGTCTTAACCTTATTAAACAACAAATATTCCCAATCAAGACACCAACTGTGGAGAGTTTACTTATCTTAGTTCTGCCATGTGAGGATGTACGTCTGTATTACAGAAGACAACTGGTACCTGATCTTAGATTCCCTAATCTCCAAAACTGTGAAAAATAAATGTTTGTTCATTATATATTTATTAGAAGAAATGATTTTTTTTTTTTTTATCACCAAGGCTTTGTTGGGAAATTGTGAGGATGTGGTAGAGCCTGGCAGGGTTTGACCTGAGGAGTGCATCTATCCTGTCAGTCTCTCTCTCTCTCTACTGAGAGGTTGAGCAAGGAGGGACAGGAGCAACCCCAAAGGTTTGCCCCGTCTTATCAGACTCCCTGCCTCACAAAGCACCCTGCATTCCTGATACTATGGCCATTAGATAAAAAGAAAGGGGGAGATATCGGGAAATTGTGAGGAGCCTCAAAAAGCACCCTGCATTTTTCTGCCTCCAGGAGCCTGGCATTCCTTAAAACATTAAGCCAGCCCCCCTGCATTCCTGATACTATGGCCTATCTACATAATCATTGTTTTGCCTGAAAGATCCCCACCCATTCCATTCCTTTGATCTATCTTCTTTCTACCCTCAAGACCCTCCCTGCCTGCAGGATATTATTAATCCTACCAGTTAAAACCCTTGCAACTGTTGCTAAGGAAGTTCCTACCTTTCCAGCTCCCTTTTGCCTTTCTCTGCCCCTTTCCTAGCCATTTCTGTTTCCAACTTGCCACTTCTGGGTCTGCCCTTTAAAAACCTTGGCTCTCTGATCAATAAAGAATTGCATTACCTTGCCGCCATGAGCTTGGTTCATGAGTCATCTCCCTCACATTCCTGAGTGAGTAGCAGCTCAGGCTGGCTCCAGTTGCATTCTCTTGAACCCAGAGAGTATGCTACCCTGGCAGGCTTTATCTCAGGGGCTTGGTGCCTACACAGTGAATCCATCCACTGCTCTTGGCACCCATTTTTTTATTTTTACTTTTTTTTATATTTATTTTTATTTATTTATTCCCTTTTGTTGCCCTTGTTGTTTTATTGTTGTAGTTATTGTTGTCATTGTTGTTGGATAGGACAGAGAGAAATGAAGAGGGGAGGGGGAAGACAGAGAGAGGGAGAGAAAGATAGACACCTGCAGATCTGTTTCACCGCTTGTGAAGCGACACCCCTGCAGGTGGGGAGCCAGGGCTTGAACCAGGATCCTTATGCGGGTCCCTGTGCTTAGCGCCACCTGCACTTAACCCGCTGCGCTACAGCCCAACTCCCCCCATTTTTTTATTTTTATAGGTCAGAAATTGAAAGGGGAAGGGGAGACAGGAGCTAGAGAAAGAGAAAGGTAATATGTATGCTCAACTAGGTACACCACTTCCCAACCCTAGAGGGAGGAAGATGAAAAGCTACAGTACTTGCTTCATCACTGGTGAAGTTAAACCCCTGCAGGTGGGGTGTGGGGATCCAACCCAGGCCCTTGTATGTGGTAACACGTGTTTAACTACTACCTGGCCCCTCTGAAATGAATTTTTTGTGATTTAAATTTTCTGTTAATCTGGGGTCTGCCTACCTGCCTACATTGCTTTTCTTCTTCCTGGAGGGTGGGGGGACAAGGGGGGATAGAGGAGTGGGTATGGGAGGGGTTGTGCAATAAACTACAGAGACTAGAAATTTAAATTTAAAAGCATGAGGTCAACAACCAAATGAACATACAGGGTTCTGAGTTGGATCCCTGATATGGAGTGTGCCAGAGAGATGCTTGGACTTGTGTTCTCTCTCTTACTCTCTCTCTCATTAATAAATAAACTAAGAATGGAAGGAATAAGCCATAGCACGAAAATGGTGTGCAGACTGGACTAGAACCTGGGTTAGTTACATACATGGCATACAGGACACTACATAAACAAGCTATTTTTTCTTTTTAAAATTAATTAATTTTATTAGTGATTTAATAATGGTCAGCAATTAATAATGGTGATTTAATAATGGTCAACAAGAGGGGTACAATTCTATACCCACCACCAGAGTTCCATATCCCATCCTTTCCATTGGAAGCTTTCCCACTCTATCCCTCTGGGAGTATGGGCCAAAGATCTTTATGGGCTGCAGAAGGTGGGAGGTCTGGCTTCTATAATTGTTTCTTTACTGGACATGGATGTTTGCAGGTCAATCCATACCCCAAGTCTTTCTATCCTTAGTGAGGCCTGACTCTGGAGAGGTAAGAATTCGGGACACATTGGCGAGGTCATCTGCCCAGGAAAGTCAGGTTGGTGTCATGGTAGCATCTGCAACTTGGTGGCTGAAAAGCAATAAGATATAGAGCAGAGAGGAGGACCTAGTGGGGGTTGAATTGTTATGTGGAGAACTGAGAAATGTTACACATGTAAAAACTACTGTATTTTACTGTGAACTTTAAGCCATTAATCCCTCAATAGAGAAATTTTTAAAAAAAGATAAAAAGCAGAACAAATTATGTAATAATCAGGAACCCAAAGGTAAGAATATAGCGGATGAGATTTGGGATCTCCATGTAGGCATAATTTACAATGTTTACAAGTAAATTATTTTACAGACATGGTGAGAAGTCAAGACCTTTCTTAAATATGGATACTTGAGAAATTAGTTTCAGATTTATAGCTTCAATTATAGGCTAGAAATAAATTTACCATTTCAAATATCAAAGAGCTATTACTCCTAGTACACATACAATTCTTAACTGATTCGAAATGTTTAATGTAGAGAAAAAGATAAACCAAATTCTGTGAGAGAGAGAACAGATTTCTACCATCAGTAAAGATCACCAAACCACAAAAGCAGTTTCAGTGATCACCAATGAAGATTAACTTAGTGGCCAAGTTTGAGGCAGGAAAAAAAAAAAAAAAGCAGGCAAATAAAAGAACAATCAGTAATGAGGCCAAAATTGACAAAGAATAATAATTTAAAAAAAAAGTAAGACCTTATATTGCTGCACTGAAGTTTCTGAGCCTCAAGGAAATTTTGGTCTAATCTACAGGGCGTTTTTTTTTTTTTTTTTTTTTTTTTGTCTGTTTGGTTTTAGAGTTATTTATTTATGAAAGATGGAGAGAGAACCAGAGCATCATTCTAGCAGTTGGTAGGCACAGAATCGAACTCAAGACCTCATGCTTTAGAGGAATAAAAATTACTTAAGAAGGGAACGGGAGGGGCTGAGTAGTGGCACACTTGGTTGAGCACATGTTACTATGCACAGGGACCCAGCTTGCAGCCCCCAGGTGGGGAGCCAGGGGCTCGAACTGGGATGCTTACTCAGGTCCTTGTCCTTTTTGCTATGTGCTCTTAACCCTGCATTACCCCTCCCCCCTTTTCTTCTTTCTTTTTTTTTTTAAAAAAACTTTTTCTGCTTTTTAATTTTTTTTGTTATCTTTATTTATTGGACAGAGGCAGTCAGAAATTTAGAGGGTAGGGGGGAGATGGAGAAGGGGAAAGACAACTGTAGCCCTGCTTCACCACTTGCAAAGCTTTCCCCATGCAAGTGGGGACCAGGAGCTTGAACCTGTGCACCCAATCAGGTGCGCCTCCACCCGCCCCCCCCCTTTATGGGGCGGGGGAAGTAATGGTTTACAGTAAATACAGTTATTGATATATGTGTAAAAATTTCTTAGTTTTCTGCAAAACACTCTCAAGCCCCAGCATAAATCGTCCTGCACCATCATGCACCAGGACTTAAGAGCCCCACACAGGCAGCGAGGACACCTAAGAGTCCTCACGTCCTTTGCGTTCAGGCAAAGAGCGGTCAGCTATATTGGGGCGGGAGGGGGGCCTAAAAGAGCGCTTCTGCGCAGGTGCGTGCTGCTGAAATCTGCGGAGGACGGAGCTAGTTCCTCTTTCTGGGATCAGACATGGTGAGTGTGGCTGTGCCCTCTGTGCTGGTGTCCCGAAGGGTGGGGAGGAGCTCCTCGGCGGTCGTACTGAGCTACTTGAGACCCCCTAGGGTCGCTCGTTAAAAGCGGTGGAGAGCAGCTGGGTTCAGACACGGGTTTCGGAAGGTTTCTTAGCGACTCGGAGAAACGTGAGTCAGCGGTTTCCCCGCCCGGGCTCGCGGCCAGGCCGCTGCTCGCTGCACCCTCGGGATCCAGTTCTTCTCCCTCGAAGAAGCCGGGCCGCCCATTCGGCATCTCTCCTACGGCTCAAAAAAAAAAAAAAAAAAAAAAAACGCTGAGGACTGTTAAAGGCTTCATTTTGTAAACAGAACATTTTTACAAAAGTCTCAAGTGAACTTTTAAAAGCATCCAGGGCGGGGGTGGAGAGCATAACTTTTGCAAAGAGGCTTTCATCTCCGGGCCTCCAAAGTCTCAGGTTCAGTCCCCTGCAGCACCACCAGCCAGAGCTGAGCACCGTTCCAGTTTCTCTTTTTCTGTATCTCAAATTAAAAAAATTAAATAGAGGCTCCGGTGGTAGCGCAGCGGGTTAAGCGCAGGTGGCACAAAGCGCAGGGACAAAGCCCCCGGCTCCCCACCCGCAGGGGGAGTCGCTTCACAAGCGGTGAAGCAGGTCTGCAGGTGTCTTGCGCTCCTTCTCTGTCTTCTCTCTCCCTCCATTTCTCTCTGTCCTCTCCAACAATAACAAGGGCAACAAAATGGGAAAATGGCCTCCAGGAGCAATGGATTCCTAGTGCAGGCACCGAGCCCCAGCAGTAACCCTGGAGGCAAAGTAAAACAAATCGGGGGTAGATGTCACAATGGCAAAAGAGACTCATACCCGAAGCTCCAAAGCCTTAAGTTCAGTCCCCCGCAGCACCATCAGCCAGAGCTGAGCCACGCACTGGTCTTGGAAAAAACTGAGTAAATAGATGCAGCGCTTAACTCTTTGCTCTGGGGAGATTCCGGGGCCACTGAACGGTAACCGGTGAAGGCTTGAAACAAAAGCTGTAGGAATGGCGGGAGCTAGAGCCGCCTCCAAACTTGCCGGGTAGTTGGTACTGAAGGAAGTTAGAGAAAAGGCTTGGGGGGGGTGTCGTGGAAGGGGAATTTTGGCGCTTGACTATTTATGGGTTGAGTTATTAATATTTGAAGAACTATTTTTTAAATTATTTTCCCATTTGTTGCCCATGTCTTTTTATTGTTGTTATTGATGTCGTTGTTAGATAGGACAAGAAAGAAAAGGAGAAAGAAGGGGAAGACAGAAAGGGAGAGAGACCTGCTTCACTGCCTGTGAAGGGACTCCCCTGCAGATCGGGAGCCGGGCCTCGAACCGGGATCCTTACACCTGTCCTTGAGCTTTGCGCCACGTGTGCTTAGCCCGCCTGCGCTACCGCCCGACTCCCGGTGTTTTTTTGTTTTTTTTTTTAATTTGCATGTTTGATTTTGCGTTCTGGCCGCATAAGAATTGAATTCGAATTGGTAAGCTGGTTTGAAAAGTACACGAGGGTAGGTCGCTGGTGTAGTGCGGCTGCTTTGCCATGTGCACACGACCCGGGTTCTAGCCCAGCCTGCGGTGCATCGTAGGAACTTTCTCCTGCCCTGTCTATCAGGGGGGAAAAAAAAAGACGAAGGTGGTAAATTTTGGGTCAATGATGACACGGCATGTATTCTGAATCTAAAGTTGATTAATTTACTTCAGCTCTAGAATTACTCTGAGACCTATAACACCTGACTCTTACTGGGAGCGCTCTAGTTCCCCCTTCCCCCCAGCAATCGTAAGTCTAGATAAAATCACAATATGAACTTTTTGATGTGCATTGAGCCCATGGGGTGGAACATTCAAGGACATAATTGAACGATTGCCTTTTTTCCCCCCCAAAGGGCACACCTCAGAAGGATGTTACTATCAAGTCAGATGCACCTGACACCTTACTGCTGGAGAAGCATGCAGACTATATTGCTTCTTATGGCTCCAAGAAGGATGACTATGTATGTGTATACTGATTTTCCCAGAAGTCAGATCATAATTTGGATTCTAAAGTATTCTGTATCAATTGTGTGTCACTTGACTAGGTATTTTCAAGGTCAATGATGTTTTGGCATGTATTATCTGACGTTAAAGCTGATGTGTATAGCACTTTAGCTCTAGAATTACGCTGAGACCTTGGAAATACTTTGCCTGGCTATGTAAACATAATAGATGGCTGTTGAGAGCAGCTGACTGTACCTTGGAAAATACTTAGTGCTGGGGGTGGGGGGTTGAACCTGGGCTGAACGATGCATGTGCCCCACCACTAAGCACTTCAGTCACCTGCCGGGTAGATTGCAGTACTCACCGTGGATTGGAGCTCCAACATCACAGGGGAGCATACTCCCATCAAAAATTTGGGGCTAGGGAGATAGCACAACAGCTATACAGGAAGTTATACATAGTTGTCCCAAGTTAAATCCCCAGCACTACTGTGAAACCATGACTGAGCAGTGTTCTAGTCCTAGCATTTGTTTTTTAAAAAATTAAAAGTAGCACAAAAGTTAGGTTCTGAGTCTACCAATTTTTCTAATGTTTAGCCAGCATTAGATCTGTTAAACATTTGCATGCTTTAGTCATTTTTGTATTCAGGTAACATTTAGGGGATGATAGGCTTCATATAGTCAGTATTAAGTCTATACATAATTCAAAGGGCTGTTTATCTTTTAATCTAAACACTGGTAAGGAAGACGAGATTTAAAAACCAAGTATCAGTTTAAACTAACACTGGGTAATTGTGTTTTTTTTTTTTTTTTTTAAGGAATATTGCATGTCAGAATATTTGAGAATGAGTGGTGTCTATTGGGGTCTGACAGTAATGGATCTCATGGGACACCTCCATCGCATGAATAGAGAAGAAATTCTGTCGTTTATTAAGTCCTGTCAACATGAATGTGGTGGAATAAGTGCTAGTATTGGGCATGACCCTCATCTTTTGTACACTCTCAGTGCTATTCAGGTAAAAACTGATTCAAGTTCTGTGGTGTGTAGTGTATTTTAATTTGATGTGAAGTCTGCTTACTGAAAGGTCTGTGATGTTTTATGGCATGTATTAGCTGAATCCAGAGTTGATGTAAATTCTGAAATAACACTGAGACCTTGGATAAGAAAGTTTATCTTCAGTGTATAAATACTTGAAAATTAGGACTTGTTGAAGGACAGCAAGTACCTAAGGGTATACACACATTGCTGCATCAAAAAGGAACACATTTTGATTCTGCCAGGCCCCTGTGTGCCTGGGGGAAGGAGACTGCCCAGCAAATGGGAGGTGGTTTGGAAAGGTGGAGGCCGGGCTTGGGCCCTAGAAGCTAGACCTGTAGGTGACCCTTCTCTGCAAGTATTCTCAATTTTATTGCACTTTAGTCTGCATGGTTGAGGAAAGTCCTCAAATGGTATAGACAAGGGGACATCAGACTAAACCTAGTATTTAAGAGGCTATTTTAATGTAATTTGTCTTTCGTTACAGATTCTTACTCTGTATGATAGTGTTAATGCCATTGATGTAGACAAAGTTGTGGAATATGTTCAGAGTCTACAGAAAGAAGATGGCTCTTTTGCTGGAGATACTTGGGGTAATGTCAGCTTTATTTAATTATTTTTTTTATCTTGTCTATTTGGCTTCTCAAATAGAGGGGAAAGGGGAAAAGGCTCAAACTATAAGAGGCTCTAGGGTATCCAGTTATATTCTTGCTGCCCAAAATGTAAATATTAAAGTGTCCTATTTTATTGTTTCTATAACCTATTACGAAAATGAGCTAGACATTTTACTAGTGGTGTATAAGGAGGATTTAAGTTTCTTACTTTTTCAGGTCCCACTAAGCAGCTGGTCTAACTGGAGTTATGGTCTGCTAGAAGTTCTAGCATGCACTGTGCTAGTTATAACAGCTTATAGGAGCACTGGAACAGAGGGGGCCAGTCTAAAAGATAAGGTAGGTAAATTTTTTATGCAATATTTGGTGGCTTTGTAAAGTTTTTATAAAGATACTTAACTGTTTCAAGGGAAACTTTAAAAACTTTACAAACTTACTGAATATTTGAGTGGAGGGAGGGAATAGTATTTTACTTGATAAATGTAGATAATCTCTACTTTAGGGATGAATAACAGTGCAGGCCGGAGAGACCAGCTGCTTCATGGGATGTGAAAACCTACTTTTAATTAGAGGGTAAGTCTGTTGTCAATAGTGAAATTCATTATCCTTTTGGTTCTAGTACCTCACCTTTCTGGGTACTTATTTAACATTTATTTATGGTTTGATAATTTGATTTGGTTAGTTTGTTTCTTTAGAAATTCAGGCTTAGCTTTTTGGAATTAACATATGCATATTAGACTTGAACTCATAAAAATGATTGTATGACCTGGTAACATTTTGGTTTCTTCTCTTCTCAGGAGAAATTGATACAAGATTCTCTTTCTGTGCTGTGGCAACTTTGGCTCTCCTGGTAAGTTTTAAATATTGTATCAGAATGATAAACATTCTGAACAGATTTGATGGGCTTGGCTTTTTATTTTATTTTATTTGTCTTTATAGGGGAAACTTGATGCTATTAATGTGGAAAAGGCAATTGAATTTGTTTTATCCTGTATGAACTTTGATGGTGGATTTGGTTGCAGGCCAGGTTCTGAATCCCATGCTGGGCAGGTAATAAATACAGATTAAATGTCAGTTTGAAGGGATTGACTAATTTGGGAAAATACATAGTTGATTAAACTAGTTTCTTAGAAAAATCATTGGCTGCCCAGTAGACAAGGTGTATAATCATAATACTATTTATTTTATCAGAGTACTGCTTAATTCTGACTTTAGTTGTACAGAGACTTGGGTCTGTGACTTTGAAGGCACAGGCATGACAGTCTTTTTGTATAACAGCCAGATGGTCACCCTAGCACATGGGTCATGCTAGGAATCATATTCAATGCATCCATCTCCAGAACCCCAACACAATGTTGTTTTTTTTTCCAGATGAAAAACCTTTGCTTTTGATCCCTCCCATAAAGTTGAAATAGCTATCTCCCCAAGCACTGTAATATAATTCAGCTTTGCATGCTCGAAACTGTCTCCCTGGGTCAGTGTTTAATTTCTCATTTTCAGATAGACACATGTATTCATTCCATCCATAGAGCCCCACCTGCTTTGTAAGGTGACATGTTACAGTGCCAGGGCTTGATCTAGGGCATAGAAGTCATACAGTCTATTGCTGAGTCATTTCAAGGTCGATGATGTTTTGGCATGTATTATCTGACTTACAGCTGATGTGTATAACACTTTAGCTCTAGAATTACGCTGAGACCTTGGGAGCAATTGACATAGTATTGAAACATTCATTTAAGCCTAATATTCAAATATTTGGATTATCTGCACCTTAAGCATTCAGTTGGTGCTGGGTTGAACTCAAGCTATGTAAGTGCAAGGCATGTGCTCCCCCACTAAGCAGTACACTTTGAGCACATTCTGCTCCTCTGACTTTCAACACATTCTGCTCCTCTGACTTTCAACAATAAAGTTGTTTTGCAACCAACATTAATGAAGTGAACTGTTCACATAGTATGATTAATACATCTGGATGTTTGTCAAAAATAAGTTTAAACTATCGAATAACTGGTAGTTTCAGTTTTATCAAAATTATACACATCTACTTTATGTCTGTAATTTTAGATCTATTGTTGCACAGGATTCCTGGCTATTACTAATCAGTTGCATCAAGTAAATTCGGATTTACTTGGTTGGTGGCTTTGTGAAAGACAGTTACCATCTGGAGGACTCAATGGAAGGCCAGAGAAGGTAGGGATGGCATCGTAAGATACAGGGTTCTCATAGTTTGGTTTTTCAGTTACTTAACTGTATCCTGTTTCTGTAGTTGATAATCTATTTAAATAACCTTTTTTTTTTATCTTATTGGATAGGGACAGCCAGAAGTCAAGAGGGAAGGGGGTGATAGAGAGGAGAGAGAGAAAAGCACCTGCAACACTTTCACTGGCAAGGCTTTCCCTTTGCAGGTGGGGACTGGGGCTCTCAAACATCCTCGCACATGTGCACTGAAACATGTGTGCCACCACCCGCCCCCATTTACTTTTTTACCGCAAAGTATAGTTCAGTGTTACAAGCTCTGTATTCCTCAGAATCTTCCCCCAACCACCATCATCCAGTAGTTTCCCCATGTTAAACTGGAGTAAGAGTGCTGACATTGTGCATTTCTTCCCCTCCTAGTTACCAGATGTGTGCTACTCGTGGTGGGTGTTGGCATCCCTAAAGATAATTGGAAGGCTTCACTGGATTGACAGAGAAAAACTGCGTGCTTTCATTTTAGCTTGTCAAGATGAAGAGACAGGAGGATTTGCAGACAGACCAGGAGATATGGCAAGTATTTTTCTGATAGATTTTGTTACCAGTAGGAGTGCCATTTCCAGTAAATTTCCAGATAGGGTCCACAGAGAAGCCCTTAGGCACACGAGGTCTCAAGCTTTATTGCTGCCCTGCACCACCTAGGCCAGAACTGAGTGGTCCTATGGTAAAAGTGAGCATGATACCACAGCACCTTGGGGACATTCAGTTCTGTGGGGCCAGGCTTTATCCTGGGTTACCTGCACTGCTAAACAGGCACCCTTGCCAAGTGAAGTATCTTTATGACCCAATTCTTTGTATTGAGAATATAATGACTAGTAAGCAGTTATTAACAGATACTTAATCACAAAATGTCAAGGTGTAATAAAATAACTGACAACCACAAGTTAACAGCTTTATTTCAAAAGACAAATCATTCACATAGTTTGATAAGCTTCAGTGTTTATTTTGTATTGTAATACCCTATACATTGCTTTAATAGGTGGATCCTTTTCATACTTTATTTGGAATTGCTGGATTGTCACTTTTGGGAGAAGAACAAATCAAGCCTGTTAGTCCTGTTTTTTGCATGCCAGAAGAAGTACTTCAGAGAATGAATGTTCTGCCTGAACTAGTGAGTTAGATTTATTCAGGAATATGTCTCAGTGTAGTTTCATTGTCTTTCTTGTATTTGAACAGTACTCAGATTTTAAAAACTGTGCTTATAATTTGTATAAAATTGTGTTAATTTAAAAATTGTGTTAGTTTCAATAAATTATAATAACTCAATTGTAAAAATAAACACATTGTACCTTCAGCTTTAGATCTTGCATCTTAGTATGGTTTGTTTATGCTTCAATGTGTTCTTTACACATGTCATAAAGATTGTTAACTGGTAACAGATTATCCCCACATGTAAATATCCCCTTATGTATGTTTTTCTCTTTGAATAAAGATAACAGTTGACTCTGTACTTAAGTCTTTTGGGTGGAAGTACAAGTTCTCAGCTTTGGATGTCAGGGATGGCAACAAGTACAAGGTTCTAAATACAGTTCTACCACCACATGAGACCGTGCAGAAGGTGGAAGGTCTGTCTTTTGTAATTGCTTCTCCATTGGACATGGTGGCTCCATACTTACATCCTGTTTGCTTAGTGGGGCAGGGCTCTGGAGAGATGGGCTTCGAGGACATACTGTGAGGTTATCTGGTATTATAGTTAGCATGTGCAACTTGGCTGAAAAAGCATCAAGATACAAAGCAGGACAAATTGTATAGTAATCAAGAACCTAAAGGTAGGAATATAATAACATGAGATGGGGGGGGGTCTATTTTGGAAAAGGCTAGGTTTATCCCAAGGGGCCCATGACTTCATAATTTTTTACCTGAGCCCAACAGATAACATGCAGGTGGACCAAAGGAATTATCTGGGGAGATGGTGTCAGAGTTGGAAATAGGACTAGAAATATCTATCAGGGAAGAGTAACTCCCAAATGTGCAAAAAGTATATAAACATTGATAACTATAAACTCTGGGGCCCATATTTGGCACAGGAACCTGTAACCTGCAGCCCTGTAGGTAAGTATGAGCTCTTATGCTGTAGTCAGCTGGGAACAACTGACTATGGGCCGAACTCATTACAGAACCTGTGGCTGAGTTATGTTGACCTTAGAAGAATGGTGCAGTCCCTGCCAGTCTTGACCCACTGTGAGGACAACGTCCTGTAGAGGCTCCTGATGGGGGAGATGACCAGTGACATTGGAGGGATTTGTTAGGGGTCTAGGCCCAACATATTCACGTGGAAACCTCAGGATTCCCTGACTAGTACCCAGGATGATGGAGTGGCCTGGTAATGACCAAAAGAGTCACTGTTAAAGTATGCCAGTCTTACCCAGCTTTTGTAGTCTTTGCATTGACATAGTTAGCTTTGGAGTGATTGAGGGAAGTGAAATAGGAAGTAGGTGAGGGTATCTAGGTCATAAATAGAAACTGGTTAAGCACTTGTTTTAGGGGTTTTTTTTCCCCCCTTTTGCTCTTGTTCTATAATTGTATTTATTATTGTTGATGTCATTCATTGTTGGATAGGACAGAGAAATGGAGAAAGGAGGGAGAAAGATAAGACATCTGCAGACCTGCTTCACCGCCTGTGAAGCGACTCCCCTGCAGGTGGGGAGCCGGGGCTGGAACCGTGAGCCTTCTGGTCCTTGCGCTTCGCACCACGTGAGCTTAACCCACTGCGTTACCCCCGACTTCTTTGTTTTACGTTTTTGTTTTTTTTTATTTTTTTAAATATTTATTTATTCCCTTTTGTTGCCCTTGTTTTATTGTTGTAGTTATTATTGTTGTTGTCATTGTTGGATAGGACAGAGAGAAATGGAGGAGGGGAAGACAGAGAGGAGAGAAAGACACCTGCAGACCTGCTTCACCGCCTGTGAAGCGACTCCCCTGCAGGTGGGGAGCCGGGGTTCGAACCGGGGTCCTTATGCTGTTCCTTGTTTTACGTTTTAATTAACAGTGTTTTAGGTCTTCATAACAATCTGTACACGTCTCAGTGCAAATTGCAAATAGCATCTTAAGAGTAAGTACCCACAGCGGGGCTGGCCGGACCATGTGCGCGTGCGCTCTGCAGCGCATGCGCACGGGCCTGGGCCCGACAGCTCTTAGGCGCATGCGCACACTGGTCTCCCACGCTTTTCTCCTCGTGGCGGGGTTTCTGTGCAAATAGGCGCCGGGAAGTCTGTGAGGATGCTGCGGTCCGGCCTCTCATCGACTTCACCTTCGGGCCCCTTGGCTTCGGCTTCCCTCACATCTCTCGAGAGACAGTCTTCAGGTCCCCGCTACAATTTCCAGCTTCTGGAAACACTTCAGAATGTTCCTGCGGCCCAGGCCTCCACCTCCACCGCGCCTGACGAGTCTGGAGCGGCCGGTGACCGGAGCAGCAGCAGCAGCCAGGCCGCCCGCCCGCCGCCCGCCGGGGCCGCCCAGGGCTGCAGCGGCCTCCCGGCCACCAGAGGTCCGCGGTGGTGCCGGGCGGCGGTTACCACACCACAGTGAAAGTCTGTGTGTGTGATTTGGTTGGGGAAGATCTGGGAAAGATGACAGGGTTGGAGTGTTGGTTTGGGAGCCGGGCGGTAGCGAGTTAAGCGCACGTGGCGCTAAGCACAAGAACCGGCACAAGGATCCCGGTTCAAGCCCCCGGCTCCCCACCTGCAACGGCGTCACTTCACAGACAGTGAAGCAGGTCTGCAGGTGTCTGTTTTTCCCTCTTCCTTTTCTCTCTCCATTTCTCTCTGTTCTATCCAACAACAACAACATTAGTAATAACTACAACAGTAAAACAGCAAGGGCAACAAAAGGAAATAAAGAAAGAAAAAAAAAATCCAAAAAAAGAAAAGTTTTTTTTATTATCTTTATTTATTGGATAGAGACAGCCAGAAATCAAGAGGGAAATAGGAGTGATAGGGAGACAGACACCTACAGCCGCTTGTGAAGTTTCCCCCCTGCAGGAAGGGACCGGAGGCTCGAACCCGGGTCCTTGTGCACTGTAGCATGTGCGTTCAACCAGATGCGTCATCACCCGCAACCCCATCCACTTTTTTTTTTTTTTTTAAGTCTACAAGACTTTGTTGAAGGCCGAAATGTCTGCTATAATTCTCTCTCCACCGCTCAGATGTATTGATAACATGACAAGTGATGAAATGTGTGCAACAGTTTGGTGATAGAAGTGACTAACTTCCTTACTCTTGAACTTGTTTCCAAGGCCTGGAATAGGGGTGAAAAGAGACTATATTTAGCATTTCATGTAGTTAAGGTGGATAATATTAGTATGAAAATGTATGTATGACCTTGGGGCCTGGTGGTGGCACACCTGCTTGAGCGCACATTCCAGTGCGCAAGGACCCAGGTTGGAGTCCTCTGCCCTCACCTGTAGAGGGAAAGCTTCACCAGTGCTGAAGCAGGTCTGCAGGTCTCTCCCTCTCTCTCTACCTCCCCCTTCCCTCTTATTTTCTGGCTGTCTCTATCCAATAAATAAAAAGATAATGTATGTCCTTCACAATCTAGGAAGTGGTGCTGTGGATAAAGCATTGAATTTTCAAGTCTGAGGCCCTTCCTTCAATCCCAAGTATAGCATGTGTCAGAATGATAACTCAGGTTCTTCCTCTTCTCACTGATCAATAAGTAAGTCAGTCAAAATGTATGTTTTCGGGAGTCGGCGGTAGCACAGCAGATTAAGCGCATGGCACAAAACGCAAGGACCGGTCTAAGGATCATGGTTCCAGCGCCAGGCTCCCCACCTGCAGGGGAGTCGCTTCACAGGCGATGAAGCAGGTCACCTGCAGGTGTCTTTCTCTCCCCCTCTCTGTCTTCCCCTCCTCTCTCCATTTCTCTCTGTCTTATCCAACAACGATGACAACAACAACAATAAGAACTACAACAACAAAAAAGGGCAAATAAATAAATATAAAAACATTTAAAAAAACAAAAAAATGCATGTTTTCCTGGGACGTGGCAGTGGGACCTGGTTGTATGCACACATTATAGGACCTGGGGTCAAGCCACGACGGCCCCAACTGCAGAGGGAAAGCTTCATGAGTGGTGAGGCAGTGCTGTTGCTGTGTTTCTCCCCCTTCCTTTTTTTCCTTCTCAATTTTTCTTTTTTCTTTTTTTCTCTTTCTTTTCTTTCTTTCTTTCTTTCTTTCTCTCTTTCCTTTTTTCCTTCTTTTTATTTTTACCAAAGCACTGCTCAGCTCTGGCTTATGATGATGTGGGGGATTGAACCTAGGGCCTGAGAGCCTCAAGCAAGAGTCTCTTTTGCATAACCATTATGCTATCTACCCCACCCCAATTTTTCTCTGACCTGTCAAGTAAATGAAATTTTAAAAACATATGTCCTCCAAGGTGAATTTAACTAATTTATTTGAAATTCAGTCAGTCTCCTAGTATAGTGGCATGTGATCCTGAGTTTGATCCAAGGGCTGACCAGTGACTTATACTCATCACTTGAGTGTGATCCCTGGCACCTCATGTGCCAGAGAGGTGCTCTGGTTGTAAATACCTCATAAATGAATAGGTAAATTTATCCTGTGTCTCCATTTCTGGGAATACCAACCCTCCCTTTTTGTTTTTTTGTTTTTTTGTTTGGTTTCTGTTTTTTGGACAGAAGCAAAGAAAGTGAAAGAAAAGAGCATGGCACTGAGGTTTCCTACATGAAGCTGGGTGGTACACATGGCAAAGCCATCCCTGTTTTATTTTCGGTATTGCAATTCACTGATAAGGGAGGAAAAGAGTTAAATCCAATGGTCTCTTTCATTTCACCTTTTAAGAAATTTACATGCTATATTTAATGCTCTTGATCACTTTTCTTTTGGTCACTCTAGATTTCAGTACAGTTTTCCTCCTCTCTAGAGAATAGCTATACTGGGGCCAGGTAGTGGCACATCTGGTTAAATGCACACAGTATAGTGCACAAGGTCTCAGGTTCAAGCCCCTGGTCCCCACCTGCAGTAGGAAAGCTTCATGAGTGGTGAAGCAGGGATGCAGGTGTCTCTCTGTCTCCCTCTGTCTCCTCCTCCCTTTCTAATTTGTCTCTGTCTCTAATAATAAAAAATTTAATAAAGACTAGCCATACTCACATTTGTACCCGAGTTACTGACTTGCCTATAGTTTTTGTTCACCTCTAGGCCATTTCTGCCTGCATGAGATTATCATCACAGCTCAGATCCTTTGTGTTTCAAATTCCTATACTAAAAGTTTCTAGAGACACTTAACTCACTATGTGATTAATTGATCTCTTTGCAACTTCTTAATCTCTTAATTAGGAAAATGCTTTGTAAGACAGTTGTTATCTTAAGGGTACACTTTCTATTAATTTGAGTCTTCTCTCTTTTTTGTTTGGTGAGTCTGGCTAGGGGTTTGTCAATTTTGTTTAATCTTTCAAAGAACCAGCATTTGGCTTCATTGATCTTTTGTATGGTTCTTTTATTTTCGATGTTGTTTATTTCTGCTCTAACTTTAGTGATTTCTGTCCTTCTGGTTGCTTTAGGGTTCCTTTGTTCCTCTTCCTCTAAGTCCTTGAGGTGTGCAGTAAGGTCGTTCATTTGAGCTTCTTCTTGGTGTTTAATATGTGATTGTATGGCTATAAGTTTCCCTCTCAGTACTGCTTTAGCTGTGTCCCAAATATTTTGATAGGTTGTATCTTCATTTTCATTTGTTTCCAGGAACATTTGAATTTCCTGCTTGAGTGACTCTCTGACCCAGTGGTTCTTAAGGAGTATGTTGTTTAGTTTCCAAATTCTGTGACTTTTAATAATTTTCTGTTTGTTGTTAAATGTTAGTTTTACTCCACTGTGGTCTGAGAAGATACTTGGGATGATTTCAATGTTCTTGAATTTATTGATGCTGTCTCTGTGGCCTAACGTGTTCTATCCTTGAGTATGTGTTATGTGGATTTGAAAAGAAGGTGCATTCCAGTTTTTTGGGGTGAAGGACTCTGAAAATGTCCAAGTGGTCTAGTCTGTCAATCTCTTCATTCAATTCTCTTATATCTTTGTTGGTTCTCTGATTTGTTGATCTGTCTAAATGTGAGAGTGGGGTATTGAAGTATCCCACTATTATTGTATTAGTATTGATGTATTTTTGAAATTCTTTCAGTAAGTGCTTGACATATTTAGATGGTCCCTCATTGGGTTCATAGATGTTAATGACTGTTAAGTCTTCTTGGCTGATTGATCCTATAATCATTATGTAATGTCCTTGCCTATCTTTTATTACTTTATTTAATTTAAAATCTATCATGTCTGAGATGAGAATGGCTGTTCTTGCCCTTTTTTGTGGTCCGTTAGCCTGTATGGTAGTTTTCCATCCTTTCACTTTAAGTCTGTGTTTATCTTGTTATAACAGATGGGATTCTTGCAAGCAGCATATGGTTGGATTATGTTTTCTGATCCATCCCCCCACTCTGTGCCTTTTGATGGGTGAGTTTAAGCCACTGACATTTATTGATATTATGGATTTAATGTATTGTAGTGCCATTGTTCAAAAAAAGTTTTTTTGTTTGTTTGCTCTGATATAGTGCCAGTATTGTAGTGATATTCTTGTTTATAAGAGGTCTTTTAGAACCTCTTTCAGGGCCGGTTTGGTGATGGTTGCCTTCTTTAACTGTTGTTTGTCTAAGAAGGTTTTGATCCCTCCATCTAGTTTGAATGAAAGTCTAGCAGGATATATTATCCTTGGTTGAAACCCTTTTTCATTCAGGGCTCCATAGATATCTTGCCACTCCCTTCTGGCTTTTAGAGTTTGAGTGGAGAAGTTTGCAGATAATCTTATGGGTTTTCCCTTGTATGTGACTTTTTGTTTCTCTCTTGCAGCCTTTAGGATCCTTTCTTTATCCTTACTTCTTCTCATTGTGACTATGATGTGTCTTGGTGTCTTCAGGTCTGGGTTGATTCTGTTTGGTACTTTCTGGGCCTCTTGAATCTTGATGTCCTTTCTGTTGTTTAGGTCTGGGAAGTTTTCTTCTATTATTTCCTCTAGAATGTTTGCTTCCCCTTCCTCTGGCAGGCCAATTATGCGAATGTTACTTCTTTTGAGATCATCCCATATGTCTCTGTTGTTGTTTTCAGTGTCTCTCAATCTCTTTTTAAGCTCTTTCACCTCTTTCTTCATTTTCTCTAACTCATCCTCTGTCTGACTAATTCTGTTTTCTGCTTCTGTTAGTCTGCTTTCCCTTTCCTCAGCTTCTTTCTTCATTACAGCTATTTCAGCTTTCAGTTCTCTAATTGCCTCAAGATAATCCGTATTTTCCTTGGGGGTCTCAACTGTTGTTTCCCTAATACTGCCATTCCTTTCCTCCAATGTTGTTTTCATTTCTGTGATTAATAAGTTTATTATTGCTTGCATACTTTTCTTATCTATGGTTACTTCTGGCTGATTTGTAGTTTCTTCTGGGCTCTTGTCTTCATTCATTGGAGTAGCAGTTTTATTTGTTATTTGCCTGCCTTCATGGATGGCCAACACTATATCGTTTCTTCTCCAAAACAGAAGATTCCGGGTACATCTGGGTGACAAGTTTAGCAGATGGAGACTTGTCTCAAGTGGCCTCCCCCAGGGCTCTGTTCTGGCTACTACGCTATTTAATATTTACACCAATGACCTCCCAGAAACTTCTTCAAGGAAGTTCATCTTCGCCGATGACATCTGCTGTGCAACTCAGGCATCAAAGTTCGACATCCTCGAGGAAACACTCACGAAAGACATGTCTCTGATATCTGATTACTGTAAAAAATGGCGACTAATCCCTAGCACTGCATAAACGGTATCATCTGTTTTCCATCTACACCATGCCTCGGCCTCGCGTGAGCTTAATGTGCAGCTTGGCGACACGAGAATCCAGCATGAAGCCCAGCCAGTCTATCTTGGCGTTACTCTCGATCGCACTCTGTCATTTCACAAACATCTCATAAAAACTGCAGCAAAGGTGGGCGCGAGGAATAACATCATTGCAAGACTAGCCAGCTCCTCACGGGGTGCGAGCGCTTCCACACTACCATCATCCTCTCTGGCATTATGCTATTCCACTGCAGAATACTGTGCCCCAGTATGGTTCCATAGCCCCCATGTCCACTTGGTCGATTCCAAATTATATTCCTCCATGAGGATAATTTCTGCAACCATTCGTCCACCCCGGTTCCATGGCTGCCAGTTCTTAGCAACATCGCCCCGCCAGATATTCGTCGGGATGCGGCATCATCTAAGTTCATTTCCCACGTCTACACTCGACCAGACTTGCCAATATACGCGGATATCTTCGCCCACCCTGTTCAACGCTTGATGTCTCGTCACCCAATCTGGTCCCCTACGCCTACTCTGAACTTCTCTGTTCCAGTCTCTTGGAAACAGAGCTGGCAGTCAGCTGAGGTAAAGAACAAGCACCTCATCACAGACCCCTGCAAGCGTCAACCCGGCTTTGACCTAGCACGTTATGATTGGGCTCTCTTCACTCGCTATCGAACAGGCCATGGCTGGTGCGCCGCTGTGTTCCACTGCTGGGGAGCCAGAGACGACCCAAACTGCCCCTGCGGCTACAGACAGACTATGACCCACATAGTCAACGACTGCCACCTCTCCAGATTCAAAGGAGGTCTTGAAACTTTACATCAGGCTCAACCTGATGCTGTTGACTGGCTACGGAAGAAAGGCAAACGCTAGAAGAAGAAATTTGTTTTTGATCTACCCATTTTTTTTTATTTATGTGTTTCTTTTTTTATGCTCTGTTGTTCCTCAGTTGTTGTGTGTTGAGCACAAGCAAGACTGTACTAAATACCTTTATGACAATTGCACTCACCAACCTCAGGAATTACAGTAGCAACTGAAGCAAGTATTGAAGCAGTTTAATCACTACCAGTTAGCCAAACAATTTCTCTAGTCCTTGAAAAAATAGTAACCAAGTCCCAGTGAAGAAGAAAGAGAAAAGAAAGAAGGGGTAGCAAGAATAGACAGTTATGCAAATCTACTATCCACTGTATATTCTAGGGGTAACGAGGGAAAAGGGAACTAGAGCAGAGATACACACATAGAGAGTCCACTCTGAGTCAGATTTCTTCCCCAAAATAATTCACAAATTCAGAAAGGTGAAGAAGGAAGGAAGAAGTGTATGACAAGATAAAAAAAAAAAAAAGAAAAAAGAGACAAGTGAGAGAAAAGGGGAAAGATAAGAAAAAGAGCTGTAATTAAAGAGCAGTGAAAGGAAAGGGGTTTTTTATTACTTTTTTTTAACTTAATTTGATTTTTTTAATTAGCTAGAAGGAGAAAGGAGGTGAGAGTCTGTAGAGGAGGTAGGAGTAAGGAGACAAGTTCCTCCCACAATAGATAAGATGCCCACTACCCTAGCAATGAAAGAGTTAATTCTGATCAACCTAAAGGGGAGGAAGATATATGCCTTTATATAATATTAATAATAAAATAGAGCAGGGTAAAAAAAAAAAACCTGTCCCAGATTACCTCAAACCTTGTGAGCAGAGGCAGCTGATTGTTAAGAATGAGAAAAAAAAAACAAAAACCTCAGGACTAGACAAGGATAGCTGAAATAGACATTTATACAAATCTACTATCCACTGTATATTCTAGGGGTGGCTAAAGGAGGA
Organism: Erinaceus europaeus; assembly: GCF_950295315.1. NCBI lineage: Eukaryota > Metazoa > Chordata > Mammalia > Eulipotyphla > Erinaceidae > Erinaceus > Erinaceus europaeus. The sequence goes on from NC_080172.1 coordinate 95,666,425, forward strand.
AAGAAAGTTGAGCAAAGACACTCGCAGTGATAATCCACACTGAGTCAGAATTCTTCCCCAGAATAATTCCCAAATGTGTATCAGTGAATTCAAAAAAGCACACTGTTTGGTGATGTGGGGGCTGGGGCCTGTGGCTTTGGAAGCTGTAGGATTAAGGAAGAAAGGATGAGAAGAATAAGAAAAAGAAAAAAAAAAGAAAGAGAGAGAAAAAGATAAGAAAAAGAACAGTCATAAAAGAGCGGTGAAAGGAAAGAGTTTTTATTTATTTATTTATTTTTAATTATTTAATTAGCTATGCGGGGTGAGGTGGGGGGGGTTGGCTACTAGAAAGAAAAAAGGCCAGAGGTTTCAGAAGGGTATAGACTTAGAATGAATGATACTCCCTGGTGGGACAGGAATTTGGTAAAGACAGAAGCTCAGCAGGGGAGCCTGCTGGGAGCTGGTCACCAGGGACTGGTTATGGGGGGGGTGAAAGGGGGAGGAGGTGTGCTTAATAATTAAAAGGGAAGAATTTTTCCCCCCTTTTTTTCTACTTTATTTCTTAACCCAAATTAAGTTATAGTCACCTCCTTGGTGTCACCGCTAGGACCCCTTATTGACTGGCCTACTAAAGGCAGAAAATCCTACTGTTTCCAGATGATGTGGTCAGAGCTCAAGCCACTAGCAGCTTCTCAGTCCTCCATCTTCCGGGAACCCCCCCAAGGGTACATTTTCATGTGTCCCCTGAATATGTGCCAGCATACCTCACCCACCACAAAAATGTCACCCCCCTCAAAAACAGACAAACAACATCTTTCTCCACGGATGACTTAGCCATAGGGTATATATGGACAGAAATGCTGGTGAAATAACGCACCTGGTTAGCATGCTGCTTTGTCATGCACACAACCCAGGTTTTCGAGCCTGTTCTCCATCTTACTGGAGGAAGCTTTGGTGCTGCAATGTTTTTCTTTCACTCTCTGTGTCTCTACGTGAAAAAGTCATCCTTAAGCAGTGAAGTTCCACCAATGAAAAAAAAATTATGAGGAATAATATTCTTCATTGCATGATTGTGAACACTTAAAAACTGACAGTTAATTTTCAAGGATTTACTCATTTATTAACAAGAAAGAGAAACAGAGCGTTACTCTTAGCACTATGTAATCCCCGTGGATCAAACTGAATCTCATACTTTTAAGTCCAGTACTCTAATCATTGTGCCACCTCTTGGAATGCTGATATATATTTTTTTAAACTTAGATTCATCCTTTAGATGCAAAACATCTTGTGCAGAAAACACATTTGCATCAAACTTTGTACTTGGTACAAGCTCATCTTCTACACAAGAAAATTATCCCCGAACCCTGAAAACACCTTTGTCTGCTGGAAACCCACAGAGATCAGGATATAAAACTTGGACACCACAAATAGGATATTCAGGTAAGATGAGTGAAATAATGTCTTAGATGGCCTTTTATTAAGACTTTTTTAAAATTTATTTTTACAGGAGTCGGGCTGTAGCGCAGCGGGTTAAGCGCAGCTGGTGCAAAGCACAAGGACCCGCATAAGGATCCCGGTTCGAACCCCGGCTCCCCACCTGCAGGGGAGTCTCTTCACAGGCGGTGAAGCAGGTCTGCAGGTGTCTATCTTTCTCTCCTCCTCTCTGTCTTCCCCTCCTCTCTCCATTTCTCTCTGTCCTATCCAACAACGACAACAACAATAATGACTACAACAATAAAACAACAAGGGCAACAAAAGGGAATAAATAAATAAAATAAATATTTTTTAAAAATTTTATTTTTACTTATTTTCTGTTTTGTTGCCTTTGTTGTTGTTAAAACTTTAAAAAATTAATTTATTTTCCCTTTTGTTGCCCTTGTTCTTTTTCATTGTTGTTATAGTTATTATTGTTCTTATTGATGTTGTTTTATAGTACAGAGAGAAATGTAGAGAGGAGGGGAAGACGGAGAAAGATAGACACCTGCAGACCTGCTTCACGAAGTGACCCCCTACAGGTGGGGAGCTGAGGGCTCAAACTGGGATCCTTCTGCCGATCCTTGCACTTTGCTCCACATGCATTTAACTCACTGCGCTACCACCAGACTCCCTGTTAAAACTTTTATAAGTGAATATGGTCACATATAAAGTAATTTGTAATTGATAAGGATGGCTAGCTGATAAATATGTAGATTATCCTATCCATATTTCAGGCTAGGTTAATAAACCTATATAGTTCCTGGTATTGTTTGTTTATTTCATCCAACCCTGACAAAAAAAAAGTATAAGAAAGAAAGCCTTCCTTATTAAGATACGTTTATTTAAATCTAGTAGTTCCTGGTAATGCTAGTGTATAGTTTGTCTGTATACTTAAAATTTAGCTTTTGTTTAAATGTATTAGATTTCCTATTTTAGGGAAAGATTTATTTCTGTTATTTTATGAAAGAGAGAGAGAGAGAGGAGACACATGAGTGACAGAATGGGTTCTGGTTTATAAGCTACTGGTAGTAGAACCTGGACCTTATGCATGCAAGTTCTCTATTGTGTTGCTGAGTTAACACCCTTACCCAGCTAGGTTTTTCTTGAGAGAAATGGATGAAATAGATCTGTATGTGTTTGGTTTCTCAAAAGTACATTCAGTGGAATTTCTTGGTTACAGAATATATAACTGTATGCTTTTATCAATACAAGATAAGGGTAAAATTATCAAAGGGGTTGTGCCCTCTTAAAGCAATGTGTGATAGTTTTTATGACATTGCACCATGTTCAACATTTGGCATTGTTAGATTTCTTATATAGTCTGACTTTATATTTTTCTGGCTACTGTGAGTTGTGGTTGATTGCACGCTTGTTTACTATGTATTTTTCACTTTCTGTGAAAATACAATTTATTTCTTTTGTCCACTTTAGGCTTATTCTTATTTGTATAAAATATTTTTAATGTTCATATTATAAAGCTAAAATACAACAACAAAAGAACTTCATATTTTTGTCATTAATACAATAATCTATTTATTCTTTCACTGACTGAAGTTTTACTTTCTTAAAATTCCTTTGTAATGGGCAGGGGTAGATAGCATAATGGTTATGCAAACAGACTCTCATGCCTGCGACCCTGAATTCCCAGGTTCAATCCCCTGTACTACCATAAGCCAGACCTGATCAGTGCTCTGGTAAAATAAAAAATAAAAAAAGTAAAAAAAAAAAAAAAATCCCTTGTAACATCTCTCTCCAGCCAGTCTATAGGTTTTACAAGAAGTGTGGAAATTCTTTTTATTTTATTTTTTTCTCTTTTACCAGAGCACTATTCAGCTCTGGCTTATGGTGGTACAGGGGATTGAACCTGGGACTTCAGGGTCTCAGGCATGAAAGTCTCTTTGAATAACCATTATGCTATCTACCCAGACATCACTCTGATACATGTGCTACCAGGGATTGAACTTGGGATCTCTTGCTTGAGAGTCCAATGCTGTATTAACTGTGCCATCTCCTGGACCACCCTCATACAATTTTTAAATGTCAGAATAAGATAGTTGACCTGGTTTTTGACCACATATTCATATTATTTTATAACTCCATTCTGATAAAGTGCAGACTAAGGCAGTGTGTATATACATATACTAATATAATATAATATGATATGATATGATATGATATGATATGATATGATATAATATAATATAATATAATATATACATCCACTCACATACAATTTTATCTTTACTCAATTATGACTATTGGTTCTGGACATTGGACCCAGGGACCTCTCAAATGCAAGTCTTTTTTTTTTTAATTTATTTATCATGAGAATGATAGGACCTCATGGTTGAGAATCCAATGCTTTATCTACTATACCACCTCTGGACCAACCACTCAAATGCAAGTCTTTTTTTTTTTTCTCCCCACCCACCCACCCCAGAGTCTTTTACTTTGGTGAAATACGCCAATTCCATTTCAGGTTCGTTCTACTTGTGTTTTCTTTTCTGGTCTTGTTTGTCAACTTCTGCCTGAGAGTGAGATCATCCCATATTCATCCTTCTGTTTCTGACTTATTTCACTCAACATGATTTTTTCAAGGTCCATCCAAGATCGGCTGAAAACGGTGAAGTCACCATTTTTTACAGCTGAGTAGTATTCCATTGTGTATATATACCACAACTTGCTCAGCCACTCATCTGTTGTTGGACACCTGGGTTGCTTCCAGGTTTTAGCTATTACAAATTGTGCTGCCAAGAACATATGTGTACACAGATCTTTTTGGATGGTTGTGTTGGGTTCCTTAGGATATATCCCCAGGAGAGGAATTGCAGGGTCATAGGGTAGGTCCATTTCTAGCCTTCTGAGAGTTCTCCAGACTGTTCTCCACAGAGGATGGACCAATTGACATTCCTACCAGCAGTGCAGGAGGGTTCCTTTGACCCCACACCCTCTCCAGCATTTGCTGCTGTTACCTTTTCTGATGTATGACATTTTCATAGGAGTGAAGTGATATCTCATTGTTGTCTTTATTTGCATTTCTCTGACAATCAGAGACTTGGAGCATTTTTTCATGTGTTTCTCAGCCTTTTGGATCTCTTCTGTGGTGAATATTCTGTCCAAGTCCTCCCCCCATTTTTGGATGGGGTTATTTGTTGTCTTGTTGTTGAGTCTGGCAAGCTCTTTATATATGTTAGTTATTAAACTCTTATCTGATGTATGGCATGTGAAGATCTTCTCCCATTCTGTGAGGGGTCTCTTGGTTTGGGTAGTGGTTTCTTTTGCTGTGAAGAAGCTTTTTAATTCGATGTAGTCCCAAGTATTTGCCTTAGTCTTCTTTGTAATTGGATTCGTTTCATTGAAAATGTCTTTAAAATTTATGTGGAAAAGAGTTCTGCCAATATTTTCCTCTAAGTATTTGATAGTTTGTGGTCTAACATCCAAGTCCTTGATCCACTTGGAATTTACTTTTGTATTTGGTGAAATACAGTGATTCAGTTTCATTCTTCTGCATGTTTCAACCCATTGTTTCCAACACCATTTGTTGAAGAGACTCTGCTTTCCCCATGTAATAGTCTGGGCCATTTTGTCAAAGATTAGATGTCCATAGGTGTGGGGCCTCATTTCTGGGCTCTCAATTCTATTCCACTGGTCAATGTGTCTATTCATGTTCCAGTACCAAGCAGTTTTGGCCCTATAATACAGTTTGAGATCTAGGAGTGTGATGCCTCTGGTTCTGTTCTTTTTTCTCAAGACTGTTTTGGCAATTCTAGGTCTTTTCTTGTTCCAGATAAACATTTGTAGCATTTTTTCTATTCTTCTAAAAAATGTGCTTGGGATCTTGATGGGGATAGCATTAAATTTGTAGATGGCTCTGGGTAATATATTCATTTTGATGATGTTAATTCTTCCAACCCATGAACATGGAATATCTTTCCACTTCTTTGTGTCTTTTTCAATTTCTTTGAGTAGTGGCTCATAATTTTCCGTATATAAGTCTTTCACTTCTTTGGTTAGGTTTACTCCTAGATATTTTATTGTTTTTGTTGCTATAGTAAAAGGAATTGATTTCTGGATTTGAATTTCTTCTAACTTAGTGTTTGCATAGAGGAATGCCACTGACTTTTGAATGTTAATTTTATAGCCTGACACCTTACTGTATTGCCTGATGATTTCCAAAAGCTTCTTGCTGGAGTCCTTAGGATTTTCCATGTATACTATCATGTCATCTGCAAATAAGGAGAGTTTGACTTCTTCTCTTCCAATCTGTATCCCTTGAATTCCTTGCTCCTGCCTGACTGCTCTGGCAAGAACTTCCAACACTATGTTGAATAGTAATGGTGATAGTGGGCAGCCCTGTCTAGTACCTGATCTGAATGGAAATGCTTCCAGTTTTTCACCATTGAGTATGATGTTGGCTGTAGGTTTGCTATATATAGACTCCACTATCTTCAGGAATTTTCCATCTATTCCCATTTTTTGTAGTGTTTTGATCATAAAGGGATGTTGTATTTTGTCAAAGGCTTTCTCTGCATCTATTGATATGACCATGTGGTTTTTGGTCTTGCTTTTGTTGATGTGGTGGATCACATTGATTGATTTATGCATATTAAACCAACCTTGCATGCCTGGGATAAACCCCACTTGGTCATGATGAACAATCTTTTTGATATACTGCTGTATCCGGTTGGCTAGAATTTTGTTCAATATTTTCGCATATAAGTTCATCAGAGATATTGGTCTGTAGTTTTCTTTTTTGGTTGTGTCCCTGTCTACCTTTGGTATCAGGGTGATGTTGGCTTCATAGAAGCTGGCAGGGAGTATTTCAGTGTCTTCAATCTTCTGGAAGACTTTTAAAAGTAGAGGTATTAGTTCTTCTTTGAAGGTTTTGTAGCACTCATTTGTAAAACCATCTGGTCCAGGACTTTTATTTTTGGGGAGATTTTTGATAACTGTTTCAATTTCATTAGCTGTGATGGGCCTGTTCATGTTATCCACTTTCTCTTGACTTAGTTTTGGAAGTTGGTAGGTATCTAGGAAATTGTCCATTTCTTCCAGGTTCTCTAGCTTAGTGGCATATAGTTGTTCATAGAAGCCTCGCATGATATGTTGAATTTCTGCGGTGTCTGTTGTGATATCTCCTCTTTCATTTACTTTCCGATTTATTTGGGTCTTCTCCCTTTTTTGTTTTGTGAGTCTAGCTAAAGGTTTGTCGATTTTGTTTACTCTTTCGAAGAACCAACATTTACTTTCGTTGATCTTTTGTATGGTTTTCCTATTCTCAATGTTATTTATTTCTGCCCTAACTTTAGTGATTTCTGTCCTTCTGGTTGCTTTAGGGTTCCTTTGCTCTTCTTCTTCTAGGTCTTTAAGATGTGCAATCAGGCTGTTTATTTGTGCTTTTTCTTGTCTCCTAATGTGTGCTTGTATAGCTATGAACTTCCCTCTTAGTACTGCTTTAGCTGTGTCCCAAATATTTTGATAGCTTGTGTCTTCATTTTCATTGAACTCTTGAAACATCAAATGCAAGTATTGTGCACTACTGCTGCACGTCTTTCCAGCCCTTACCTTGCTTATTTATAAATGTGAAATTAACTTTTGGGAAAATACATTCTTATTTAGTTTAATATGAAGAGTTATATTTCTTACCAGAGCATTGCTGGGTGATGGACTAATCCTGGGACCTCAGAGTCTCAGGCACAAAAGTCTTCTCCATAACCACTATGGTCTACCTGCACCTGAAAAGGGTTTATTTTTCTTTGAACATTTTTTTTTATTATTTATTTTCCCTTTTGTTGCCCTTGTTTTATTGTTGTTGTAGTTATTGTTGAGTTGTCATCGTGGTTTTTGGATAGGACAGAGAGAATAGGAGAGAGGTGGGGAAAAAAGAGAGGGGAGAGAAAGATAGACACCTACAGACCTACTTCACCGCCTGTGAACCAACCCCCCTGCAGGTGGGAAGCTGGGGGCTTGAACCAGGATCCTTACATCGGTCCTTGCGCTTCATGCAGCGTGAAGTTAACCTGCTGTGTTACCACCCGACTCCCAAGGGTTTTATTTTTTTATTTTATTTTATTTTATTTTATTTTATTTTATTTTATTTTATGAGGAAAAGATTATTTCTTGAGGCCTGAGAGGTAACTCAGTGGATAAAGTATTGGATTCTGAGGTATGAGTTCCTGAATTCGATTTACATGTGCCAGAGTGATGTTCTCTCACTCTCCACTCTCATGAATAAATAAGCAAGCTTAAAAAAAAAGATTATTTTCTTGGGTATTTATGACTGTGTTTTAGATTTCTTATTTTGAGTCTAAATGAAAAGAACTAGAAATTGTTATTATTAATGTGTATATGCTTCCTTTCTTAAAAACTTTTAACAGCTACATCCTCTTCTGCAATTTCTGCACACTCTCCTTCAGTCATTGTAGCTGTTGTAGAGGGGAGAGGACTTGCCAGGGGTGAAATCGGCATGGCAAGTATTGATTTAAGAAGCCCACAAATTATATTATCTCAGTTTGCAGACAACACAACATATGCGAAGGTACATACTTATGAAACTAGGAAACAGTTGACTTAGGTACATACTTATGAAACTAGAAAACAGTTGACTTAGTTGACTTAGGTCTTATGCAGATTTTCAAGTCAATGCTTCTCTAATTAATTTATTTTTCTTAAAAAAAAAAGTTATTTCCAATTGGACCAATGTAGAAAAACTCCAAATTAAATAAAATGGTGTTATATATTTTTATTTTTAATATTTAATTATTTATTATTTTTTAATTTGATAGGATGGAGAAGTTGAGAGGGAGAAGGAGGGATACAGAGAGGAAGAGAGAGAGAGAGAGAGAGAGAGAAAGGTGTATGGAGCACTACTTCAATCTCCTGCAGGTCGGGCCTGGAGGCTTGAACCTGGGTCCTTGTGTAAGGTAAAATGTGCTCTCCACTGTGCTCACCATCTGGCTTTCTTTTTTAAAAAATAAATATGTTTTATTGTATTTATTTTAATGAGAGATTGAGATACAGAGAGAACGATACAGAGGGAGAGAGAAAAAGAGATCACAGCACTGCTTAGTTCTGGGTTATGGTGGTGCAGTGTTGAACCTGGTACATTAAAGCCTCAGGCATGGAAATCTTTTTGCATAATCATTTTCATAACTTCAGCCCTAATTAAAAAATAAATTACTTCCTAAAATATTGAGTTGTCAGAAAAGTCATGACTTTTTTTTTCCCTTTATTTCAATTTATAAAATGGAAATATTGACAAGACCATAGGATAAGAGGGGTACAGTTCCACACAATTCCCACCACCAGATCTCTATATCCCATCCCCTCCCCTGATAGCTTTCCTGTTCTTTATCCCTCTGGGAGTATGGACCCAGGGTCATTATGGGGTGCAGAAGGTGGAAGATATGGCTTCTGTAAATTGTTTCCCTGCCAAACATGGGCATTGGCTGGACTTTTTTTTTTTTTAATTGTCACTGATCGTGGTAATTCCCCCTGCAAGTGGAAACCAGGGGCTTGAACCTGTATTACTGGAATTGTAACACATGCACTTTACTAAATGTGCTAATGCCTGGCCTCCCATAATTTAGTTTCTAACTTCTTCCTTTAACTTCCTGTCTTCACCTCATGTGCCAGAGTGATGCTCTGGTTCTCTTGCTGCACTCTCCACCACAAATAAATAAATATATACATACATTATTAACCAAAGCACTGCTTAATTCTTACTTATGGTGGTGTTGGGGATTGAACCTAGGCTCTTGGAGCCTCAGACATGAAGGTCTTTTGCAAAACTGTTGTGCTATCTCCCCAGTGCATAAATACATAAATATTTTAAAAGGTATTTTAGTAATATATATGCATATGATAGGTTCAAATTAATTTGTTGCTAAGAATTGTTATCAACTACTGTAAGTGAAATATGAACTATGTTACTAATAATATATGTGTGATATATAATTATAAATATATCTTTGACACATTTATTTTATTGATTTCACCAGCAAGAGACAGGCAGGTGGACAGACACAGGTCAGAACACAAACCTGGGGTTTCAGATATATAAGTTCTGTGATTACTTGCAGAACTATTTCTTTATTAGAAATGTATTTTAACTGAAATACCTATTAAGTGGGACTCTTTTAATTTTGTATATCAATTAACTTTAAGTATTTCTCTCAGAAAAATGACTTTTTTGTTTTAGAAACTCCTAAGTGTAAATTTAACAGACTATTTGAATAATTTTAGGTGATTACTAAACTGAAAATTTTATCACCTTTGGAAATAATAATGTCAAATACTGCTTGTGTCGTGGGAAATTCAACCAAATTGTTCAATTTAATAACAGAAAATTTCAAGGTAAGTGTTTTTGTTTTCAATAGATCTTACTTTATTTAAAATTCATTTTGGTAGCGTGGGGGGTGGTGGCAGTGAATAAGGTGTTAGATGGACTCTCAAAAAACATGAGGTCCTGAGTTCACCCTTCAGCATCACATGTGCCAGAGTGATTCTCTGGTTCTCCCTCTACCTCATTAATAAAGAACAAGTAAAAAGTGTTAATCTTCTAAAAAATTAATGAAATTTTTTAATGTTTATATACTATTTATTTATTTATTTATTTATTATTGGATAAAGATGGAGAGAAATTGAGGGAGGAAGAGATGGAGAGGGAAAGAGGCAAAGAGACACCGGCAACCCTGCTTTACCGCTCGTGAAGCTTCTCCCCTGCAAGTGGGCACCAGGGGCTGGATCCTGGGGCCTTGTGCACTGTGATGTGAGCGCTTCACCAGGTGCCACCATCTGACCCCTGAAATTTATCTGTTAATATCTTACATGACAGTAATTTGAGGACTGGTACTCTGAAGTACTTAGTATAAGTCATATTCTTTTTTCCCTATAATTAATCGTTTATAACTTCTGTTATTTACTAATGTGAGAGAGAACTAGAGCAGCATTCTGGCATGCCAAGGTCAGATACTCTATCTGCTGGGTCACAAGTAAGTCTTAGGCTAAGAAACTTTTTTTTCCCATTCAATTCCATATCACTTTTTATTTTTTGAGAAAATGTTGATTTATGGTAGTCTTCTTGCTTCCAAGACCTGCGTGGCCTGGAGTGGACCCTCGGAAAGAATGGCTCATCATGGCAGGGCGCCACCACCAGAAAAGGCTGTATGCATCTTTTTCTCTTTTTCAATAGGCATTTTTGTGTTCTTTGGGCAGATTCCTATAAGAAGAAATGTGGGTCAGATGGTACATTGATTTTTTTTTTTTTTAATGTTTTCACAAATCTCCAGCCTGCTTTCCGTAGGGCCTGCATTAATATGCATTCCTACCAAACAGTGTGTGGGGGGCCCTCCAAAGAACTGTTAATAGAATAAAAAGTGGCAGGGAATCTACTTGTTTGACTTGTTACTTTTGAAGGGGAAAAATGTTTTAGGTGCATACTTAAGAGTATACCAGAGGTAGGTCTGTGGAGAAAGCCTGGATTTCTTTATGTTTATCTTCCTGACAACAAGTTACTGTGATATGAAACTAGGTGAAACTGATGTGCTTGTTCTGTTTTAGTGATAGACTTTTTTCCATAGCAAGAAATGATGTCACTGGAACTTTTTATACATATTGTCCTGAATCTTTAGATAACTTTGGGTAGTGTGGGTATTTTAACTCTTCTGACCTATGAACTCATGGTGTCGTGTTTTCTTCATTCCCTCCTCTGCTATTGGTGTTCTCTAGTTTTCAGGGTATAAATCTTTTCCTTTTATTTTCTCTCATGGATGTGGGGCCTCACATGTGCATATTTTCTCTGCCCAGGATTACTTTTCATTCAAATGGACACAGAGAGATAGAGAGACACCATGGTAATGTAGCTTCCTTCAGTGGCATAGCATCTCCCAAGTGGTATTGGGTCTCCAACCTGGGCCACCTGTATGGCAAGGCATGTCCCTTACCTGAGGAGATATTTCATATCTCACTTGCCCTTTATATTTCCCTTGGTTAAGTTTATTCTGGAGGGTTTTTTTTAATACTACTGTAAATTTTAAAGCAAATGATATTTGTTTTAGATTTTCTTTAAGAAAAAAATTAAATTATCTTTATTTTATTTATTGGATAGAGACAGCCAGAAATCAAGAGGGTAGGGGGAGGTAGAGAGGGAGAGAGACACCTGCAGCACTGCTTCACCACTTGTGAAGCTTTCCCCCTGCACGTGGGGGTGGGGGATTTGAACCCATGTCCTTGCACACTGTAACATGTATGCTCAACCAGGTGTGCCACCACCTGGCCCCAGAATTTCTTTTTCAGATAGTTTATTGTTAATGTATATAAATATGTCTGATTTCTCTATGATTATTTGATTCAAAACTTCACTAATTCATTTATTCTAAGAATTTGGGGGGAAGTCTTTAGAATTTTCTATATGTAATCCCATGTCATCAGCAAACAGTTTTACTTCCATTTTTTAAAAAAATTTTATTGAGTCAATAATGATTGACAAGTCTGTTGGATAGAGGGGTACAATTCCACATCATTCCCACCACCAGAGTTCTGTATCCCACCCCTTACATTGGAAGATTTACTGTTCTTTACCCCTCTGGGTAAAGCATGGACCAAAGATCTTTATAGGGGGCAGAATGTGGAAGGTCTGTCTTCTGTAGTTGTTTCACTTCTGGACATGGACATTGGCATATCGACCCATACCCCCATCCTGTTTCTGTCTTTCTCTAGTGGTGATAGGGCTCTGGATAGGTGAGGTTCCAGGACGTACTGGTAAGATCATCTGCCCTGGGAAGTCAGGTAGCATCTACAACTTGGTGGCTCCTTCCCATAGGGATCTGGAAACTGGGCACCTCCCATGTAAATGAGGGTCACAGAGGCCCAGTCCGAGCTGCGTTCATTTCAACATTGGGGGTCCATTCGGGAGCTTTACCTCTTGTAAGGTCTCCAATGAGTAGAGAAGACATCGCCTTCTGATCCCTCGAAGCTGGCCCACAGAGCCAGTGGATCCAAATCCAGTCTTGTCCGTTGCCTCCTCCTCGTTCCGCCATCCCCACTGAGGAGATTCCTGTTCTCTAGTTTTCTTTTCTGATTGAATTTTCTTTCTTTCTTTCTTTTTTTTAAGATAGAATAAGTAAGTGAAAGAGATCACAGTACCAAAATTTCCTTCAATGCCTTCGAGGCCAGGCTTGAACCTGGGTCTCACACATGACAAAGCAGCACATTATTCAAAGGAACTATTTTACCAGCCCTCTGGTTTGGGATATCTTTCATTTATTTCTATTACTTTATTGCTCTGGCTAAGACTTTAAGACTAAGTTAAAAAGTACTGATCAAAGTGGATATTTGTCTCACTCCTGAACTTATTGAGCAATCTATTAATGTCTCATTGTTAAGCATGATGTTATTTATGGATTTGCTAGATATGATCTGTTATGTTGAGTTATTTTTCTTCTAACAACCCAAGTTGTTGAGATTTTATTTTTATCATGAAATAATGTGGAATTTTTTTCATTCTTTTTCTGTGCCTGTTATGCATTTTTGTCTTTTAGTCTATTAATGTATTTATTCTATTTATTGATTTGTATATATTGAACCATCTTTATATCCTAGGAATAAATATTATGGTGTGATCATTTTTTAATATTAATGAGAAAGATAGGAGGACAGAGAGAAAGAACTAGACATAAATCTGGTACAGGCGCTGCCAGGGATCAAACTCGGGACATCATGCTTGAGAGTCTAGTGCCCCATCCACTGTGCCACCTCCTGGACCACTGGTGTGATCCTTAATAAAGCCTCTTTTTTTATTTATAAAACTCTTTTTTAAAAATTTATTTACTGGATAGAGACAGCCAGTAATCTAGAGGGGAGAGAGAGATAGGAAGAGAGACAGAGGAGTGAACCTGGGACTTTAGAGCCTCAGGAATGAAAGCCTTTTGCATAATCATTATACTAACTCCCCAGCCCAGAATTTTCATTAAGAAAGAGAGACAGAGGGAGAAGTGCCACAACACTGGTGCTTCTCTTGGTGGCATTTCCATGTGGTGCCAGGGTTTGAATGTGGGCCTCACATATGATAAGATATACACCTCACCCAGTGAACTATCTCTTCAACCTTCTCTCATACTTATTATATCTGACATTTCTGTTAAACTCCCTCTAAGTATGGCTTCATAAGAGCTGAAGGTGGTGACTATGCTCTGCTTAGCCAGACATATAGTCACTCTTTTTGTAAATAACTCATAAAACTTATTTAACTCTAAAAAAAATTTTAAAATAAATTTTAACACTATTTAAGCCTTCTACTTATTTGCTAGCATATGTTTAAGAATGTCCAGAGAAGCACATAGAACTTAAAATTTATTTTAAAATTAAAATATTTCTTTTCAGAATGTTAACTTTACTACTATCCAAAGGAAATACTTCAATGAAACAAAAGGACTAGAGTATATTGAACAGTTATGCATAGTAGAATTCAACACTGTTCTCATGGAGGTTCAGACCAAGTAAGTTGTAAATTAAGGAAAACAATACATCTGTAGGGTAAATTCCATGAAGGCAAGGTTTGTTTATTTATTTAGTTATTTTTCTTTTACTGTTTTATTCTCTGCTATATCTCTACCACCTGGAAAAGTGCTTCGTTCATAAACACACTCAGTAAATATTTAATGTTGATAAAAATTCACACATATGGAATTGTATGGAATTGTACCCCTCTAAGACACAACAACTGAGGAACAACAGAGCATTAAAAAAAAGAAACACATAAATCAAAAAAATGGGTATATCAAAAACAAATAAAACTGCTACTCCAATGAATGAAGACAAGAGCCCAGAAGAAACTACAAATCAGCCAGAAGTAACCATAGATAAGAAAAGTATGCAAGCAATAATAAACTTATTAATCACAGAAATGAAAACAACATTGGAGGAAAGGAATGGCAGTATTAGGGAAACAACAGTTGAGACCCCCAAGGAAAATACTGATTATCTTGAGGCAATTAGAGAACTGAAAGCTGAAATAGCTGTAATGAAGAAAGAAGCTGAGGCAAGGGAAAGCAGACTAACAGAAGCAGAAAACAGAATTAGTCAGACAGAGGATGAGTTAGAGAAAACGAAGAAAGAGGTGAAAGAGCTTAAAAAGAGATTGAGAGACACTGAAAACAACAACAGAGACATATGGGATGATCTCAAAAGAAGTAACATTCGCATAATTGGCCTGCCAGAGGAAGGGGAAGCAAACATTCTAGAGGAAATAATAGAAGAAAACTTCCCAGACCTAAACAACAGAAAGGACATCAAGATTCAAGAGGCCCAGAAAGTACCAAACAGAATCAACCCAGACCTGAAGACACCAAGACACATCATAGTCACAATGAAAAGAAGTAAGGATAAAGAAAGGATCCTAAAGGCTGCAAGAGAGAAACAAAAAGTCACATACAAGGGAAAACCCATAAGATTATCTGCAGACTTCTCCACTCAAACTCTAAAAGCCAGAAGGGAATGGCAAGATATCTATGGAGCCCTGAATGAAAAAGGGTTTCAACCAAGGATAATATATCCTGCTAGACTTTCATTCAAACTAGATGGAGGGATCAAAACTTTCTTAGACAAACAACAGTTAAAGAAGGCAACCATCACCAAACCGGCCCTGAAAGAGGTTCTAAAAGACCTCTTATAAACAAGAACATCACTACAATACTGGCACTATATCAGAGCAAACAAACAAAAAAACTTTTTTTGAACAATGGCACTACAATACATTAAATCCATATTATCAATAAATGTCAATGGCTTAAACTCACCCATCAAAAGGCACAGGGTGGGGGGATGGATTAGAAAACATAACCCAACCATATGCTGCTTGCAAGAATCCCATCTGTCACAACAAGATAAACACAGACTTAAAGTGAAAGGATAGAAAACTATCATACAGGCTAATGGACCACAAAAAAGGGCAGGAACAGCCATTCTCATCTCAGACACAATAGATTTTAAATTAAATAAAGTAATAAAAGATAGGCAAGGACATTACATAATGATTAGAGGATCAATCAGCCAAGAAGACTTAACAATTATTAGCATCTATGCACCCAATGAAGGACCATCTAAATACATCAAGCACCTACTGAAAGAATTTCAAAAATACATCAATAGTAATACAATAATAGTGGGAGACTTCAATACCCCACTCTCACACTTAGACAGATCAACAAAGCAGAGAACCAATAAAGAGACAAGAGAATTGAATGAAGAGATTGACAGACTAGACCTCTTGGACATTTTCAGAGTCCTTCACCCCAAAAAACTGGAATGCACCTTCTTTTCAAATCCACATAACACATACTCAAGGATAGACCACATGTTAGGCCACAAAGACAGCATCAATAAATTCAAGAGCACTGAAATCATCCCAAGTATCTTCTCAGACCACAGTGGAATAAAACTAACATTTAACAACAAACAGAAAATTATTAAAAGTCACAGAATTTGGAAACTAAACAACATACTCCTTAAGAACCACTGGGAATTGTACCCCTCCTACCCTATGGTTTTGTTAATTAATCCTTTCTTAAATAAAAAATAAAAATTCACACATAGTGGTCTGGGAGGTGGCGCAGTGATAAAGCTTTGGACTCTTAAGCATGAGGTCTCCAGTTTGATCCCTGGCAGCACATGTGCCAGAGTGATGTCTGGTTCTTTCTCTCTCCTCCTATTTTTCTCATAAATAAAGCCTAAAAAAAAAAAAAGCTCTTCACTACTTAAAAAAAATTTACACATAAGGGAGATCGTACTTAAACTATTGTTTTACTATTAATGTATTTATTTGATCAGAGCACTGCTCAGCTCTGGCATATGGTGGTGCTGGGGATTGAACTTGAGACCTTTAGTGCCTCAGGCATAAAAGTATCTCTGTATAATCACTAGGCTGTTTCCTCAGTCCACAGTCTATTACCCTATTTGAGTGAGTGAGTGAAGTAACTTGTTGCTTACTTTACTTTGAAATGAAAAGCTCAAATTGCAACAGTAAACTGGAAAAGCGAAGGAGCAAAAGGAAAACACAGTTAAAGCTATGTTCCTGTTACTTTGTGCCTTTACTCATAAAAGAGTCAACATGAGACAGGGAACGGTACTTTTGGAAAGAATATTTCATAGAACTTGCTAGCCTCCTAACTCTACTGTTAAAGCTCGCAGTCACTTTCAGTATGATTTAAATACTTAGGTTGGTATTTAAAATAAAAAATTGACACCACTCACTAGTGAATACTGTATCATGATGTAATGTAGTTGAGTCCTGACAGTCTCTCCCTCACCCCTTTCACATCCACTAACCACAGTGTCAGCACTCACCTGCACCATAGTGGGTTTCTGAACAGATCCTGATTGTATTCTGTTGAGTTTTTAGGTGATTTTCATTGCTTTTTCTAGTTGATAGGAGAAAGTGAAGTGAGACTGGTGTTACTCCATAACATGCCTCCAAGGTTTCTCATGACATGTGATTTATTGGAGTCTGTTGTCAGACTACAGAACTTTTGTGTTTTAGAGGTTATATAACTAATTTTTCAAAAATAAGAAATTGATTTGCTTATCCCTTTGAATTTTAAATAAAGTAATGTAAATATTAATAGTTATACTGTTTCTAATATTATGGTAGAATAAATGTTTCTTTTTATAGCAGTGCTTTTCTTTTAAAGATGGATAGTAATGTATCATTGATTCCCTTACAGGTATTACTGTCTTGCAGCAGTTGCAGCCTTGTTAAAATATGTTGAATTTATTCAAAATTCATTTTATGCACCAAAGTCGCTAAAGATTTGTTTCCAGGGTAGTGAACAGACAGCCATGATCGATTCATCATCAGCCCAGAACCTTGAATTACTAATTAATAATCAAGACTGTAGGTAAGATCATTCCATTTATTTTTTCATATAACATATGTGAATATAGAGTCAGCAAGTTAGTTCACCAAGATAGTCATACACATGATCAGGTTCAAGCCCAGCCTTCACTGTGCACTAGAGGAAGTCTAAATGTTACATGGTATTCTCCCCTTTCTGTTTTTTTTAAAAATATTTATTTATTTATTTATTCCTTTTTGTTGCCCTTGTTTTATTGTTGTAGTTATTATTATTGTTGTTATCGATGTCATCATTGTTGGATAGAACAGAGAGAAATGGAGAGAGGAGGAGAAGACAGAGAAGGGGAGAGAAAGATAGACACCTGCAGACCTGCTTCACCGCTTGTGAAGCGACTTCCCTGCATGTGGGGAGCTGGGGGCTCGAACCTGGCTCCTTATGCTGGTCTTGTGCTTTGTGCCACCTGCGCTTAACCTGCTGCGCTACCTCCCAAATCCAACTCCCTCTTACTGTCTTTCTATAAAAAAAAGTTGGTTCAGAGTAGTAATGCCATATTAAAAAAAAAAGAATCATCTGACTCACAGGTTTATTTAGGGAGTCAGGCAGTAGTACAGTGGGTTAAGCACATGTGGTGCGAAGCACAAGGACCAGCATAAGGATCCCGGTTCAAGCCCCTGGCTCCCCACCTGCAGGGAAATCGCTTCACAGGCGGTGAAGCAGGTCTGCAGGTGTCTGTGTTTCTCTCCCCCTCTGTCTTCCCCTCCTCTCTCCATTTCTCTCTGTCCTATCCAACAACGACGACATAAATAACAACAATAATAACTACAACAATGAAAAACAACAAGGGCAACAAAAGGGAAAATAAATATTTAAAAAAAATCATCTGACTCAGAGTAGTAATGCCTCTGTAACAGAAAGTATCAGTATATAGTGTATTAGGCTATTTAATATTTTATTATATTTATTTATTTTCCCTTTTATTGCCCTTGTTTTTTATTGTTGTTGTAGTTATTATTGTTGTTGTTATTGATGTTGTCATCATTAGATAGGACAGAGATAAATGGAGAGAGAAGGGAAAGATAAGAGGGGGGAGAGAAAGATAGACACCTGCAGACCTGCTTCACCAGTTGTGAAGCGACTCCCCTGCAGGTGGGGAATTATGCTATTTTTTATGAATAAAAAGTCTGTGTTGTTTGATGAAGGAATAATGAGTGTGTGTGTGTGTGTGTGTGTGTGTGTGTTTACCAGAGCATTGCTCAGCTCTGGCTTGTGCTGCATGGGATTGAACCTGGGACCTCAGAGCTGCAGGCATGAGCTTTTTTACAGAACTATTATTCGATCTCTCCAGCTCTATAAATGTGTTTTTAATTATTGTATAAGTCTTGCTGAACTGCTCAGATATTTCATCAAAACCAGGCTATAAACAGTATTTTATTAAGCAAAAAGCAAACCATGCAACTCAAAACTAGGCAAAAACAAAACAAAAATCTTGAATAGACATTTTTCCCAAAAGATTTATAAATGACACATGAGGAGATGCTAAAAACTCTCTAGTCATTTAGGGAAATGTAAATTAAAACTACAGTTAGATATTACTTCACACTCTTTTTTTTATGCTTTAAAAAAATTTTTTTTATATTAGCTTTATTTATTTATTGAATAGAGACAGCCAGAAATTGAGAGGGGAGGGTAAGATAGAGAGGGAGAGAGACAGAGAAACACCTGCAGCCCTGCTTCACCACTCATGAAGCTTTCCCCTTGCAGGTGGGGACCAGGGACTCGAACCTGGGTCCTTTTGCACTGTAATATGTGCGCTCAACCAGGTGCGCCACCACCTGGCCCCTACTTCACACTCTTTTAAAATTTTTTTTTTAATATTTTCCCTTTTGTTGCCTTTTTTATTGTTATTGATGTCGTCGTTGTTAGATAGGACAGAGAGAAATGGAGAGAGGAGGGGAAGACAGAGAGGGGGAGAGAGAGAAAGATACCAGCAGACCTACTTCACCGCCTGTGAAGCGACTCCCTTGTAGGTGGGGAGTCGGGCTTGAACTGGTAGATCCTTAAGCGGGTCCTTGTGCTTTGTGCCACATGCGCTTAACCCGCTGCACTACCGCCTGACTCCAACTACTTCACACTCTTTAGAATGATCATTATCAAGTAAATGGAAAATAAATGTTGACCTGGATGTGGAGAAATTGTAACCTGTCTTGCATTGTTGGAGGGAATGTGAAGTGCTTCAATCACTTTGGAAGACAGTATGATAGTTTCTCCCAAAGTAACCATGTCATCTAGCAATTTTACCTCCATTATAGACTCCCAAGAATTAAAAGCAAGGATTCAGAAAATATATATATCACAGCAGCTTTTTGTCCCCCCACAGCAGCCAAACACACTAAATGTCCATTTATGAATGACTGACTAACAAAAAGAGATATATGCACATACTAGACTATTATTCATCCTTAAAAAAGAAATGACATTCTGTAGGATATATAAACCTTCTCATGTGAAGGGGTCAAGAATAGCCAAATTTAGAGAGACAGACAATATAATTTTCTAGGCACTGAAGAAAGTGGGGAAGTTACTGTTTAACCAATTTGAAATTTCTCTATAGGATTGTAAATAGTTCTGAAAGTGGATAGTGGTGATGGTTGTACAGCACTGCACATGTATACAAAAAGGTGGAACCATACATTTATAATTATTGAAATTATAGGTTTCATGTTATAAGGCCAGTGGAATAGCTCACTTGGATGGTGTACTGCTTTACTGTGTTGTGACCCAGGTTTGAAACCCAGCCCCTTCCATACAGAAGGAAGCTTTGAAGCTGTGGTCTCTTTCATGGTCTCTCTACCTTTATGTCTCTATAAAAAAATAAAAAAGAATGAAAAAATTGTTATATGTCTTTTATGACAAAGATGTTTTACTCTTTCACTATTCTCTTTCTAAGGTAAAAGGGAACAAAGTTTCATCTAGAAAATGAATAAGGTCTGAAGTTCTAAAGTAATGCATGTTTATTAATATTGCATGTTTAATAATGTGTTATATTGTATACTTGAAAATTTGCTATGTGAATTTGACTTTTCTCATTTAAAAAAAAAAGAAAAGAAAAATATATGAGGTGACCAGTGTGAGTAAGAGACAGGAAAGGACAGATATATTTTATCTCTCTAAATATATTTTCTTTTTTATTATTATCTTTATTTATTGGATAAAGACAGCCAGAAATTGAGGGAGAAGGGAGAGGTATAGAGGGAGAGAGACAGAGACACATGCAGCACTGCTTCACCACTTGCAAATCTTTCTCTCTGCAGGTGGGGACCCAAGGCTTGAACCTGGGTCCTGGTACATTGTAGCATTATTTTATTATATTATCTTTTTTATTTGATATGACAGAGATGGAGAGGGAAGGGGTAAGATAGAGAAGGTGAGAGAAAGAGAGACACCTGTAGCCCTGCCTTGCTGCTCATAAAACTACCTTGCTGCTCATAAAACTACCTTTGCTGGTTGAGTGTGAGGGCTTGAACCTGGGGTTTCGCCATGGTAATGTGTGCCACCACCTGGCCCCTAAACAAAGAGATTATATTAGTCATTTTTATCACTGTAAAAGTTCTTTAACCACTTAAGGATATCCTACATTCCTGCTCTTATTGATGGGATGCATGGCCTACAACACTTTATATATTAATCTGAATGTTATAACTATTCCGATTAAAAAAGTTCTCACGTGAAAGAAAATTATTTATTATATTTATTTTCCCGTTTGTTGCCCTTTTTTATTGTTGTAGTTATTATTGTTGTTGTTACTGATGTCATTGTTGTTGGATAGGACATAGAGAAATGGAGAGAGGAAGGGAAGACAGAGAGGGGGAGAGAAGGACACCTGAAGACCTGCTTCACCTCCTGTGAAGTGACTCCCCTGCAGATGGGAAGCCGGAGGCTCGAACCTGGATCCTTCTACCAGTCCTTGCACTTTGCGCCACATGTGCTTAACCCACTGCACTACCACCAGACTTCCAAGAAAATTATTTATTTACTTATTGCCACCAAAGCTATTGCTGGGGATTGGTGCCTGCACTTTAAATCTACTGCTCCTAGCAGCTATTTTTCATTTTTTCCTCCCTTTCTATTTTATTGGATAGGACAGAAAGAAATTAAGAGGGCGTTAGAGAGGGAGAGAGAAAGACACCTGCAGACCTGTTTCTAAGCTCATGAAGCTTTCCACCAGCAGGTCAGGGGCAGGAGCTCAAACCTAGATCCATGCTCATGGTAATATGTGCAGTTAACTGGGTTTGCCACCACCAGGTCCCTTATCTATCCTTATAAATCAGTGTGGTTTGTTGACTGACATCATGCTTGGAAACTTACTTGAAATGTAGCTCTTCAAGCCTCACTTCAGACTTATTGAATTTGAGTTGTAATGTGATTTGTAAGCACATTAAAGTTTGACAATCTATTCCTGTAGTTAATAGGACTATTAGAATAATACTTAATAAAATTTTCTAAATTTGTGTTTTTTTCTTCCCTTTCTTTTCCTTCCTTCCTTCCTTCCCTCCTTCCTTCCTTCCTTCCTTCCTTCCTTCCTTCCTTCCTTCCATCCTTCTTTCCTTTCTTCCTTCCCTCCTTCCATTTTTTTTTTTTTACCAGAGCACTGCTCAGCTCTGTCTTATAGGTGTGGGGGACTGAACCTGGGGTTTCAGAGCTTCAGGCATGAGAGTATATTTGCATAACTATTATGCTATCTACTGTCCCCCCCCACCCCGAATTTGTGTTTTCAAAGGAATAGTCACACTCTCTTTGGTGTTCTAAATTATACAAAGACTCCTGGAGGGAGTAGAAGACTTCGTTCCAACATATTAGAACCTCTAGTTGATATTGAAACCATTAACATGAGATTAGATTGTGTTCAAGAACTACTTCAAGATGAGGAACTCTTTTTTGGACTTCAGTCAGGTAAATAACTATCATCTTATTTTGTAAATACAATGCACTAACTTATACACTGTTTTCATATAAGTACATCAGTCACATTGAAATCAGGCCACCCTAATGATCATCACTTAGTTCGATTATGTCTGCAAAGATTCAACTTTCTAATAAGGTCATCTTTACACTTTCTTTTTTTGATTTTTTTAATTTTTAATTTATAATCTTTACACTTTCTGGGATTAGGGCATCAAATAAGTTTTGTGGGGTGGAAGACACAGTTCCACCAATACATAACATGAGGTAAGAAAATTTCCTTCATGAGGTAAGAAAATTTCCTTCAGCCTTTGTCTGTTTGGTTAATGGCATGGCAATATAACTTACACTTATCAGTTGAAGAAAGGGCAGTTTGAAAGCATTGATTCTTGTTCATTCGTGGTTTCTAGATGCTTCATCTGTCTTTCATATCCTTCTCAAATAGCCTTTCCTAGCTAGGTATTCTAAAACTGAAGTAGCACAAGAAGAATGTAGAAAGCAATTACTGTCAGAACAGAGTTTCTTCAGTTCCAAATGCTTCTTGCTATTTATTTATTTACTTATTTGTTTGTTTGTTTATTTTTGGTATCGGGAAGGGTCAAACCTAGGGCTTCATACAGTTTGGGGGACCAGGTCAGACCTCATTAGTAGAACGCTATTAATACAGCTCTAAGAGGAAAACCGCTGTGCTCTGTGCTGTCAATCAGCTTCAGAGGCAAAAACCTCCATGTGATATGTGCAGAAAAGCAGCTCTCTGAGGAATGTGCAGTAAAGGACATCACTGTCTCTGACCTTCTTCCAGACTAAAGAGTGAGAGAATGTCTCAAATCCATAAGACAAATAATTACATAATTGAGTAAAGGATCCAAATTCATGGGGAAGTTTGCCAAAATTTTTTGTATAAATACGGTCCTAATAAATGTGTTTGGAGTTCCATTTCCGAATGGTTCCAAGGTTGCTTGCCTCAGATCTTTTTCATTTTTCTTCCCTTCTTTGAACCCCCATGGGAGCTAGACTCTGCAGCAATGCACTTTACCACTGAGTTATATCTCTGTAATTCCTCTGAAAGTTTGACATTATAAAGAACTATGACTCACTCTGCATTTCCAATGTTGCTTAATATATTCACATTGTCTCCTACTTATTACTGTGCATTTCTTGATTCTTTGGAAAAGGTACAAAGAGACTGTTTCTCATTTTATTTAATTTTTAATTTATAAAAAGGAAACATTGACAAAACCATAGGGTAAAAGGGGTACAATTCCACACAATTCCCACTACCAAAACTCCAGATCCCATCCCCTTCCTTGATAGCTTTCCTATTTTTTAAACCTCTGGGAGTATGGACCCAAGGTCATTGTGGTGTACAGAAGGTGGAAGGTCTGGTTTCTGTAATTGCTTCCCCACTGAACGTGGGCAGTGAGAGGTCGATCCATACTCCCAGGCTGCCTCTGTCTTTCCCTAGTGGGACGGGGTTCTGGGGAATTGGAGCTCTTTTAAAAGGATCATATCTGGACTCTTTTATGTGCTTGTCTTCAGGCTACTAGAGCCTTTGCTCTCAAGCACAGAATACCAGAAGGCTTTGTAGCCCTTAAGTGACTGAAATCTGTGGAAGTGTGAAAGCCCAGAGGCTGGGAGATAGCAGCTCAGCCAATAGAGTGCATTCTTTACTGTAGGGTAAGTTTGATCACTAGCATCAGAGCAAGCTCCACAGACAGTGAAACAGTGCTGTGATGTTGTTCTCTCTATCTAAAAATAAAATAAAATAGAAATCAGGTCAGGAGCAATGGAGTTAAACATGTGTGAGGCACTGGAACTGCAAAGCAAGCAAACCTGAAAGCCCAGCCATTTCACAGTGATGGGTAAGAACTGGGAATATACATTAAAGTCTACAATACTCATACAGGATCATTTGAAATTACCTCCCACACAGTAATTTACCTGGAATTATAATGTTGCTTGGCTTTTCCCTTCTTTATCCTTTCACATTTCAACTGCTACCAAAATGCATCTTCACCACAGGGCATTGGACCTCACCCCACTCCCCTTTTCACCCTTTCTTTCTTCCTCCTCATTGACCTCAGATCTGTAGATGTAGGTCAGGGGGTTTATATAAATATATATTTAATCAGTCTATTTCTTTTCTTTTCTTTTCTTTTCTTTTCTTTTCTTTTCTTTTCTTTTCTTTTCTCTTAAATCCCATACACAAGTGAAGCCATCTAGCATTTGGCTTTCTCCTTCTGACTTAATTCCTATAGCACAGTCATTCTGCCCCTGTTCCATCCATGTTGTAGCAAAAGGCAAGATTTCATCTTTTTCCTAATGCTGAGTAGTATTCGATATCGTATATACCAGAATTTTCTTATTTTTTCTTTATTGGGGGATAAATTATTTATAGTTTATAGTGAAATACAATAATTTGTACATGTGTAACATTTCTCTGCTTTCCCCCTCTAGGACCTCCTCTGCCATCATATTCCAGGACCTGATCCTCCCCCACCCCAGAGTCTTAACTTTGGTGTAATATACCAAGTCTAGTCCAAGTTCTGCTTTGTGTTTTCCCTTCTGATCTTGTTTTTCATCTTCTTCCTATAAATGAGATCATTCCATACTATCCTTCTCTTCCTCTCTTTAATTTCTTTATTGGAGGATTAATGGTTTACAGTCAACAGTAAAATACAATAATTTGTACATGTGTAACATTTCTCAGTTTTCTTTTTTTTTACTATTTTAATTTTTATTTATTTAAAAATTTCTTTATTGGGGTTTACAGTTGAGAGTAAAATATAATAGTTTGTACATGCATAACATTTCCCAGTTTTCCACATAACAATTCAACCCCCACTAGGTCCTCCTCCACCATCATCTTCTAGGACCTGGACCCTCCCTCCCACCCCAGAGTTTATTACTTTGGTGCAATACACCAAATCCAGTCCAAGTTCTGCTTTGTGTTTTCCCTTCTGTTTTTATTTTTTAACTTCTGTCTGTGAGTAAGATCATCCCATATTCATCCTTCTCTTTCTGACTTACTTAACATGATTCCTTCCAGCTCCATGCAAGATGGGGTAAAGAAGATGAATCCACCATTTTAAATAGCTAAAGTATTCTATTGTGTATATAGACCACAACTTTTCAGCCACTTATCTGGTATTAGGCACCTGGGTTGCGTAGGTTTTGGCTATTATAAACTGTGCTACTATGAACACAGGGGTATGCTCAAATCTTTTGGGATTCTGATTTCTTGGGTTTATCCCCAGGAGAGGAATTGCAGGGTCAAAATGTAGGTCCACTTCCAGACTTCTGAGTGTTCTCCAGACTGAGTGTTCTCTCCAGAACATTGTAGAGTGCTCTCCACAGGGGTTGGACCAACTGACATTCCCATCAGCAGTGCAGGAGGATTCCTTTGTCCCCACAACCTCTCCAGCATTTATTGCCGCTACCTTTCCTGATGTATGACATTCTCACAGGAGTGAAGTGTGTATCAGAATATTCTTATCCACTTTTCACCCTTCCATTTAGTATAACAACTTCTTTTAGTTACCTGATCATATCCTCTCTCAAATTTTGGCCCTTGTATCCCATAAGATTTTCCTAGAAAATTTCCTCCTCTTTCTTTGCAATCCATCCTCCTAGGGTACTCTTTATTTTTTATTGTAGTTCATCTTTTACTATTTTAACTTAGACATCACTTCTTCAGAAGTTTCTTTCTCTTTCAGGTCTGTTTTAGGCATCTTTTTTTACATGTTTCTTCTAGTATGTTATGACATTTGTCATAGGGCTGGAATTTAATATGTGTTCATATTTGTTAAACTTGATTTATTATTTTTAGTATTTATTTGTGAGACAGAGAGAGAGAATGAGAGGAGAGATAGGCCAAACTGCTACTCAATTTTCATTTCATTGGGGCTACAGGCAGGTCATTGTAAAATATAGTTGGCTTGGGCATCGGGCGGTAGCACAGCAGGTTAAGCACAGGTGACACGAATCGGAAGGACAGGCATGAGGATCCCGGTTCGAGCCCCCGGCACCCCACCTGCAGGGGAATCACTTCACAGGCGGTGAAGCAGGTCTGCAGGTGTCACTTTTTCTCTCCCCCTCTCTGTCTTCCCCTCCTCTCTCCATTTCTCTCTGTCCTATCCAATAATGACGACATTAATAACAACAACAACAATAAAACAACAAGGGCAACAAAAGGGGAAAAAAGCAAATTAAAAAAATATATATAGTTGGCTTAATCCTGATCTGAAACAGATTGGGGTCACATTGTATGCATACTGGCTGTTATGGAGGTCAAGTCCAAATGAAGGCACAGAGGGGGTGTAGTCCTCCTAACATCACAAAAACCTCAACTTCTAGAAGGTTATGTGGTTAGTAGTTGACTATGTTTTTAAACCAACCTTACTAAATCCTTTAAATAGCAGGAAAAGTTAGAGATTAAAAGAAAAAAAGCTGGAGGGAAATTGCAACATTTAAAAGTCAGAAGTAGTTTCAAGAAGGAAAGGAAGGTCAACAATGTCATATTTTGAAGACAGATTGTGAATATGCAAAAATAAAAGACCATAAGCATTTATCATTTATTCTTGGTACATATACTATATAAAGACAATTAAAGCATTTTATCACTCAATAATAATATTTTAATTAGAGTCTGTATTTATAACCATAACAAAGTTTAATTGCATATTGTTTGTTTCAGTTATATCACGATTTCTTGATACAGAGCAACTTCTTTCTGTTCTAGTCCAAATTCCAAAGCAAGACACGGTATGTTTATGTATGAAATAATCATACTATATTGCTTGTCTTAATGTGATGTAACAGTTAGAACATATTCTCATGCCTGAGGCAATGAGGTCCCAGGTTCAGTCGCCGTACCACCACAAGCCAGAGCAGAGCAGTGCTCTGGTATTAAGACAAAAACAAACAAAAAAAACCATCAACCAACCAACCAAACAAACAAAAAATCAGTGTTATAAAAAATGTGTTTCATTAAGGTCCAGTGTATTTTTATGTCTTTTAAATTTCTTTAGGAAAGATTTATTGTGGTCCGTGAGGTGCTACAGCGATAATAAAGCTTTGAACTCTTAAGCATGAGGTCCTGAGTTCGATCTCCGGCAGCACATGTACCAGAGTGATGTCTGGTTCTTTCTCTCTCCTCCTATCTTTCTCATAAATAAATAAAATCTTAAAAAAATATATTTATTTAGTCATGAGCGTGTGAGAGAGAGAAACAACCAGAGAGCTCTCTCTGGCATATGAGATTTGGGGAATTGAACTCAGGACCTCACCACTCCAGAGAGCCTTTTTTTTTTTCTTCACTTTTTCACCTTCCTTCCTTCCTCCCTCTCCTTTTTTGATAGAGACAGAAAAAAAATAGGGAGGGGAGAGAGAAAGTGATGGCAGTACTGCTCAACTGTTAGTGAAGCTCCCCCCCCCCCCCCCCGCCACAGATGAGGACTCTTGAATCTAGGTCCTTGTGCATGGTAATATATACTACTACTAATCTCTACAGGTGATTCTTCTTTTAAAAATATTTTAGTACTTATTTATTAAATAAAGAGAGAGATAAAGAGGGAAGTGGGAGATAGAGAAGAAAACAGAGAGACACCTACAGGACTGCTTTACTGTTTGTGAAGTTTCTCTCTGCCAGTGGAATTTAACTTGGGTCCTTGCACATTGTAGCAAGTGCATTCAGCCAGGTGTGCCACCACCTGACCCCTCTATAGGTGCTTCTTCAAAAGTGATCACTAAGATCAGAGATTGAAGTGGCTGGGTAGTGGTGCTCTGGGCTCCAGCCCTTGCTCCCCACCTGCAGGGAGGGTGCTTCACGAGCAGTGAAGCAGGTTGCTGGTGTCTCTCTCCACACCACCCTCTCAGTTTCTCTCTTTTCTATCCAACAAAACAGAGAGAGAGAGAGAGAAAAAAAAGGCCATCCACAGCAGTGGATTCATCATCCGGGCACAGAGCCCCAGTCATAACCCTGAAAGCAATAAAAAACAAACAAAAAAACACACCCAGAAACTGATCATTCTTCAGATATGCTTAACCTTTAAGAGGTCCTGGTACACAATGATGGGCCTAATTTGGTTGTGAGAGTCTTTTGCAGACATCTCTCTTTGTGAGGTGAGACGTTGTACCCATGTGCCAACAGTGGTACTATAAATCTTTAACCTTCCAATAACATCAGTAAATAAATACATGGAACATCTGTGTTTTTCCATATTGGAATACTTTTAACAACATACAATGAAGAAATATATAGTTTTTAATTCTTCTGCTTAAGTTGACTGAGGAATAATTAATTATATATATTATATATACATATGTAGTGTGTATATAGTTTTGTTCATATTCTTTTTTTAAAAATATTTATTTTATTTATTTATTCCCTTTTGTTGCCCTTGTTGTTTTTATTGTTATAGTTATTATTGTTGTTGTCGTTGTTGGATAGGACAGAGAGAAATGGAGAGAGGAGGGGAAGCCAGAGAGGAGGAGAGAAAGATAGACACCTGCAGACCTGCTTCACCGCCTGTGAAGCGACTCCCCTGCAGGTGGGGAGCCGGGGTTCGAACCGGGATCCTTATGCCGGTCCTTGTGCAGTTTTGTTCATATTCTTAAAAAGAACCTTGTGTCCAGTAAAACTGATAGAGAATTTGACTGCAAATTCACTGGAGGATGATTTATGTTTGGAAAGTCTTTCCATATTATGCATCCATTTTTTAAAATTATTTATTAATGAGAGAGGCACAGAGCAATTTTTGGCATGTACAATGCTGGGGTCAAACTCAGGACTTCATTAATGATTTTTATTGTTTTAGGTTAATGCAGCTGAATCAAAGATTACAAATTTAATATACTTAAAACATACTTTGGAACTTGTGGATCCTCTAAAGGTAATTTATTTTTGTGTATATTGTATATTATCCATCTTATCAGTCTTTTAAACTTTCTCTTTAGAAAAAGTTTCAAACTTGGTGAAAGCGGAGAGACTCGTATAGTGAATCACTCTATTTCTCGCTTTAGGAATACACACACTTTCTATTATCCTTATTATTTTTACTGAAACGTGAGAGTAAACTTACATCATTAGATACTAAAAAGTAGACAATATATCTCCCAAGAACGGGGATGATATCTCACATAGTCACAGTATAAGACTCAGGATATTTAACATGATGTTGTGCTATAATTATATAACATATAACACATATTCAAAATTTTCCAATTGATTTACATTCAGAGTGTGGTGGTTGTGTCGTCTAGTGTTGCTATTCTTTTCTTCACCTGATTTACTCTACTTCCAAGGCTTCTTACCTCAGCCTGAACTGCATTCTAACTGTCCTTTATGCCCTGTGGTTCTGTTTGAAAGTGTTTTTTTTTTTTTTTTAAATCTCTGTATTTGTAATTCTTTGGTAAAATAATCACAGTTCTTGCATCTTAAGTTTTGTTCCTCGAATTGATTTCATAATGAGTTTTCTGGACTCTACCTCTGTCATTTTTTTTTTTTTTTCCTTCGACATCTGTGTCTGGTCATTGGAGCTTTCTGTGTCTTTCTCAGTTTCAGCATTTAGTGTGGCTTTCATTGTTGTGGCAGCAGGAGGTCCTATGGTAAGGTGTTGGATTTCCCTTTTCATACATCTTGGTGGGGGAGGGGAGATTTTATTCTGTGTCACCAGGTTGGTTTAGTATCTTTGATGTCAGTTATAGGTTCTCTGTGCTGTTGTTCTAGCCTCTGGGGTGTTAACACCCTTGGAGAATTCTTTTTTCCTAGTGTTCAAAGGAAAAGCAAGATTTATGGCCCCCAAAGTTCCCTGTCTCCTTTCTATCAACCATATTTTTCTTTCTTTTTTTTTTTTCTTTTCTTTATTGAAGGGGATAATGGTTTAGTCAACACTAAAATACAGTAGTTTCTGCATGTGTAACATATCTCTGTTTTCCACATAACAATTCAATCCCCTCTAGGTCCTCCTCTGCCATCATGCTCCAGGACCTAAGCCCTCCCTACCACCCAGAGTCGTTTACTTTGGTGCAATACACCAAAGACTGCTTTTCTTTGTAAGTACCAAAACGGCACCTGCTGCCACTGAGCGTGGCTTCTTAATCACTCCAGACCAGGTTTGCCTGTACCCACTTATGGCTAAGTGAGTTACTTAAGAAGTCATAATTGTAAATTGGTGTGTTTTTAGTTGATTTCTTTTTAAAAAAAACATCTGTTGCTTTAACTCAGTCCCTTAAGAGTGCTGTACCTCAGCAGCTAGTCCCTAGACATGCCTTTGGAAGTTGGCTGGGATTTATTTATTTATTTCTATTTTAGTTAAAAAAATTTTTTTTTAAATCTTTATTTATTGGATAGAGACAGCCAGAAATTGATGGGGGAAATAGAAAGGGAAAGAGAAAGAGACACCTGCAGCACTGCTTCACCACTTGCAAAGTCTCCCCCTTGCAGGTGGGTACTGGGGACTCAAACCTAGGTCCTTGCGCATTGTAACATGTGCACTCAATCTGGTGACACCACCACCCGGCCCCCCTGGGGTTTGTTTTTCTATTTGGATGTGGGAGCCTCAGCCTGTTAATTTTACATAAATTTTTCCCCCCTTAAATACCACTGGGTTCTTGTGGGCAGTTCAATACACTGTTGTCCCTAGTTCATAGGTTAAGCACCTAAATCTGTTTTCCTGCCCCTGGCATGTGCTCCACTGGGTAATGCCCAACTTGGTGCTAGCAGTCAGTGAGTATGACTTTTTGAGTTCTGAGAATCACACCCTCAGCTCTTTTCAGTCCGTGAGCCACACCTTTGTACTCACTTTGTACTTTGTACACCTATAGCTTGGTGAGTTTCTGAAGAAATTTTGGTTGCATTTTATTGAGTTTTCAGGTAATTTTCACTGTCTTTTCTAATTGATTGGGGAGAGCAAAATGAGTCTGCTATTACTCCATGGTAACGCCTCTGAAAGTCCCTCCATTTGATTTAGAACTGTGTTTTATGGAATTTCCTCCTGATATAAGGACCACGACTTGTATTTAACGCCATGTTTCTTTATAATTCTTTAAATTCTAATGTTTTTCAGCTTGTCTTTGTCTTTCAAGCAATTAACATCGAAGAGTAAGGGTCATTTATTAATATATATTATTATTGTTGTTGTTGGATAAATGAGGCAGAGGGAAAGAGAGAGAGACACCTGCAGCCCTGAGTGTTTCACCACTTGTGAAGTTTCCCTCCTGCAGGTGGGGAACCAGAGGCTTGCACGCAGGACCTTGTACACTGTAATGTGTGCAGTTAACCGGGTGTACCACCACCTGGCCCCTAGGTTATTTATTTAATAGACTATTTCTTGATTGTTTGTTTCCTCATCATTAAGCTTAGCTTGTGCATATTTGACAGTAATACTCTGTAAACACTGCTATATCTTTCTTAGTATATCAGTCACATCAGGAGGCACATACTATCACTTTCTTGGTTTTGGTGAGATCACGTTCTTTTTCAAAATATTATTTGTTTATTACTGGGTAATAATTGATTATTAAAAATTGGGAGGGGGAGTGGAGAGGTTGAGAGGGAGAGAGATAGAGACACACCTGCAGCACTGCTTCACCACAATGAAGCTTTCCCCCCTGCAGGTGGGGACTGAGAGCTTGAACTTGAGTCCTTGTGCACTTAACCAGGTGCACCACTCTCCTGGCCCTGGTGAGATAACTTTCTTCACTGTAAATTTTTAAGTAATCTGTAGAAAGATATTTGAGATAGTAAATATTCTGATTCTTATCACATATTTGCTCACTGGTTTTAGTACTGATTGATGACTTATACTGAAGTTACTCTGATGCTTATAAAATGCTGGTTTTTTCATCTCTCTCTCTCTCTTTTTACTTTTTTTTCTCTTTTTAATTTTATAATAGAGAGTTACTCAGTTTAGTTATGGTGATACTAGGGATTGAACCTGGGACTTGAGAGCCTTAGACATGAGACTTTTTTGCATAGCCATTGTGCTGTCTCCTCAGCACCCTCATCTTTTATTTATTTATTTATTTATTTTTGCTGCCAGGCTAGCTTCACGGGAGAGAGACCAGGAACTCGTGGCGGAGTGGTAATACAATTCTTTATTCATGTGGGAGCTCCAGAGTCAGGTGTGAGCACAGTGGGTTAAGCCACATGGTGCCAAACTGCAATGGCCGCCTCCTACTCTGCACACCAGCCCTTCTCCAGGTCAGGACGCGGGAGAGAAAAAAAGAGAGCAAAACCAGGAACAGAAATGGTCTTTATAGGGTAAAACCAGAAGTGGCAAGTCAGACGGAGATGGCTGGGAAAGGGGGTGGAGAAAAGAAAGAGCAGGAAGATAGAAAGCTTCCATAGCAATGGTTGCTAGAGTTTTAACTGGCGGGATTAATATACCCTACAGGCAGGGTGGGTCTGGAGGTAGAAAGAAGATAGATCAAAGGAATGGGTGGGGAATCTTTCAGGCAAAACAATGATTATGTAAATAGGTTATAGTATCAGTAATGGAGCAGAGGGAGCTGGTTTAATGTCCGACATTTTGCCTCCAGGGTTATTGCTGGGGCTCAGTGGCTGCACTACGAATCCACTGCTCATGGAGGCCATTTTTCCCTTTTGTTGCCCTTATTGTTTGTTGTTGTTACTATTATTGTTGTTTCCATTGCTGTCATTGTTGTTGGATAGGACAGAGAGAAATCGAGAGAGGACGGGAAGACAGAGGGGGAGAGAAAGGCAGACACCTGCAGACCTGTTTTACCTGTGTATGAAGCGAAGCCCCTGCAGATGCAGAGCCAAGAGCTCCAACCGGGATCCTTACGCTGGCTCTTGCACTTTGTGCCATGTGCACTTACCCCACTGCACTAATGCCTGGCCCCCTTTATTTTTAAACACTGTATGAAAAACATTTTTAAATTAATGAAAATAATGGTCTTTATAGAAATGAAAAAAAGGAAGAATTTTGCAAGAGTTCATAGTTATAAATGTGTGATACAAACTTGTCAAAAGATTTTCAAAACTATTATCTGTCTTAGAATTGAAGAAATATAGTTTGATGAAACATACATGTCAAAGTTGATATGTTAAAGACAAAGTAAAACCCAAAACATATTAGAAAAATGTTATGATAAATGGCAGTCAAAATGTTACTATTGCCATAAAACTTGTATAATTTCATAGCATAATACTAGAATATCAGTGTAAATATGGAAATGAACAAATAGCAGGAATTGTAGTTAATAAATGACGTATAGTAATAATAATACTCAACTTACTATTAGTAAAAAAAAAGAATTAAAACTATAGTTTCTATCAATGAAGTAAAGCTGTTTTTAAAGTAATGGACGTGGTACGAAGTGCAAGGACTGGTGTAAAGATCCAGGTTCAAGCCACCGGCTCCCCACCTGCAGGGGAGTCACTTCACAGGCGGTGAAGCAGGTCTGCAGGTTCTGTCTTTCTCTCCCCCTCTCTCTCTTCCTTTCCTCTCTCTATTTCTTTTTTTTTTTTTGATTTTTAAAATTTCTTTATTGGGGAATTAATGTTTTACATTCAACAGTAAATACAATAGTTTGTACATGCATAACATTCCCCAGTTTTCCATATAACAATACAGCCCCCACTAGGTCCTCTGTCATCCTTCTTGGACCTGTATTCTCCCCACCCACCCACCCACCCCAGAGTCTTTTACTTTGGTGCGATACGCCAATTCCATTTCAGGTTCTACTTGTGTTTTTCTTTTCTGATCTTGTTTTTCAACTTCTGCCTGAGAGTGAGATCATCCCATATTCATCCTTCTGTTTCTGACTTATTTCACTTAACATGAATTTTTCAAGGTCCATCCAAGATCAGCTGAAAACGGTGAAGTCACCATTTTTTACAGCTGAGTAGTATTCCATTGTGTATATATACCACAACTTGCTCAGCCACTCATCTGTTGTTGGACACCTGGGTTGCTTCCAGGTTTTGGCTAGTACAAATTGTGCTGCTAAGAACTTATGTGTACACAGATCTTTTTGGATGGGTGTGTTGGGTTCCTTAGGATATATCCCCAGGAGAGGAATTGCAGGATCATAGGGTAGGTCCATTTCTAGCCTTCTGAGAGTTCTCCAGACTGTTCTCCACAGAGGTTGGACCAATTGACATTCCCACTAGCAGTACAGGAGGGTTCCTTTGACCCCGCACCCTCTCCAGCATTTGCTGCTGTTACCTTTTCTGATGTTTGACATTCTCACAGG
This sequence comes from Erinaceus europaeus, assembly GCF_950295315.1. Classification (NCBI taxonomy): domain Eukaryota; kingdom Metazoa; phylum Chordata; class Mammalia; order Eulipotyphla; family Erinaceidae; genus Erinaceus; species Erinaceus europaeus. The sequence continues at coordinate 95,700,912 of NC_080172.1, forward strand.
AGTGAAGTGGCATCTCATTGTTGTCTTTATTTGCATTTCTCTGACAATCAGAGACTTGGAGCATTTTTCATATGTTTCTCAGCCTTTTGGATCTCTCTCTTTTTTTTTTAAAATTTATTTCTTTATTGGGGAATTAATGTTTTACATTCAACAGTAAATACAATAGTTTGTACATGCATAACATTCCCCAGTTTCCCATTTAACAATACAACCCCCACTATGTCATTTATTGTCCTTCATGGACCTGTATTCTCCCCACCCACCCACCCCAGAGTCTTTTACTTGGGGGCAGTATGCCAATTCAATTTCAGGTTCTACTTGTGTTTTCTTTTCAGATCTTGTTTGTCAACTTCTTCCTGAGAGTGAGATCATCCCATATTCATCCTTCTGTTTCTGACTTATTTCACTCAACATGATTTTTTCAAGGTCCTTCCAAGATTGGCTGAAAACGGTGAAGTCACCATTTTTTACAGCTGTGTAGTATTCCGTTGTGTATATATACCACAACTTGCTCAGCCACTCATCTGTTGTTGGACACCTGGGTTGCTTCCAGGTTTTGGCTATTACAAATTGTGCTGCCAAGAACATATGTGTACACAGATCTTTTTGGATGGATGTGTTGAGTTCCTTAGGATATATCCCCAGGAGAGGGATTGCAGGGTTATAGGGTAGGTCCATTTCTAGCCTTCTGAGAGTTCTCCAGACTGTTCTCCACAGAGGTTGGACCAATTGACATTCCCACCAGCAGTGCAGGAGGGTTCCTTTGACCCCACACCCTCTCCAGCATTTGCTGCTGTTTCCTTTTCTGATGTGTGACATTTACACAGTAGTGAAGTGGTATCTCATTGTTGTCTTTATTTGCATTTCTCTGACTATCAGAGACTTGGAGCATTTTTTCATGTGTTTCTCAGCCTTTTGGATCTCTCTCTTTTTTTTTAAAATTTATTTCTTTATTGGGGAATTAATGTTTTACATTCAACAGTAAATACAATAGTTTGTACATGCATAACATTCCCCAGTTTCCCATTTAACAATACAACCCCCACTATGTCATTTATTGTCCTTCATGGACCTGTATTCTCCCCACCCACCCACCCCAGAGTCTTTTACTTGGGGGCAGTATGCCAATTCAATTTCAGGTTCTACTTGTGTTTTCTTTTCAGATCTTGTTTGTCAACTTCTTCCTGAGAGTGAGATCATCCCATATTCATCCTTCTGTTTCTGACTTATTTCACTCAACATGATTTTTTCAAGGTCCTTCCAAGATCGGCTGAAAACGGTGAAGTCACCATTTTTTACAGCTGTGTAGTATTCCGTTGTGTATATATACCACAACTTGCTCAGCCACTCATCTGTTGTTGGACACCTGGGTTGCTTCCAGGTTTTGGCTATTACAAATTGTGCTGCCAAGAACATATGTGTACACAGATCTTTTTGGATGGATGTGTTGAGTTCCTTAGGATATATCCCCAGGAGAGGGATTGCAGGGTTATAGGGTAGGTCCATTTCTAGCCTTCTGAGAGTTCTCCAGACTGTTCTCCACAGAGGTTGGACCAATTGACATTCCCACCAGCAGTGCAGGAGGGTTCCTTTGACCCCACACCCTCTCCGGCATTTGCTGCTGTTTCCTTTTCTGATGTGTGACATTTACACAGTAGTGAAGTGGTATCTCATTGTTGTCTTTATTTGCATTTCTCTGACTATCAGAGACTTGGAGCTTTTTTTCATGTGTTTCTCAGCCTTTTGGATCTCTTCTGTGGTGAATATTCTGTCCAAGTCCTCTCCCCATTTTTGGATGGGGTTATTTGTTGTCTTGTTGTTGAGTCTGGCAAGCTCTTTTTATATGTTGGTTATTAAACTCTTATCTGATGTATGACATGTGAAGATCTTCTCCCATTCTGTGAAGGGTATCTTGGTTTGGGTAGTGGTTTCTTTTGCTGTGAAGAAGCTTTTTAATTTGATGTAGTCCCATAGGTTTATACTTGCCTTAGTCTTCTTTGTAATTGGATTCGTTTCATTGAAAATGTCTTTAAAATTTATGCGGAAAAAAGTTCTGCCAATATTTTCCTCTAAGTATTTGACAGTTTGTGGTCTAACATCCAAGTCCTTGATCCACTTGGAATTTACTTTTGTATTTGGTGAAATACAGTGATTCAGTTTCATTCTTCTGCATGTTTCAACTCATTGTTTCCAACACCATTTGTTGAAGAGACTCTGCTTTCCCCATGTAATAGTCTGGGGCATTTTGTCAAAGATTAGATGTCCATAGGTGTGGGGTCTCATTTCCGGGCTCTCAATTCTATTCCACTGGTCAGTGTGTCTATTCATGTTCCAGTACCAAGCAGTTTTGATGACAATGGCCCTATAATACAGTTTGAGATCTGGGAGTGTGATGCCTCCGGTTCTGTTCTTTCTTCTCAAGATTGTTGGCAACTCTAGGTCTTTTTTGGTTCCAGATAAACATTTGTAGCATTTTTTCTATTCTTCTAAAAAATGTGCTTGGAATCTTGATGGGGATAGCATTAAATTTGTAGATGGCTCTGGGTAATATATTCATTTTGATGATGTTAATTCTTCCAACCCATGAACATGGAATATCTTTCCACTTCTTTGTGTCTTTTTCAATTTCTTTGAGTAGTGACTCATAGTTTTCAGTATATAAGTCTTTCACTTCTTTGGTTAGGTTTACTCCTAGATATTTTATTGTTTTTGTTGCTATAGTAAAAGGAATTGATTTCTGGATTTTAATTTCTTCTAACTTAGTGTTTGCATAGAGGAATGCCACTGACTTTTGAATGTTAATTTTGTAGCCTGACACCTTACTGTATTGCCTGATGATTTCCAAAAGCTTCTTGCTGGAGTCCTTAGGATTTTCCATGTATACTATCATGTCATCTGCAAATAAGGAGAGTTTGACTTCTTCTCTTCCAATCTGTATCCCTTGAATTCCTTGCTCCTGCCTGATTGCTATGGCAAGAACTTCCAACACTATGTTGAATAGTAATGGTGATAGTGGGCAGCCCTGTCTAGTACCTGATCTGAATGGAAATGCTTCCAGTTTTTCACCATTGAGTATGATGTTGGCTGTAGGTTTGCTATATATAGACTCCACTATCTTCAGGAATTTTCCATCTATTCCCATTTTTTGTAGTGTTTTGATCATAAAGGGATGTTGTATTTTGTCAAAGGCTTTCTCTGCATCTATTGATATGACCATGTGGTTTTTGGTCTTGCTTTTGTTGATGTGGTGGATCACATTGATTGATTTACGCATATTAAACCAACCTTGCATGCCTGGGATAAACCCCACTTGGTCATGATGAACAATCTTTTTGATATACTGCTGTATCCGGTTGGCTAGAATTTTGTTCAATATTTTCGCATCTAAGTTCATCAGAGATATTGGTCTGTAGTTTTCTTTTTTGGTTGTGTCCCTGTCTGCTTTTGGTATCAGGGTGATGTTGGCTTCATAGAAGCTGGCAGGGAGTATTCCAGTGTCTTCAATCTTCTGGAAGACTTTTAAAAGTAGAGGTATTAGTTCTTTTTTGAAGGTTTTGTAGAATTCATTTGTAAAACCATCTGGTCCAGGACTTTTATTTTTCGGGAGATTTTTGATAACTGTTTCAATTTCATTAGCTGTGATGGGCCTGTTCATGTTATCCACTTTCTCTTGACTTAGTTTTGGAAGTTGGTAGGTATCTAGGAAATCGTCCATTTCTTCCAGGTTCTCTAGCTTAGTGGCATATAGTTGTTCATAGAAGCCTCGCATGATATGTTGAATTTCTGCGGTGTCTGTTGTGATATCTCCTCTTTCATTTACTTTCCGATTTATTTGGGTCTTCTCCCTTTTTGTTTTGTGAGTCTAGCTAAAGGTTTGTCGATTTTGTTTACTCTTTCGAAGAACCAACATTTACTTTCGTTGATCTTTTGTATGGCTTTCCTATTCTCAATGTTATTTATTTCTGCCCTAACTTTAGTGATTTCTGTCCTTCTGGTTGCTTTAGGGTTCCTTTGATCTTCTTCTTCTAGGTCTTTAAGATGTGCAATCAGGCTGTTTATTTGTGCTTTTTCTTGTTTCCTAATGTGTGCTTGTATAGCTATGAACTTCCCTCTTAGTACTGCTTTAGCTGTGTCCCAAATATTTTGATAGCTTGTGTCTTCATTTTCATTGAACTCTTGAAACATTTTGATTTCTTCCTTGATTTCCTCTTTGAACCAGAAGTTGTTAAGAAGTGTACTGTTGAGCTTCCACATTTTGGCACTGTTACTAATCTTTTGTTGATTCTTAAGTGTTAGTTTAATTCCACTGTGGTCTGAGAAGATGCTTGGGATGATTTCAATGCTCTTCAATTGGCTGATGCTGTCTTTGTGGCCCAACATATGGTCTATCCTTGAGAATGATCCATGTGGATTTGAGTAAAATATGTATTCCAGTTTCTTTGCATGAATGACTCTGAAAATGTCCAATAGTTCTAGTTTATCTATCTCTTCATTTAGCTCCCTTATGTATTTATTGATTTTCTGCCTGGATGATCTGTCAAGTTGAGAGAGTGGGGTGTTGAAGTCCCCTACTATCATTGTGTTACAGTTAATATATTACTGTAGGTCTTTCAGTAGAAGTTTGATGTATTTATATGGCTTCTCATTGGGTGCATAGATGTTAATAATTGTTAAGTCCTTTTGATTGACTGATCCTCTGAGCATTAAGTATTATCCATTCCTATCTTTTTTTTTTAAAGATTTTATTTATTTATTTATGAGAAAGATAGGGGAGAGAGAGAAAGAACCAGACATCACTCTGGTACATGTGCTGCCAGGGATTGAACTCAGGACCTCATGTTTGAGAGCCTAGTGCCTTAGCCACTGCGCCACCTCCTGGACCACCATTCCTATCTTTTTAAATCTTATCTATTTTAAAGTCTATCATGTCAGATATGAGAATAGCTGCTCCTGCCCTTTTTTGTGGGCCATTGGCTTGTATGATAGTTTTCCATCCTTTCACTTTCTGTGTTTGTCTTGTTGAGTTAGGTGGGTTTCTTGTAGACAGCATATTGTTGGGTTGTGTTTACTGATCCATCTTCCTATTCTGTGTCTTTTAATAGGTGAATTCAGGCCATTGACATTTATTGATATCAAAGATTGAAGATATTTTAACGTCATTCTTGTAGAGTTTTAGCGTGTTTTGATATATGTCCTATTTGTGGTGGTCTGGTTGTTTATAGGAGACCTTTCAGAACTTCTTTCAGGGCAGGCTTGGTGATAGTTGATTCCTTCAACTGTTGATTGTCTGAGAAGGTTTTGATGCCTCCATCTAGTCTGAATGACAGTCTAGCAGGATATAGTATTCTTGGCTGAAAGCCTTTCTCATTGAGCACTCGAGCACTCGATAGATATCTTGCCATTCTCTTCTGGCCTGTAGTGTTTGTATGGAGAAGTCTGCTGCTAATCTTATGGGTTATCCTTTGTAGGTGACTCTTTGTTTTTTCTCTTGCAGCCTTCAGGATCCTTTCTTTATCCTTATTCCTTTCCATTCTAAATATGAGATGTCTTGGTGTCTTTAGGTCTGGGTTAATTCTGCTTGGGACCCTCTGGGCTTCTTGAATTTTTATATCTTTGATGTTGTCTAGACTAGAGAAGTTTTCAGCTACTATGGCCTGGAAAATGCTTTCTTCCTCTCCTCTTTCTTCCTCTGGTATGCCAATATTGCGTATATTGTTTCTTTTGAAGTCTTCCCATAGGACTCTGTTGTTGTTTTCAGCATCTCTTAATCTCTTTTTGAGATCTCTTACTTCTTTTTTAGTTGTCTCTAATTCATCCTCAATCTTGCTAATTCTGTCTTCAGCCTCATTGATTCTATTCTCTCTGCCCTCTACTGTTTTCTGGAGTTCATCTATTTTGTTGCCCTGCTCTAATACTGTTTTAGCTTGTTCAGCTAGTTGCATTCTTAGCTCAGCGATTTCAGCTTTCAGTTCTCTAATAATCATGAGATAATTAGTATTTTCTTCCATATTCTCATTTGTTGTTCCTGCATTTCTGATTACATTTTTTTCAAATTCTTTACTCACTCCTGTTACTATTTCCTTAGCTAATGTTTGGATGTTGAACTCATTATTTTGTGCTTCACCCTCTGGAGGACTTTTTGCTGGACTCTTGTCCTGGTTCGATTCTCCAATATTTTTTCTTGTTGTTTTAACCATTTTATATATTATGTTATGAGTTCCCTTTATCAGTACTTTTCAAATTATTGATCACTATTGCCTGGATTGACTTGTGTCTATGTAAGTTAATTAGAGGGTTCACAGTGGTGGAAGTTAACAGTTTTTTCAATCCCTGAGTTGGAGCTCAGTGGTTTAAAAGCCTCTTTTTTTTCCTTCCCTGTAGGCTATGGGAACCTGAGGGCTTTTAAACTATCAATAGGCTTCTTAGCTTAATCACTGACTCCTGACCAAGAGATAAAGTAGGGTGTGGCAGAGATAATCCAGTGGTTATGCAAAGAGACTTTCACAGCCCCTCAGCTATGCCACCGAGGTATAGGTCTTCTGAGTTTCCTGGTTAGATATCTGTCTCCTGGTGTCCCTTCCTGTCGCTTCTCCAGATTCTGAGGGTAGTAGCAATGAAGACTCAGAGTTGCACTTGGTGAGTCTCTGGGAAGTCCTCTCCTCCCTTAAGCTGTCCCTTTGTTGGTGGAGCAGACTGGAGGTGGTGTCTCAACTGATAAACTGCTGAACTGTTAGCAGTCACTTAATCTCTCCTTAGGCCCCTCAGGGTCATTATGGGGTGCAGAAGGTGGAAGGTCTGGCTTCTCTAATTGCTTCCCGATGAACATAGTGTTGAAAGGTTGATCCATACTTGAAAGGTTGATCCATACTTCCAGTGTGTGTCTCTCATTCCCAGGGGGCGGGGTTCTGGGGAAGTGGGGCTCTAGGACATATTGGTGGGGTCGTCTGCCCAGGGAGGTTTGGTTGGCATCATGTTAGCATCTGATACCTGGTGGCTGAAAAAAAGAGTTAACATATAAAGCAAAAAAACTATTCATTAATCGTGAGCCTAGAGGCTAGAAAAGTTCATATGAAGAATTGGGGGGGTGTTCCTCCATTTTGTAGATAATTAGTAGTCCTATTTTAGTTATATTCCAAAGAGTCCATGACTATACTAGGTCCTGAAATTGGGGCAGCTTGGAACGTTCCTACTCATGACCACAGAATGTGAGCTCAGATCTACAGGGATGCAGAGGTCACATAGGTTTCTAAACTGAATATGGGCCCCAGATCAGATAAGTCAACAACATTTATACTCCTTTCCCAAATTTGGGAGCTACTCTCTTCCCTCATCCAGCTTTCTGGTCCTTTTTCCAGCCATGACATTATCTCCCCAGACAATAACTTAGATCCACCTGCATATCAGATGTCAGGCTCAGGAAAAAAAAAATGGGCTCTTATTTATTTGTTTATGAAAGCACTGCTGAGCACTGTCTTATTATGGTGGTTCTGGGGACAGAACCTGGGACCTTGGAGCCTCCAATATGAAAACCTTTTTGCATAACCATTATTCTGTTCCCCAGCTCAAACTTTTAAAATTATTAAAGAAATATAAAATGTTATGCATGAGTGATGCTTTATTATCAACATTATTATTATGTTTTATTTTCAACAGATTGCTCTGAAGAACTGTGGCACACCTTTATTAAGAGCTTACTGTTGTTCCTTGGAAGACAAAAGGTCTCTTTCACTGAATTGTATTAAAATAGCAGATTATGGGAATTGGTCGGTAACGCAGCGGGTTAAGTCCGCTTGGTGCAAAGCACAAGGACCGGCATAAGGATCTGGGTTCGAACTTACAGCTCCCCCACCTAAACCTAACACCCAGTGAAGTGCACATAGTGTGAAGCGCAAGGGCCGGCACAAGAATCCCATAAGCGTTGAAGCAGATCTGTATTTGTCTATCTTTCTCTCCCCCTCTGTATTTCTCTCCCCCTCTCTGTCTTCCTCTCCTCTCTCAATTTCTCTCTGTCTCATCCAACAACAGCAGCAGCAACAATAACAATGGATAAAAGATGGCTTCCAGGAGCAGTGGATTCGTAGTGCAGGCGATAATCCTGGAGGCAAAAAAAAAAAAAAAAGACATGGTCAGAGTCCAACTTATATAAACTTGCACATGTATACATATATAAGCTTCTGTTGTTAAACTTAGTTATTTTTTTTAAAGTGTCAAGAGAAAGTTTCTTGTTATCACTAACAATAATAAATTGTAAATTAAAATAATTTTTTGATTTATTGACTATAATATTTTTTAAGGTTTGGAATCATACTTGAAAAGATTAAAACAGTAATCAATGATGATGTGAGATACATGAAAGGATGCCTGAACATGAGGACTCAGAAGTGTTATGCAGTGAAGTCCAACATAAATGAATTTCTTGACATAGCTAGAAAGACATATACAGAGATTGTAGATGACATAGCAGGTAACTTAGTTACTTGAGTTTTGTTTTTAGGAATAAAATATACTCTTTAAAGATGCATTATACTTCTTTGCTGGTGATAACTAACCAAATATATTTTAATTTTTTTTGTTGTTATCAATACAGCTGAAGCACTGTAGTGCCCTTCAGTGTGGTAGGGGCTGGGCTTAAACATAGCACACATTATCATTTTAAGGAAGTGTATATGTGTGTGTGTGTGTGTGTGTTTGTGTATGTGTGTGTGTAATATAAAGAGCTTCAGGTGTTATGATGTATCTTTTCTCCAAACTTAAGTATAGTTACCTTTATATAACATTATATATAAATTACATGAAAACTATTAATATTAAACTGTTTGATATGGGGAGGAAGATATAATTTTTCTCTAGAAAAGGTAGCATTTGAAGATTTTATTCATTATTATGAGGAAGAAAAGAGCAGAACTCATCTCTGGCTTATGGTGGTGCTAGAGATTGAATCTGGGCCTTAGCCATGCAAGTCTGGTGTACAACCACTCCATTTTCTTCCTAATCCAAGACCGCACAGTAATTCATTTAATAAATATGCTTTGAGAATCTAATGAATATATGGGTACTGAGAGTGGTAAACAAAACCTTTGTCTTCATGGGGCTTATCTTAAAATAAGAGAGAACCACAATAATAAACCAAATACATGTATATGTGCATATGCATATTAGTATTTTTTTTCTATTAAATAGAGATGGAGAGTTAGAGAGAGTGAAAGAGACCACAGCACTATAGTTCTGTTCAGTGTGGGCTGGACTCAAACATAGGTTGTGTACATGACAAAGCAGTGCACTATCCAAGGGAACCTTTTTGCTGGCCCTTGCATATCAATATTTATATATACTAATCACATATAAAATTCGCATGATTATACAATATCTGAAGAAGGTTGTATGCTATTAAAGTTGTTTACCAGGGCTGAGTGGTGGCACACGTTACAGTGCTTAAGGATTCAAGTTCCTTGCCCCCCTTGCTGGCTTCCCATTATAGGGTGGAAGCTTCACAAGTAGTGAAACAGTGTTGCAGGTGTCTCTTAAATTTAACTTTTTATTATCTTTTTATTTTTATTGGATAGAGACAGCCAGAAATTGAGAGGAAGGGGGAGATAGGGAGACAGACAGACACCGGCAGCCCTGCTTCAACACTCATGAAGCTTTCCTGCTGCAGGTGGGGACTGGGGGCTCAAATCTGGGTCTTTGCGCACTGTAACATGTGTGTTCAACCAGGTGTCTCTTTATATACATACATTTACATATCCACTGACCCTCTCAATTCTTTCTGTCTTTATCCAAAATAAATAAATGCAATTAAAAATATAAAATAGTTTACCGTTTCCTGTAGGTTCAACAACTGAGAGTTCTGAAGTTGTAATAGTCTCATAATCCTTTGAATTATATGATATCTGTTGTAACTTCCCTGTTTAATTTTTTTTGTCTTATTAATTAGGGTTTTCCTCTCTCTTTTTGCTTATTGAACCTAGCTAAGGTTTTTTCAATTTTGTTTAACCTTTTTCAAAAAGCAGCTCTTGGTTTTATTGATCTTTTGTATTATTGTCTTTTATTTTTATCTTTCATTTAAATCCACCCTAATTTTTATTATTAATTCCCTTCTGCTGACTTTAGATCTCATGTGTTTTTTTCTAATTTCTTCAAGAATAAGATTTAAATAGTTTGAAATTTGTTTTTGTTTCCTGACTTAAACCAGCTACAAATTCCCTTTTAGTGCTACATTTTCATTGTCCCATAAATTCTGATAGCTTGTGTCTTCATTTTCAATTTGTCCCCAGGATTTGTTTTTGTTTTGTTATTTCCTTATTGATCTAGTAGATAAACAAAAGCATGTTGCTTATTCTCCATATGCTTATTTTTTGTTATTTAAAAATAACTTATCAGATCAAGACAGTGAAGGGGGACATAGAGAGGGAGTGAAAAAGACACACCTGTAGTACTGTTTTACTACTTGTGAAGCTTCTCTTTAGGTGGGGGCCTGGGGCTTGAACTTATGTCTTTCTGAATGGTTACATGCATGCCCAATCAGGTGTACCATTTTCCAACCCTATATATTTTTTCTAATTTTCTCTAGTGGCTAATTTCTAGTTTTATTTCCTATAGTGTTAGTTTCTTAGAACTTGTGGCATATTTTAGACATTGGTAATCTTTAGAGTTTAATATCCTGGATAAAGACATTTACTTGTGGCTATGAGGTCCCATGTTCAATTCCCAGCCTCTCTAATGGTGGTGGGATGCTCTAATTTCCTCTCTTCTCATTCTCATTGATGAAGTAAAATTTAGACTCTTTAGAGTTTAAAAGAGTAATAAGCATTCCTATAAATATATACCAACAAGATATTTTAAAAAGGAAATGTAATTTTCTCATTAAGTTGTAGTTATTTTTCTTGTTTTGATCACTAGGAATGATCTCACAGCTTGGAGAAAAATATAATCTTCCTTTAAGGACAAGTTTTAGTTCTTCCCGGGGATTTTTCATCCAGATGTCTGTAGACTGTGTGGCTCTATCAAGTGATCAACTTCCGTCAGAGTTTATTAAGGTTAATTCTAGAGGTTTTGTTAGAAACTTATTGTTGGGAGTTGGGCGGTAGGGCAGTGGGTTAAGTGCACGTGGCGCAAAGCGCAATGACAGCTTAAGGATCCCGGTTGGAGCCCCCCCCCCCTCCTTCAGGGGAGTCATTTTACAGGTGGTGAGGCAGGTCTGCAAGTGTCTGTCTTTCTCTCCCCCTCTCTGTCTTCCCCTCCTCTCTCCATTTCTCTCTGTCCTATCTAACAACGACGACATCAACAACAACAACTACAACAACAATGAAAAACAACAAGGGCAACAAAAAGCTAAAATAAATAAACAAATAAAATATTTAAAAAAGAAAAAAGAATTTATTAAAAAACAAACTTATTGTTTTTTATTTTACACAACTACATTTACATATTGTCAGGTACACCTAGAATTTTATAGTCCATATTTCTGAATAGTTGACTTTCCTTTTGTTACTATCCAAACTAACAGTTACACTAACAAAAAAAGTAATCTAGACGTTTTTCTTACTTTAGAGAATAGTGAACACAGTATTTCTCATAGTTTTGGGAAATTGACATAGGTTAAAAAGGAAAATGAAGGAAGACTATCCAAAAGACATTTGATAAAGAAATTCAGGAAACATGGTTTCATCTTCTGTTTCAGGTAGTTCTCAAAGTGCACTTGTCCACTCAAGACTTAAAAGTTCTTAAGTAATGAAATCTGCTTGCCTTTTTTCAAATCCAGCATTTTCAAATACATAGTATTATGTAAATATCTTTTACTATAGAATTGACTCCTTCATAACATACTGGCTGAGAAAGTTCAACACAGTTCCAGGTGATACTTTTGACAAAAACCACTTCACTTTCAAGATTTAAACATGTTTACTGTGTTATCACCGAATAAGAAATGGAAGCAATAAAGAATATGTTGAGACTTGGTAATAGAGATAGTGTGAGGTTCAATTATGGGGCAAGAACTAAGACATGTCAAAGATGAAGTAAAGATTACTGATATCTATCATGAATATTACTTTGTAACAAGATGTGGTGTTTTAATATATCTATTTAACCAGTTTGATACCCATAGAAATAATCATATATGATGGGCTAGATTTAAAAATCTGTCCTTTTAGAAGAGATAATCCTTTTCTCTTCCACAGACATTATGGGGGATTTTTCTTTGTCATACTGTATACTAAAAGCTAATGTGATTAGACTAAATGTCTATATTTATATTGTTTAAAATCTGTATGTTTTGTTTTATGAGTATTCACATATCTTGACCTTTGTTTTTAATTTCCTATAGATTTCTAAAATGAAAAATTCCTATAGCTTCACTTCATCAGATTTAATTAAAATGAATGAAAGGTGCCAAGAGTCTTTGAGAGAAATCTATCACATGACTTATATGTAAGAGCATCTAAAGTTTTTGAATATTGAATTAAATTTAATTGATTTAAGGCACTATGGTATATTTCACTAATTTTTCTAAAATCATTAGTGTTAACAAAGTACGTATTTTCTATAAGGACAATTAAAACTTTGAAAGTCTGTTATTGTGACTGGGGCCATTGGGCCTTACATAAGATTCAGGACAAATCTAATTGTACAAAAAAAAAAACAAACCCCATAAGGATCCCAGTTTGAGTCCCTGGCTCCCTATCTGCACTTCATAGGCAGTGAAGCAGGTCTGCAGGTGTCTATCTTTCTCTCCCCCTCTCTGTCTTCCCCTCCTCTCTCCATTTCTCTCTGTCCTATCTAACAACAACAACATCAATAACAACCACCACAATAAAATACAACAAGGGCAACAAAAGAGAAAATAAATAAATACATATTAAAAAAAAGAAAGAAGAAACCCCCAAACTCATTTAAATTGATACTTCAGTAATGTACAGTGTGTACTACATACCATGAGTAGTACTTGGCACATTATGAACTTACCTTGGACTTCATCTGACTTACTATTTTCCTTTGATGTAAGCCCGTAGCTTCTCATGCCTTAATTTTTCTATTGCAACATCATTATAATGCTAGTCTTCCACTATTCATGACACTGTTATACTACTAAGTATAAGAAGTTGAACATTTAAAAATTAGTGAAGCTGATATGATAAAAAGGTTGAACTTTCAAAAACAATTTGAGTGCATTATAGTATATTGTTACATGTTGGGAATATATTTCTCCTTGTAAGGAAAAACTAACATTCAGTTACAATATAAGTCTGCCACAAGAAAACTAAAATAACTGTTATTAGGATATTTGTGTATGTGTGTTAGAGAATAAATGCATGAAAGAAAAGGAAAAAACAGCTTTTATGTTCAATTTAACATTTGTAAAAAAAAATAATAGCAGATGGAATGTGTTTTAATTCAGTGACTTTATTTGACTTAAGTGAAGCATTTTGTTGATGAAATTATTTTTTAAATACTTAATAAGAGAAATCATTAAAAATATATTATTGCAACAAAGTAAAAGACTTTGGGGTGGGAGGGAGAGTTCAGGTCCTGGAATATGATGGCAGAGGAGGACCTAGAGGGGGTTGAATTGTTATGTGGAAGACTGAGAAATGTTACAAATGTGCAAACTACTGTATTCTACTATTGACTGTAGACCATTAATCCGTCTACTAAAGAAAAAAAATATAATGTTGACATATCTGAAGTTGGATGGATTCTTTGGTATTAAGTAACAGTGAACTTTGAGTATGGGCTTCAGTTTGTTCAACTCTAAACTGAGGCTGTTTTGCTGAGAGATCACTTACTGGGTATAGTGCACACTTTACTAGGCTTGCTGAGGACCTGGCTTCTATCTCTGGTGTCACATGTGAGCGCCATGGAAAGCACTAAGAGAACTCTATAGATGTTGGTATTTTGATATCTCTCTCTTCTTCTTTCTCTCTAATTATAGAATAAAAAATTGGGCTGAGAAGGCTACTCAGTGTTCTTACACATGTGGTCTTTCATTCATACCCCTAAGCATTAAAATGTAAAAATAAAACAAAAGGATTGAAGAATCAACTTTATCTGTATCGTTCGACTCAATTATCATTTTACCTCAAGCCGTGAATTATTTTACATCTACAATGAATGCTCCTCTTTACAAAACAGTACTTATGTAACTTAATATGTCTTTTCAGCATAGTGTGCAAGCTGCTTAGTGAGATTTATGAACATATCCACTGCTTATACAAACTATCTGACACTGTGTCAATGCTGGATATGCTTCTGTCATTTGCTCACGCCTGCACTCTTTCTGACTATGGTAAGTTATGTACTTATTACACTGAAATTTATATTGCAGTGAAGTGGTAGTATGTAATAGTCATGAATGATTTTATGTTCTTTATCTTAAATATGATTTCTTGCTTATGGCTCTAGACTGAAAATTAAAACAAGAGATAGTGAAATTAGTATTAACATTTCTTTTTAAAGTCAGAAGAATGGGCCAGGGAGGTAATCACTCAGTGATGGTGATGTACTTCCCATAAATAAGACCTTGAGTTTGAAATCCAGCACTACGTTAAAAATATAAATGAGGGAGTCGGGCTGTAGCGCAGCGGGTTAAGCGCAGGTGGCGCAAAGCACAAGGACCGGCATAAGGATCCCGGTTCGAACCCCGGCTCCCCACCTGCAGGGGAGTCGCTTCACAGGCGGTGAAGCAGGTCTGCAGGTGTCTATCTTTCTCTCCTCCTCTCTGTCTTCCCCTCCTCTCTCCATTTCTCTCTGTCCTATCCAACAATGACAACAATAATAATAACTACAACAATAAAACAACAAGGGCAACAAAAGGGAATAAATAAAATAAAATAAAAGCTTTAAAAATATATATAAATGAATAAAAGTCAGAAAATTGTGGCTCAGGAGGTGGCTAGAGCATTTGACTTAGCAGTATTAGGTCCTGGGGGTCAATCCTCAGTATTGTCTATGCTATAGTAGATTCTCTGGCTCTCTTTCTCTCCCCTTCTTCCTCTCTCTCCCATATTAATACATTTATTATTTTAATATCAAAAACCTTGTACACCCATAAATTGACAAATCAGAAAGACAAAAATGTAAGAAACTTTAGTTTCTCCAAATAAAGACTGCAAATGTCTCTTCTTAATGAAAATGACAATGATTCAAATTTATAAAGCTCAGATTGGATAATTTACTAGAAGCAACATGACTGTTGGTAATAGACACGAAAGAAACATTTAAACTGAGAGCTTTTTAAACTACCTTTCTAGTTGTGAACATCCCAAGATCAGGAAATTAATGTTATAAGCCAGGGCTACATATAGACCTTAAATGTAAATGTTAAGTACTTTACTATTTAATGAATAATTCAAGCCAGCATCTTGACATTCCTTTTCTTTCTTTTTTTTTAAATTAGTGCTTTAATAATGATCAACAAGATTGTGTGGTAAGAGGGGGAACAGTTCCATACAATTCCCACCACCAGAGTTTCATATATGCTCCCCATCCACAGGAAGGGTCCCTAGTCTTTATCCCTCTGGAGATTTTTATGAGGTACAGAAGGTGGGAGGTCTGCTTCTCTGATGGACAGGTCTAGCCTTACCCCCAGCCTGTTTCTATCTTTCCCAAGTGGGGTAGGGCTCTCATGAAGTGTGGTTCTAGGACATACTGGTGAGGCCATTTGTTGAAGTCAGGTTGGCGTCATGGTAGCCTCTGCAACTTAAATTGTCCTTGCCTTTGCTCAGGGATCCCCTTGGCTTTTCTTCCTCTGTGTTTGGTTTTTTTGTGGTTTGTGGCTTATCCCAATTATTATTGGTTCCTGTAGTTTTAATATATTAAATTTTGTTGTCTCGGTTTGGCAGAGAATATTAATGGAGCTGCTAGACGGTCGTCATCTTACCTCCTCCCTCTTTTTCTCTCCTTTTGTCTTTTTCCCAAATCACTTTACTGGGGGAAATAATGATTTACAAGATTGTTGTCACACAAGTATAGTTTCTTATCTCTTTTTGATAGGTATCTGGGGACCACTCTCACCATTCCTCAGTATTCAAATTTACAGAACTAGTGTATAATAATTAAGTTTGAATAATTATTGATTTTTAAAGTCTTCCTCACTTTTAAAATTTTAAGTAGCGACTGAGAGAAATGAGAGAGAATGAGAAGATAGATAGATAGAGAGAGAGAGAGAGAGAGAGAGAGAGAAACATGTGCAACACTACCAGTTGTGAAGCTCCCCCATGCCCCTGCAGTTGGGGACCAGGGGCTTGTGCATGGTAACATGTATGTCCTGTGGAGAATACTACCACCTGGCCTAATTATTTATTTCTGTATTTTTTTAAATATTAGAAGCATTGCTGGGGTTCCACGTATGCACAATTTTACTGCTTTCAGTGCTTTTTTTTTTTTTTAAAGTACAGGGTGAGTGAGAAAGCGGTGGGGGAGAGACACTTCTCCATCACTGTGAAGCTCTCTTTTGTGGGCACTCCTATAGGTCTGGGGTTTGAATCTGGGTCCTCACACATGGTGAAGCATGTGCTCTACTAAGTAAGCCTTCTTACCCATTTCTAGAATTTAATGATATCTTTTGTGTCTGATCTTCTGTAGCCTCTGAGATTTCTTCTTACACAAAGTTTCTATAAATATTAGGAAAAAATAGTATTTTTAAAAAATTTTCATTGGGGCTTCACTGTTCCAGGCTGATTCTTTCAGGTATAAGAAGAGAGGGAAAGATAGCACAGCACTAAATTTTTCCCAGTGCCATAGTACCAGTATGTGTTGTACCGGGTGCTTGAACCTAAACCATGAGTGTGGCAAAGTAGGTGCCCTCTCAAGTAAGCTATCTCATTGGTCCTTGGGAAAATTACCATTACTGTTTTTGTTTCTTTCTGTAATAATTTTTATTATTTTGATTTAATGGTGGCTTACAAAATTATAAGACTGCAGGGGTATATTTTTGCATCCTTGTGTGTGTGTGTGTGTGTGTGTGTGTAATTCACCACACCCACCATCAACTTCCTGTACCCAGCCCTCAGCCCTCTTTCTGATAGTCATCACAGGGAGAGCTTTTTTTTTTTTTACAAGTGTGGTTCAGTTGCCAGTATTCCACATATGAATAAAACCACATGGTTTTACTGGTAGTTCTCTTTTGCCTCTTACCTTATTAATTCTCTTAACATAATTGCAGGACAACATATTTATTTATTTATTTATTTATTTATTTATTTATTACCAGAGCACTGGGCCAGGTGGTGGCACACCTGGTTGAGTGCATATGTTACAGTGTGCAAGGATGCAGGTTCTAGTCTCTGGGCCCCATCTGTAGGAGGAAAGCTTCATGAGTGGTGAGGCAGTGCTGCGGGTCTCTCTCTCCCTCTCTCTCTCTCCCTCCTTTCCCTCTCAATTTCTGGCTATGTCTATCCAATAAATAAATAAACATAAAAAAAGTTACCAGAGCACTGTTCAGCTCTGGCTTATTGTGGTGCAGGAGATTGAACCTGGGGCTTTGGAGTCTCAGGCATAAGAGCAGGACAAATATATATATATATATGTATATATATACATATATATATATATTTTTCCCTTTTGTTGCCCTTTTTATTGTTGTTGTAGTTATTGTTGTTATCACTGATGTCATCACTGTTAGGACAGAGAGAAATGGAGAGAGGAGGGGAAGACAGAGAGGGGGAGAAAAAGACAGACACCTGCAGACCTGCTTCACTGCTTGTGAAGGGACTCCCCTGCAGGTGGGGAGCCGGTGGCTCCAACCGGGATCCCTATGCCAGTCCTTGTGCTTTGCCTGTGCTACCACCTGACTCCCTATTATATTCTTTTTAAAAAAATTTTTTTAATTTTCCCTTTTGTTGCCCTTGTTTTTATTGTTGTAGTTATTATTGTTTTTGTTGATGTCATCATTGTTAGGACAGAGAAAAATGGAGAGAGGAGGGGAAGACAGAGGGGGAGAGAAAGACACACATCTGCAGACTTGCTTCACTGCTTGTGAAGTGACTCCCCTACAGGTGGGGACCTGGGGCTCGAACTGGCATCCTTACTTTATTTTTCATATTTTGTGTCTGAAGCCCTGTCTGTCTGTCTCAGAGTCCACAGGCAGGGCCACTACTACCAGCCCGGCAGTCTGCTCAGGTCGAAAATAAATTTTTTAAAAAATATTTTTTATATTTATTTACTTATTCCCTTTTGTTGCCCTTGTTTTATTGTTGTAGTTATTGTTGTTATTGATGTTGTCATTGTTGGATGGGACAGAGAGAAATGGAGAGAGAAGGGGAAGACAGAGAGGGGGAGAGAAAGACTGCTTGTGAAGCGACTACTCCCCTGCAGGTGGGGAGCCAGGGGCTCTAGCCGGGATCCTTATGCCGGTCCTTGCGCTTCCTGCCACCTGTGCTTAACCCGCTGCGCTACCGCCCGACTCCCCCAAAATATTTTTTATATTAATTCTACTCTATATTCATACCTTATTTGGGAAGCAAAGTATGTCAATTTAGAAATAGCACCCCGGTGCAGCGGGTTAAGCGCAGGTGGAGCAAAGCACAAGAACTGGTGTAAGGATCCCGGTTCGAGTCCCTGGCTCCGCATCTGCAGGGGAGTCGCTTCACAGGCGCTGAAGCAGGTCTGTAGGTGTCTATCTTTCTCTCCCCTTCTGTCTTCCCCTCTTCTCTCCATTTCTCTCTGTCCTATCCAACAACGACAACAATAATAACTACAACAATAAGACAACAAAAGCAACAAAAGGAAATAAATACTAAAAAAAAAAAAAGAAAGAAAAAGAAATAGCATCCAGGGTGGACTTCAAGTAAACATGGAATTTTGTTGTGTGGGGTAATTATTATTTTTAAAAGGTTATTTATGACTTTTTTTTAAAAGATTATTTATAGGGAGAAAGAATTAGAACATCACTCTGGCATATGCAACTACTCAGGTCACTTGTTTATTCTTTTAAATCTAAACAAATCTGAGACTGTTATAAATTGTTTTGCAATCCAGGACAGTGATAGAGAAATAAATCCCAGAGTTCCCTAGAAGTAAATAAAAGTCAGAGTGGTAACCAGTGTGTCAACTATAATTTTGAGGCATTAGATAAGGATTTAATATAAAAGATATCTTACCATTATTTTTCCAAATTGACTCTTGTAAAATTGCTAAGGCATACAGTATATATATTTGCTACAAAATATTTATTTACTTATTTACAAGAGAGAGAAAAAGAGAGGGAGCCAGAGCATGTGATGCTGGGGCTTGAACTCAAGACTTCATTATCTTAGGTGCAATGTTTTAGCTACTATACTAACTTCCTGGACTGCCACAAAGCTTTAAATATAAATATATTAATCTGCAAATAATTCTATTCTCGTTTTTAGTTCGACCAGAGTTTACTGATACTTTAGCAATCAAGCAGGGATGGCATCCCATTCTTGAAAAAATATCTGTTGAAAGACCTGTTGCCAATAATACCTATATTACAGAAGGGAGTAATTTTTTGATCATAACTGGACCAAATATGAGTGGGAAATCCACATACTTAAAACAAATTGCTCTTTGTCAGATTATGGCCCAAATTGGTAAGTTTTGACTTTTCCTTTTCCTTTATGGTTATCAATTATGCTCCTCATTGAAAATGTTTCATGCCTAATTTCTTATTTCCAGGTACTTAATTAACTCAAGGATATCTTAAATTAGATTAGATTTTCTTTCTTTTTTTTTACTTTGCATAGCCATTATGCTGTCTCCCCTTCCCTGAATTAGATTTTCTTACCTAGAAGTATAATAGTGTCTTTTATGTAGGCCATAGCCTTTGCTATTTGGTATTTATCAAGTTTTATATAAATTACACTGCACTAAGATTTTGTAGGATAGAGCAGGATTAGAAGCTTCTTTACTGAGTTAGAGTATTGCACCAAGGTAAAAGACTCTGGGGTGGGGGAGTACTGGACCTGGAACATGATGGCAGAGGACCTAGTGGGTGTTGTATTGTTATGTGGAAAACTGAGAAATGTTATGCATGTACAAACTATTGTATTTACTGTCAAATGTAGAACATTAATCCCCCAATAAAGGCGAAAAAAGATAAAAAAGAAGCTTCCTTACTATAACTACTAATATCTTTATTGAATGTAAACATATTGTATGTTTTCAGATTCAAAAATAAACTTTATGCCAAGAGTAAGTTAATTATGAAAAGCTGCTACCTTTCTTAATTAAATGATTTTTCCAACATTGTAACACTTTTCTTACTTAATTTACAGAGTAAATGTTAACTTGTTAATGATAATTGATATATATTACATACACATCTCTACTACACAGTTATTGTCATGACCCAACACTGTCTCATATTTATTGTTGATAAGATACAGCATGCTTCTTTTATCTGAAAATGGGTTTTTTTTTTGAGGACTTTGAATCAGGGATGAGATGATTGGCATAATTCAGGTATTCTCAACCAAGCCTGCTTTTATATAATATTTTACATGATTTAATTATTATGGGAGCATTAGGGCATTTAAATATTTTATATATGAGCTAGAGAAGTTCACTTTAAAGAAGAGAGAGATGTCAAAGCAGTACTCTGGCACACAGGGTACAAGGAGAATTGGGAGCCTTAGGTATGCAAGTCCCATGTATTATCCATTTGAGCTTTTTCTCCATATGCTTTTTCTTCACTCCTTGAAATTTCAGATTAATAGAGACAGAAACAAAGAGAGGGAGAGACACTACTGCAGTGCTCCTCTCTCTGTGAAGCTTCCCTGCATGCCATGATGCTCACATGCGGTGCCTCTTGCATGGTATGCTGGGCACTCTACCAGGTGACCTATCTTCTGCTAGGAAACAGTAGGACTTAAAAGTACCTTCTTCTGGGGGTAGGAGATAGTTCACCTGGTAGAGCACACTTTTTACAATAACATGAGTTTAAGTCCCTGAGCACCACATAGGAGCACCATACGGAGGGAATGTTCCATGTGCTGTGGAGTGGAGTTGTGTATCTGTCCTTTTCCCTTTTCTCTCTGTCTCTTTTCCTTTCTGTATCTCATATTGAAAGGAAAAGAAAAAGAGGCCTACCAGGAGCAGTGATATTCTGTAGAAGCTAACATGCAAAAAGACCCAGCAGCAAAAACAAATTAATAAAATAAAATACCTTTGAGAATTGTTGTAAAGAGAGAGATGGTGTGTATCAAATATTATGAATTTAAGGGAAATGTTATGAGAAGGGAAAATTTTAGATGAAAATAAGAACATGTTCTAACAGACAGAAACAAAAAGAAAAATGATGTACCCAATGACCAACAGTCCAGAGGCTTTATAGTTTTTTTTTTTTTACTTTGTAGAGCAGATCCACTGTGAAAGATGGCAAGATAGAAAGATGGAGAGGTGGAATATAGCCATATCATAAAGAGCCTTAGGTGATTAATTGAGGAGATTGAACTTTATCCAGAAGTCCACAGGGAACTATTGAAATTTAAGTAAGAGAGTATGGTATAAGTGGGTTTGACTTTGATTTAGATGTATCACTCTGGCTGATAAATGGTTAGTCAGAAGCTGGATGAGAAGCAAAATACCAGCCAGGATGATAATTTAAGTAAGAAATATTGACAACATTTTTTATCAAGGTAAAAGAGAGGTGAAAATACACAGATACACACAAACACACACACACACACACACATACCATATTCTCTGCTTTATGCATTCACACATTTAATCTTTCTGGGCATTCTATAAACAATTGTATTTATGGGGAAAATATTCACACATCACATATCTGACAAAAGATTGATTTAACTTATAAATAAATACAGCTTAACAAAAAGAACAATGTTGTAAAAATGAGCAAGAGATTTGAAGAGATAGTTCTCTAAAGAAGACATTTATACAACACACAGATATATGAAAAAAATAGAACACATCTTTTATCATTAAAGAAATAAAATCAGGAGACACTTCACCCCTATGAGAGTGACCTACATCAATAAAACAAGAAGTGACAAGTGTTGGCAATGAAGTGGATAAAAAGGAACTTTTGGGGAGTTGGCTGGTGACACGCGTGGTTAAACATGCATGTTACCATGTGCAAGGATCCAGGTTCAAACCTCTGCTCCCCACCTGCGGGGGAGCTTCACAAGAAAAGTGAAACAAGTACTGCAGGTGTCTCTCTATCTCCTCTCTCAATTTATCTCTTTCCTATCAGAAAAAACAAGGAAAAGAAAAATAGACATCGGGACTGGTAGATTCACTATATAGGCACCTAGCCTCAGCAATAACCGTGATGGCAATAAAAGTAAAACAAACAAACAAACAAAAAAACAAGAAATAAAAAAAACAATAAAAAAACTCTGGTACTCTGTTGTTAGGGATGCAAACTGGTACATTATAGAAACATTATAGAAAGTTCTTCAACAAACAAAAATAGGAATACCTTATAATTCAGCAGTACCACTCCTAGACATATATTCAAAGGACATGAAAACACTGATTTGAAAGGGCATATGGACCCCTTTGCTCATAGCTGCGCTATTGACAGTAGTCAAAAGACACTATTGACAGTAGTCAAAAGGTGCTATTGACAGTAGTCAAAAGGTGATAGCCACATGAATGCTTATAACAGAAAACTGGATAAAGGAGTTATGGCATTTAATTTCAGTAGTATTCAATAAAAAAACTAACCTACAATTAAAATAGGTGACATTGGGACCAAATGGATGGAACTGGAGGTGATTATGCTAAGTGAAATAAGAGATGAGCACTCATATGCTGAATATGGATAACCAAAGCAAATGAGCTTGCAGAACAAATGGTAACCAAACTGTTTCATAGGCTCTATGAGAACTATGGTAGTTATCAGGAGGAAAGGCACAGAATTTTAGTGCTGAGTGCTGTGAATTACACACACCAAATGTGGGTGTGAAACTATAAAACTGAGATTTTATAATTGTGTAAATCACAGTTAAACCACTAATATAAATTAAAAGAAAATTCCATTAAAGATAATATATTTAATAAAGTAAAATAAAATAAAGTAAAAATAAATAAATATATATTTATTTTTTGAAACTGGGAAATAGCTGGCCAGATAGCACATACCTGACAACATGTAAAGTTCTGTGTTAGAGACTGGACACCATATAGTAACATGGGTAGTTTCTCACAAGACACCAGGGAAATTATAGAGGGTGGGGCAGTACTATCTCTGTCTCTCTCATAAAGAAAAATTCTGGGAGTGCAAGGACCGGCATAAGGATCCTGGTGCGAGCCTCCAGCTCCCCACCTACAGGTGGAGTCATTTCACAGGTGGTGAAGCAGGTCTGCAGGTGTCTTTCTCTCTCTTCCCCCCCCCCGCCTTTCCCTTCTCTCTCCATTTCTCTCTGTCCTACCTAACAACGACGGCATCAATAACAACAACAGTAATAACTACAACAACAATAAAAAAAAACAAGGGCAACAAGAGAGAAAATAAATGAATGAATGAATGAATGAATGAATGAAAATTTCTGAGGGGCGAGGGTAGATAGCATAGTGGTTATGCAAAAAGACTTTCATGCCTGAGGCTCTGAGTCCCAGGCTCAATCCCCCCTGCACCACCATGAGCCTAAACTGGACAGTGTGCTGGTAAATGCTGGTAAAATAAAAAGAGAAAAGAAAAAAATCTGTCTGGGAATACTGCATGTGTTTGCAAGATCCTGAGTTCATTCTCCAGTGTTCAAAAACAAGAAAATAAACAAAAAGGATCTCTTTCTAAGATGTACTCTTTATAAAGATTATTATTGTTGTCATTAGTACTGTTACTTTTTTTATTAATATCAGCCTGAATTTTGTTTTCTTTTCATACTAGTCCTTATTCCTGAGAAATAGTCTATTCTTTTAACTTTACCTTTATTTAAATGGCAAATTAATCTGACCTTTTTCTTTTTTGAGATTTTATTTACTAATGAATAAGACTGGGGGAGAGAGGGGGGTGGTGGGAGAGATAAGGGGGCTGAGAGAGAGAGAGAGAGAGAGAACAAATGAACCAAACAGCACTCTGGTACAAGTGCTGCCAAGGACTGAACTTGGAACTTCATGCTTGAGAGTCCAATGCTTTATCCACTGTGCCACCTCCCAGATCACCTGACTTTTTTCTTCACCTCCATATTTTCACAATTATAATAATAATAATAATAATTATTATTATTTACCAGAGTGCTGCAGAGCTCTGGTTTATGATGGTGTTGGGTATTAAACTTGGGACCTGAGGTGCCTCAGGCATAAAAGTCTTTTGCATAACCATTATGCTATCTCCCCCTCTTTACCATTGTTCTATACAGGCTTCTTCTTCCTCTTCTCCTCTTCCTTCTCCTTTTTAATTTTTTTATATTTTAATGAAAGAGGGATACAGAGGTAAAGAGAGACAGAAAAATAGACACCAGCACATTGCTCAGCTTTGCTTTATAGTGGTGCTGGGGATTGAGCTTGGGACCACAGAGCTTCAGGCACATAATTCTTTTTGTATAACCATTATGCTGCTTCTCAACCCTATACAGACTTTTGTACCCTTGACGCTTTCCCTAGAGAACAATTTGCATTTTTTTATGATTTTAGGATGCCTTTTATATCTCAAGCCACACACAAGTAGTTGCATTAGCTCGGTCAATTTGTTTTCAGATGGTGAATATTTTAGATTAATTAGTATGATAACTTTTCAGACAGAAAGAATGTCATGGGTAAAATTCACTGTTTGAATTATTTTGATTTTATTATGATTCTCAATATTTCATATATGTCTCATGACAGATATTTCCCAGTATGATTACTGTAATGTTTTTATTAACTTGGACGTTTATAAGTCTTCAAACTTTCTTTTTGTTGTTTATGTTTTGCAACATTAGGACTTACTGCATGCACAGTTTCACCACTCTTAGGCCAATTTTTAATCCCCTTTATTTCAGCTACATGTAGAGAAAGGGCTGGTGAAACAGCTCACTTGGATAGTGTGCTGCTTTGTCATGTACGTAGCCCAGGTTCGAATCCAGCCCCCATCACACTGAAGGAAGCTTTAGTGCTATGTTCTCTTTTACTTTCTCTTCCTTCTCTGTTTTTATCTTATATATATACATATATATATGTACAGAGAGATAGAGAGGGAGAGGTGTGAGGGAGAGACAGAGAGAGACAGGTAGCACATTATTTCATTATCCAGGTAGATTTTCATGGTGCTTTGGTACTCCCATGTGGTGCTAGGACTCAAACCAAGGGCTTCACACAAGATAAGTCAAAAGTATAGGAGCCACCTGACCCCTTTTCAGATTTTCACATGTTAAATGTTCTAAGTATATTATTTTCAAATTTTGATCTGTGGGATCCAAGTCCCTATGGTAGAATAAGATGATGGTTTCATTGAGGGAAAAGTGTACTTGATGCCTATCTTGGGGCAATAAGGAAATGTACCCTTGTGGTACTAGTCCTGTGAACCAACATTACCTCAATAAAATGATGCTAGAGTTGCAAAAAACACTTAATTGTGGTTCATCATATTTTTTTGTAGTGAATGTACTTCTTTTCTCTTTTTCTTCCTCCACATCCTCCTCCTTCTTTCCAGATCAAGGCTCAGCTCTGGTTTATGATGGTATGAGGGATTGAACCTGGGACCTTGGAGCCTCACACATGAGAGTCTTTTTTTTTAAATTATTTATTTATTTATTAGTGAGAAAGATAGGAGGAGAGAAAGAAAGAACCAGACATCATTCAGGTACATGTGCTGCTGGAGATTGAACTTGAGACATGATATTTGAGAGTCCAGTGCTTTATCCACTGAGCCACCTTCTGGACTGTGAATCTGTTTTTATAATCATTAAGCTATCTCCTTTCTCCTTTCCCCCCAACTCCCCTTGCACTGCTCAGCTTTGTTTGCTCTGGTGCTGCGGATTGAACCTAGTACTTCAGAGCCTCAGGCATTGAAATCTTTTGCACAACTATTATGTTATCTCCCCAACCCACTGAATACAGTTTTATTTGAACTTCTAAATGTTTTTGTATAATAAACAGGCAAAATATTTCCTTTTTTCTATGTGAGAAGGGAGAATTTAAGTGCTATCAAAAGTTATACTATGAGTGACAGAGCTGCCATGTTTTTATTTTATTTTATTTATTTATTCCCTTTTGTTGCCCTTGTTGTTTTATTGTTGTAGTTATTATTGTTGTTGTCGTTGTTGGATAGGACAGAGAGAAATGGAGAGAGGAGGGGAAGACAGTGAGGAGGAGAGAAAGATAGACACCTGCAGACCTGCTTCACCGCCTGTGAAGGGACTCCCCTGCAGGTGGAGAGCCAGGGTTCGAACCGGGATCCTTATGCCGGTCCTTGTGCTTTGCGCCATCTGCGCTTAACCCGCTGCGCTACAGCCCAACTCCCCAGCTGCCATGTTTTCTAAGTCCATATCCAGTGTCCTTTTATCACATAATCCTTAAAGTGGTAATTAATAGGTATTGGTAGGAAGTATTAAATGCTAGTACTTCACTTTTTAAAAGTATTTCACTTTACTTTGACCTTTTATTTTACAGGATCCTATGTCCCAGCAGAGTATTCTTCTTTTAGAATTGCTGAACAGATTTTCACAAGAATCAGTACTGATGATGATATTGAAACAAATTCATCAACATTTATGAAGGAAATGAAAGAGGTAACCAAACTAGACATTTTTTGTTGAATGCATATTCTCACAATTATTATCTAAAATACTCTTATACTTAAACACATAGATATGCTTATACTCCTCTGCAAAAGCCAGAGGGCAGTCAAAGACAACTTCCAAATTCCTGTCTTGTGAGAAAAGTATGAGCTAATGCTTTCTGAAAAATACAATTTTAAAAAGTGTTGAATGATAAAACTGTTCTTATTTGGAATATGTAAAATAATTTTCAGAAAATGATGATTTGTTCAGGACCATTTTGCACAGTACTTATTGTTCCTGCTATCCTTATTTTTAAAATAAAAAGTCAACATGTTAGAAGTCTGTTTTCAAAAAAATCATCCTCTGGGAGTCGGGCGGTAGCACAGTAGGTTAAGCGCACGTGGCGCAAAGCGCAAGGACTGGCATGAAGATCCCGGTTCAAGCCCCCGGCTCCCCACCTGCAGGGGAGTCACTTCACAGGCGGTAAAGCAGGTCTGCAGGTGTCTGTCTTTCTCTCATCCTCTCTGTCCTCCCCTCCTCTCTCCATTGCTCTCTCTCCTATCCAACAATGACAATATCAACAACAATAACTACAACAATAAAACAACCAAGGCAACAAAAGGGAATAAAAAAATTATCCTCTTAGAGGTCAGGAAATATAGCTCGATTAGTAGACACACAGAACCACATGGAAAAATCCGGGTCTACACCCCTACAACCACAGGGAGCACCATGCGTGGCACCAGTGGAGCTCCACTAATGGTAGGACAGGGCTGTGGTGTTTTTTCTTCTCTTTCTACTTTCATCTCTCTTTGTCTCTATTTGAAATTAAAAGGGAAAACATATGCAGAGACATAGCACCAAAGCAAAGCTTTGGTGGAGGAGGAAGAGATAGGAGGGGATGGAGTGGGTATTGGGGTCACAGCGCATCATGGAGGGAAAGGGGGTGGGAATGTTTTGCAGACACCAGTCATGGTCACAAGATAAGAAGTTGTACCCAGGTATCAATAACTGTACCATAAACCATTATCCTCCCAGTAAAATTACTGTTTTTATGTATGCATGAGGCCCTGGCAGGCACAAGAACACATCAGCAAATACCCTCCGCTCTTACAGAATTTCACTTCTGTCACAAAGCATCATCACCTGTTTGTGATCTGAACAAATGACAAGTAGACCTCCAGGGTTAAAAGGATTCTGTATAGGGCTATGGCTCTTTTTTTTCTCTCTCTTTCTCTCTTTCTTTCTCACTCTCTTTCTTCCTTCCTTCCTTTCTTTCTTTCTTTTTTATTTAAGAAAGGAGACATTAACAAAACGGTAGGATAGGAGGGGTACAACTCCACATAGTTCCCGCCACCCAATCTCCATATACCATCCCCTCCCCTGATAGCTTTCCCATTCTCAATCCCTCTGGAAGTATCGAACCAGGGTCGTTGTGGGTTGCAGAAGGTGGAAGGTCTGGCTTCTGTAGTTGGTCTGGCTTCTGTAATTGGTCGATCCATACTCCCAGTCTGCCTCTCTCTTTCCCTAGTAGGGTGGGTCTCTGGAGGCTCTTTTTTTTTCTAGATAAGAATTTCTGGATCACCACACAGATGGCCAATTTTCTGTAGATAAGGGGAGACTAAAATTACCACTTGTCCCACAGCATATTATACATATTATTTCAGAATATATTCAGTATCTATGGGAGAACACACAATATTTTAAGTAGTCCTAACTCTCAAGAAATTTACTTATTTATTTTTATTATTTTTAATTTTTTTTTATTATTGGGGCCAGGTGGTGGTGCACCTGGTTAAACACACACTGAGTGTGTGGCGCACCTGGATGAGTGCATATGTTACAGTGTGCAAGGACCCAGGTTCAAGCCCCTGGTCCCCAACTGCAGGGGGAATACTTCACAAGTGGTGAAGTAGAGCTGTAAGTGTCTCTGTTTCCTTCTCTTTCTGTCTCCCTCTTCCTTCTCAATTCTCTGTCGCTATCTAACAATAAAGATAAATAAAAAATCTTTAATTTTTAAAATTATATTTATTTATTTATTGGCTAGAAATAGTCAAAAATCAAGAGGGAAGGGGGAAGAGAGAGAGAGAGAGAGAGAGAAAGAGAGACCTGCAACACTATTTACCACTCACAAAGCTTTCCCCTTCAGGTGGGGACCAGGGGCTTGAACCTGGGTCCTTGCACACTGTAACATGTGCACTCATCCAGGTGTGCCACCACTCAGCCCCACTCTCAAGAAATTCAGTCCCACAGTAAGGTAAAATGGCCATGATGGTTACCATTGTGCTGTGTCCTAAGAATCCTGTCTTGAGAATGAAGTTAATCATTAGTGGAGAGTAAGCATTTCTCTTAAAAGCTTGGTCTCTGTTGGCCATACATTTAAACTTACTTGAACAGAAATCAATGGTTTTGAATATGTTTTCCTAAATTTTCATTTCTATCTTTACTGGGTATAGAGATGTTAAAATTAATCTGACGTAGTCTTAAGTACTTCATGACAACAGTTGATTAGTCATTGGTGGAGGAGAAAGTGACTTTGTGCTGTATTTAAGAGTACTTATGTAAGGACTGGCGAAATAGCATAATGGTTATGCAGAAAGACTCCCATGCTTGAGGCTCTGAGGTCTCGGGTTCAATCCCCAACATCACCATAAGACAGAATAAGTCTCTGGTTTAAAAAAAAGATTTATAAATATTGTTTTATCTTTTACATATGAAACATCAATATTTTAGATGATTATTTGGTGTGTCTTATATGAACATATTTGATTTATATACACATCAATATCCTATTGGAATTGTCAGTCATAATTTTAAAAAGAAAAGTACTGTGCTGGTTTCTGCTCAGTAACGTTTCTCTGTAAAAATATATTGTAGATGAAATAGTAAAGAGACTGAATTGTTCCTCACTTTCCTATAGTCATGACAACTGTTTGTTTACAATGAATAATATTAAAATTACTCTTCTTTCAGATAGCATATATCCTACATAATGCTAATGACAAATCACTCATATTAATTGATGAACTTGGCAGAGGTACTAATACAGAAGAAGGCATTGGCATTTGTTATGCTGTTTGTGAATATCTACTGAGCTTAAAGGTATTATTTTTATATATTTTACATGTATTTATTTTGAACATGTATATTTTGCCTCCAGGGTTATTGCTGGGGCTTGGTGCCTGCACCATAAATCCACTGCTCCTGAAGGCCATTTTTTCCCATTTTTATTGTCCTTGTTGTTGTTATTATTGTTATTGTTGTTGTTGGATAGGACAGAAAGAAATGGAGAGAGGAGGGGAAGACAGAGAGGGGGAGAGAAAGATAGATACCTGCAGACCTGCTTCACTGCTGGTGAAGAGACTCCTCTACAGGTGGGGAGCCGGGGGCTCGAACCAGGATCCTTATGC